>NC_072376.2:76240714-76549821 GCF_028885625.2 Pongo pygmaeus
CCTTTTGATAGAGCAGTTTTGAACCTGTGTTTTTGCAGAATCTGCAAGTGGATATTTGGAGCCCTTTCAGGCCTTCGTTGGAAACGGGAATATCTTCCCATAAAAACTAAACAGAAGAGTTCTGTGAAACTGCTTTGTGTAGTATGAATCCAACTCACAGAGTTGAACACTTCCTTTGAAAGAGCAGTTTTGAAACACTCTTTTTGTAGAATCTGCAAGTGTTCGTTTGGAGCGCTTTGAGGCCTATGGTGGAAAAGGAAATATCTTCACATATAAACCAGGCAGAAGCATTCTCAGAAACCTCTTTATGATGTGTGCATTCAACTCGGAGAGATAAGCCTTCCTTTTGATAGAGCAGTTTTGAAAGTGTGTTTTGGCAGAATCTGCAAGTGGATACTTAGAGCCCTTTCAGGCCTTCGTTGCAAACGGGAATATCTTCCCATAAAAACGAAACAGAAACGTTCTGTGAAACTGCTTTGTGAAGTATGAATCCAACTCACAGAGTTGAACACTTCTTTTGAAAGAGCAGCTTTGAAACACTCTTTTTGTAGAATCTACATGTGTTCATTTGGAGCGCTTTGAGGCCTATGGTGGAAAAGGAAATATCGTCACATAATACCTAGACAGAAGCATTCTTTGAAACTTCTTTATGATGTGTGCATTCAACTCACAGAGTGGAACTTTCCTTTTCATGGAGCAGTTTGGAAAGAGTCTTTTTGCAGCATCTGCAAGTGGATATTTGGAGCTCTTTCAGGCCTTTGTTTGAAGCGGGAATACCTTCCCATAAAAACTGGACAGAAGCATTCTCACAAACTGCTTTGTGATGTGTGTGTTCAACTCACAGAGGTGAACCTTTCCTTTGCTAGAGCAGTTATGAAACACTCTTTTTGTAGAATCTGCAAGTGTTCATTTGGAGCGATTTGAGGCCTATGGTGGAAAAAGAAATATCTTCACATAAAACCTAGACAGAAGCATTCTTTGAAACTTCTTTATGATGTGTGCATTCAATTCACAGAGTTGAACCTTCTTTTTCATGGAGCAGTTTGGAAAGAGTCTTTTTGCAGCATCTGCAAGTGGATATTTGGAGCTCTTTCAGGCCTTTGCTAGAAGCGGGAATATCTTCCCATAAAAACTGGACAGAAGCTTTCTCACAAACTGCTTTGAGATGTGTGTGTTCAACTCACAGAGGTGAACCTTTCCTTTGCTAGAGCAGTTATGAAACACTCTTTTTGTAGAATCTGCAAGTTTTCATTTGGAGCGATTTGAGGCCTATGGTGGAAAAAGAAATATCTTCATATATAAACAAGGCAGAAGCATTCTCAGAAAGCTCTTTATGATGTGTGCATTCAACTCAGAGAGATAAGCCTTCCTTTTGATAGAGCAGTTTTGAAACTGTATTTTTGCAGAATCTGCAAGTGGATATTTGGAGCCCTTTCAGGCCTTCGTTGGAAACGGGAATATCTTCCCATAAAAACTAAACAGAAGAGTTCTGTGAAACTGCTTTGTGTAGTATGAATCCAACTCACAGAGTTGAACACTTCCTTTGAAAGAGCAGTTTTGAAACACTCTTTTTGTAGAATCTGCAAGTGTTCGTTTGGAGCGCTTTGAGGCCTATGGTGGAAAAGGAAATATCTTCACATATAAACCAGGCAGAAGCATTCTCAGAAACCTCTTTATGATGTGTGCATTCAACTCGGAGAGATAAGCCTTCCTTTTGATAGAGCAGTTTTGAAACTGTGTTTTGGCAGAATCTGCAAGTGGTTACTTAGAGCCCTTTCAGGCCTTCGTTGCAAACGGGAATATCTTCCCATAAAAACGAAACTGAAACGTTCTGTGAAACTGCTTTGTGAAGTATGAATCCAACTCACAGAGTTGAACACTTCTTTTGAAAGAGCAGCTTTGAAACACTCTTTTTGTAGAATCTACATGTGTTCATTTGGAGCGCTTTGAGGCCTATGGTGGAAAAGGAAATATCGTCACATAATACCTAGACAGAAGCATTCTTTGAAACTTCTTTATGATGTGTGCATTCAACTCACAGAGTTGAACTTTCCTTTTCATGGAGCATTTTGGAAAGAGTCTTTTTGCAGCATCTGCAATAGGATACTTGGAGCTCTTTCAGGCCTTTGTTAGAAGCGGGAATATCTTCCCATAAAAACTGGACAGAAGCATTCTCACAAACTGCTTTGTGATGTGTGTGTTCAACTCACAGAGGTGAACCTTTCCTTTGCTAGAGCAGTTATGAAACACTCTTTTTGTAGAATCTGCAAGTGTTCATTTGGAGCGATTTGAGGCCTATGGTGGAAAAAGAAATATCTTCATATATAAACAAGGCAGAAGCATTCTCAGAAAGCTCTTTATGATGTGTGCATTCAACTCAGAGAGATAAGCCTTCCTTTTGATAGAGCAGTTTTGCAACTGTGTTTTTGCAGAATCTGCAAGTGGATATTTGGAGCCCTTTCAGGCCTTCGTTGGAAACGGGAATATCTTCCCATAAAAACTAAACAGAAGCGTTCTGTGAAACTCCTTTGTGAAGTATGAATCCAACTCACAGAGTTGAACACTTCTTTTGAAAGAGCAGCTTTGAAACACTCTTTTTGTAGAATCTGCAATTGTTCATTTGGAGCGCTTTGAGGCCTATGGTGGAATAGGAAATATCTTCACATAAAACCTAGACAGAAGCATTCTTTGAAACTTCTTTATGATGTGTGCATTCAACTCACAGAGTTGAACATTCCTTTTCATGGAGCAGTTTGGAAAGAGTCTTTTTGCAGCATCTGCAAGTGGATATTTGGAGCTCTTTCAGGCCTTTGCTAGAAGCGGGAATATCTTCCCATTAAAACTGGACAGAAGCATTCTCACAAACTGCTTTGTGATGTGTGTGTTCAACTCACAGAGGTGAACCTTTCCTTTGCTAGAGCAGTTATGAAACACTCTTTTTGTAGAATCTGCAAGTGTTCATTTGGAGCGCTTTGAGGCCTATGGTGGAAAAAGAAATATCTTCACATAAAACCTAGACAGAAGCATTCTTTGAAACTTCTTTATGATGTGTGCATTCAACTCACAGAGTTGAACCTTGTTTTTCATGGAGCAGTTTGGAAAGAGTCTTTTTGCAGCATCTGCAAGTGGATATTTGGAGCTCTTTCAGGCCTTTGTTAGAAGCGGGAATATCTTCCCATAAAAACTAAACCGAAGCATTCTCACAAACTGCTTTGTGATGTGTGTGTTCAACTCACAGAGGTGAACCTTTCCTTTGCTAGAGCAGTTATGAAACACTCTTTTTGTAGAATCTGCAAGTGTTCATTTGGAGCGCTTTGAGGCCTATGGTGGAAAAAGAAATATCTTCATATATAAACAAGGCAGAAGCATTCTCAGAAACCCCTTTATGATGTGTGCATTCAACTCAGAGAGATAAGCCTTCCTTTTGATAGAGCAGTTTTGAACCTGTGTTTTTGCAGAATCTGCAAGTGGATATTTGGAGCCCTTTCAGGCCTTCGTTGGAAACGGGAATATCTTCCCATAAAAACTAAACAGAAGAGTTCTGTGAAACTGCTTTGTGTAGTATGAATCCAACTCACAGAGTTGAACACTTCCTTTGAAAGAGCAGTTTTGAAACACTCTTTTTGTAGAATCTGCAAGTGTTCGTTTGGAGCGCTTTGAGGCCTATGGTGGAAAAGGAAATATCTTCACATATAAACCAGGCAGAAGCATTCTCAGAAACCTCTTTATGATGTGTGCATTCAACTCGGAGAGATAAGCCTTCCTTTTGATAGAGCAGTTTTGAAAGTGTGTTTTGGCAGAATCTGCAAGTGGATACTTAGAGCCCTTTCAGGCCTTCGTTGCAAACGGGAATATCTTCCCATAAAAACGAAACAGAAACGTTCTGTGAAACTGCTTTGTGAAGTATGAATCCAACTCACAGAGTTGAACACTTCTTTTGAAAGAGCAGCTTTGAAACACTCTTTTTGTAGAATCTACATGTGTTCATTTGGAGCGCTTTGAGGCCTATGGTGGAAAAGGAAATATCGTCACATAATACCTAGACAGAAGCATTCTTTGAAACTTCTTTATGATGTGTGCATTCAACTCACAGAGTTGAACTTTCCTTTTCATGGAGCAGTTTGGAAAGAGTCTTTTTGCAGCATCTGCAAGTGGATATTTGGAGCTCTTTCAGGCCTTTGTTTGAAGCGGGAATATCTTCCCATAAAAACTGGACAGAAGCATTCTCACAAACTGCTTTGTGATGTGTGTGTTCAACTCACAGAGGTGAACCTTTCCTTTGCTAGAGCAGTTATGAAACACTCTTTTTGTAGAATCTGCAAGTGTTCATTTGGAGCGATTTGAGGCCTAAGGTGGAAAAAGAAATATCTTCACATAAAACCTAGACAGAAGCATTCTTTGAAACTTCTTTATGATGTGTGCATTCAACTCACAGAGTTGAACCTTCTTTTTCATGGAGCAGTTTGGAAAGAGTCTTTTTGCAGCATCTGCAAGTGGATATTTGGAGCTCTTTCAGGCCTTTGCTAGAAGCGGGAATATCTTCCCATAAAAACTGGACAGAAGCATTCTCACAAACTGCTTTGTGATGTGTGTGTTCATAATCACAGAGGTGAACTATTCCTTTGCTAGAGCAGTTATGAAACACTCTTTTTGTAGAATCTGCAAGTGTTCATTTGGAGCGATTTGAGGCCTATGGTTGAAAAAGAAATATCTTCATATACAAACAAGGCAGAAGCATTCTCAGAAACCTCTTTATGATGTGTGCATTCAACTCGGGGATATAAGCCTTCCTTTTGATAGAGCAGTTTTCAAACTGTGTTTTTGCAGGATCTGCAAGTGGATATTTGGAGCCCTTTCTGGCCTTCGTTGGAAACGGGGATATCTTCCCAAAAAAACTAAACAGAAGCGTTCTGTGAAACTGCTTTGTATAGTATGAATCCAACTCACAGAGTTGGACACTTCCTTTGAAAGAGCTGTTTTGGAACACTCTTTTTGTAGAATCTGCAAGTGTTCATTTGGAGCGCTTTGAGGCCTATGGTGGAAAAGGAAATATCTTCACTTATAAACCAGGCAGAAGCATTCTCAGAAACCTCTTTATGATGTGTGAATTCAACTTGGAGAGATAAGCCTTCCTTTTGATAGAGCAGTTTTGAAACTGTGTTTTGGCAGAATCTGCAAGTGGATATTTAGAGACCTTTCAGGCCTTCGTTGGAAACGGGAATATCTTCCCATAAAAACTAAACAGAAGCGTTCTGTGAAACTGCTTTGTGAAGTATGAATCCAACTCACAGAGTTGAACACTTCTTTTGAAAGAGCAGTTTTGAGACACTCTTTTTGTAGAATCTACAAGTGTTCATTTGGTGCGCTTTGAGGCCTATGGTGGAAAAGGAAATATCGTCACATAAAACCTAGACAGAAGCATTCTTTGAAACTTCTTTATGATGTGTGCATTCAACTCACAGAGTTAAACTTTCCTTTTCATGGAGCAGTTTGGAAAGAGTCTTTTTGCAGCATCTGCAAGTGGATATTTGGAGCTCTTTCAGGCCTTTGTTAGAAGCGGGAATATCTTCCCATAAAAACTAAAGAGAAGCGTTCTGTGAAACTGCTTTGTGTAGTATCAATCCAACTCACAGAGTTGGACACTTCCTTTGAAAGAGCTGTTTTGAAACACTCTTTTTGTAGAATCTGCAAGTGTTCATTTGGAGCGCTTTGAGGCCTATGGTGGAAAAGGAAATATCTTCACTTATAAACCAGGCAGAAGCATTCCCAGAAACCTCTGTATGCTGTGTGCATTCAACTCGGAGAGATAAGCCTTCCTTTTGATAGAGCAGTTTTGCAACTGTGTTTTTGCAGAATCTGCAATTGTATATTTGGAGCCCTTTCAGGCCTTTGTTGGAAAAGGGAATAGCTTCCCATAAAAACTAAACAGAAGCGTTCTGTGAAACTGCTTTGTGAAGTATGAATCCAACTCACAGAGTTGAACACTTCTTTTGAAAGAGCAGTTTTGAAACACTCGTTTTGTAGAATCTGCAACTGTTCATTTGGAGCGCTTTGAGGCCTATGGTGGAAAAGGAAATATCTTCACATAAAACCTAGACAGAAGCATTCTTTGAAACTCCTTTATGATGTGTGCATTCAACTCACAGAGTTGAACCTTCCTTTTCATGGAGCAGTTTGGAAAGAGTCTTTTTGCAGCATCTGCAAGTGGATATTTGGAGCTCTTTCACGCGTTTGTTAAAAGCGGGAATATCTTCCCATAAAAACTAAACAGAAGCATTCTCACAAACTGCTTTGTGATGTGTGTGTTCAACTCACAGAGGTGAATCTTTCCTTTGCTAGAGCAGTTATGAAACACTCTTTTTGTAGAATCTGCAAGTGTTCATTTGGAGCGATTTGAGGCCTATGGTGGAAAAAGAAATATCTTCATATATAAACAAGGCAGAAGCATTCTCAGAAAGCTCTTTATGATGTGTGCATTCAACTCAGAGAGATAAGCCTTCCTTATGATAGAGCAGTTTTTCAACTGTGTTTTAGCAGAATCTGCAAGTGGATATTTGGAGCCCTTTCAGGCCTTCGTTGGAAACGGGAATATCTTCCCATAAAAACAAAACAGAAGCGTTCTGTGAAACTCCTTTGTGAAGTATGAATCCAACTCACAGAGTTGAACACTTCTTTTGAAAGAGCAGCTTCGAAACACTCTTTTTGTAGAATCTGCAATTGTTCATTTGGAGCGCTTTGAGGCCTATGGTGGAATAGGAAATATCTTCACATAAAACCTAGACAGAAGCATTCTTTGAAACTTCTTTATGATGTGTGCATTCAACTCACAGAGTTGAACATTCCTTTTCATGGAGCAGTTTGGAAAGAGTCTTTTTGCAGCATCTGCAAGTGGATATTTGGAGCTCTTTCAGGCGTTTGCTAAAGCGGGAATATCTTCCCATAAAAACTAAACAGAAGCATTCTCACAAACTGCTTTGCGATGTGTGTGTTCAACTCACAGAGGTGAACCTTTCCTTTGCCAGAGCAGTTATGAAACACTCTTTTTGTAGAATCTGCAAGTGTTCATTTGGAGCGCTTTGAGGCCTATGGTGGAAAAAGAAATATCTTCATATATAAACAAGGCAGAAGCATTCTCCGAAACCCCTTTATGATGTGTGCATTCAACTCAGAGAGATAAGCCTTCCTTTTGATAGAGCAGTTTTGAAACTGTGATTTTGCAGAATCTGCAAGTGGATATTTGGAGCCCTTTCAGGCCTTCGTTGGAAACGGGAATATCTTCCCATAAAAACTAAACAGAAGAGTTCTGTGAAACTGCTTTGTGTAGTATGAATCCAACTCACAGAGTTGAACGCTTCCTTTGAAAGAGCAGTTTTGAAACACTCTTTTTGTAGAATCTGCAAGTGTTCGTTTGGAGCGCTTTGAGGCCTATGGTGGAAAAGGAAATATCTTCACATATAAACCAGGCAGAAGCATTCTCAGAAACCTCTTTATGATGTGTGCATTCAACTCGGAGAGATAAGCCTTCCTTTTGATAGAGCAGTTTTGAAACTGTGTTTTGGCAGAATCTGCAAGTGGATACTTAGAGCCCTTTCAGGCCTTCGTTGCAAACGGGAATATCTTCCGATAAAAACGAAACAGAAACGTTCTGTGAAACTGCTTTGTGAAGTATGAATCCAACTCACAGAGTTGAACACTTCTTTTGAAAGAGCAGTTTTGAAACACTCTTTTTGTAGAATCTACAAGTGTTCATTTGGTGCGCTTTGAGGCCTATGGTGGAAAAGGAAATATCGTCACATAAAACCTAGACAGAAGCATTCTTTGAAACTTCTTTATGATGTGTGCATTCAACTCACAGAGTTGAACTTTCCTTTTCATTGAGCAGTTTGGAAAGAGTCTTTTTGCAGCATCTGCAAGTGGATATTTGGAGGTCTTTCAGGCCTTTGTTAGAAGCGGGAATATCTTCCCATAAAAACTAAAGAGAAGCGTTCTGTGAAACTGCTTTGTGTAGTATCAATCCAACTCATAGAGTTGGACACTTCCTTTGAAAGAGCTGTTTTGAAACACTCTTTTTGTAGAATCTGTAAGGGTTCATTTGGAGCGCTTTGAGGCCTATGGTGGAAAAGGAAATATCTTCACTTATAAACCAGGCAGAAGTATTCTCAGAAACCTCTTTATGATTTGTGCATTCAACTCGGAGAGATAAGCCTTCCTTTTGATAGAGCAGTTTTGCAACTGTGTTTTTGCAGAATCTGCAATTGTATATTTGGAGCCCTTTCAGGCCTTTGTTGGAAAAGGGAATATCTTCCCATAAAAACTAAACAGAAGCGTTCTGTGAAACTGCTTTGTGAAGTATGAATCCAACTCACAGAGTTGAACACTTCTTTTGAAAGAGCAGTTTTGAAACACTCGTTTTGTAGAATCTGCAAGTGTTCATTTGGAGCGCTTTGAGGCCTATGGTGGAAAAGGAAATATCTTCACATAAAACCTAGACAGAAGCATTCTTTGAAACTTCTTTATGATGTGTGCATTCAACTCACAGAGTTGAACTTTCCTTATCATGGAGCAGTTTGGAAAGAGTCTTTTTGCAGCATCTGCAAGTGGATATTTGGAGCTATTTCAGGCGTTTGTTAAAAGCGGGAATATCTTCCCATAAAAATTAAACAGAAGCATTCTCACAAACTGCTTTGTGATGTGTGTGTTCAACTCACAGAGGTGAACCTTTGCTTTGCTAGAGCAGTTATGAAACACTCTTTTTGTAGAATCTGCAAGTGTTCATTTGGAGCGCTTTGAGGCCTATGGTGGAAAAAGAAATATCTTCACATAAAACCTAGACAGAAGCATTCTTTGAAACTTCTTTATGATGTGTGCATTCAACTCACAGAGTTGAACCTTCTTTTTCATGGAGCAGTTTGGAAAGAGTCTTTTTGCAGCATCTGCAAGTGGATATTTGGAGCTCTTTCAGGCCTTTGTTAGAAGCGGGAATATCTTCCCATAAAAACTGGACAGAAGCATTCTCACAAACTGCTTTGAGATGTGTGTGTTCAACTCACAGAGGTGAACCTTTCCTTTGCTAGAGCAGTTATGAAACACTCTTTTTGTAGAATCTGCAACTGTTCATTTGGAGCGATTTGAGGCCTATGGTGGAAAAAGAAATATCTTCATATATAAACAAGGCAGAAGCATTCTCCGAAACCCCTTTATGATATGTGCATTCAACTCAGAGAGATAAGCCTTCCTTTTGATAGAGCAGTTTTGAAACTGTGTTTTTGCAGAATCTGCAAGTGGATATTTGCAGCCCTTTCAGGCCTTCGTTGGAAACGGGAATATCTTCCCATAAAAACTAAACAGAAGAGTTCTGTGAAACTGCTTTGTGTAGTATGAATCCAACTCACAGAGTTGAACACTTCCTTTGAAAGAGCAGTTTTGAAACACTCTTTTTGTAGAATCTGTAAGTGTTCGTTTGGAGCGCTTTGAGGCCTATGGTGGAAAAGGAAATATCTTCAGATATAAACCAGGCAGAAGCATTCTCAGAAACCTCTTTATGATGTGTGCATTCAACTCGGAGAGATAAGCCTTCCTTTTGATAGAGCAGTTTTGAAACTGTGTTTTGGCAGAATCTGCAAGTGGATACTTATAGCCCTTTCAGGCCTTCGTTGCAAACGGGAATATCTTCCCATAAAAACGAAACAGAAACGTTCTGTGAAACTGCTTTGTGAAGTATGAATCCAACTCACAGAGTTGAACACTTCTTTTGAAAGAGCAGCTTTGAAACACTCTTTTTGTAGAATCTACATGTGTTCATTTGGAGCGCTTTGAGGCCTACGGTGGAAAAGGAAATATCGTCACACAATACGTAGACAGAAGCATTCCTTGAAACTTCTTTATGATGTGTGCATTCAACTCACAGAGTTGAACTTTCCATTTCATGGAGCAGTTTGGAAAGAGTCTTTTTGCAGCATCTGCAAGTGGATATTTGGAGCTCTTTCAGGCCTTTGTTAGAAGCGGGAATATCTTCCCATAAAAACTGGACAGAAGCATTCTCACAAACTGCTTTGTGATGTGTGTGTTCAACTCACAGAGGTGAACCTTTCCTTTGCTAGAGCAGTTATGAAACACTCTTTTTGTAGAATCTGCAAGGGTTCATTTGGAGCGCTTTGAGGCCTATGGTGGAAAAAGAAATATCTTCCCATAAAACCTAGACAGAAGCATTCTTTGAAACTTCTTTATGATGTGTGCATTCAACTCACAGAGTTGAACCTTCTTTTTCATGGAGCAGTTTGGAAAGAGTCTTTTTGCAGCATCTGCAAGTGGATATTTGGAGCTCTTTCAGGCCTTTGCTAGAAGCGGGAATATCTTCCCATAAAAACTGGACAGAAGCATTCTCACATACTGCTTTGAGATGTGTGTGTTCAACTCACAGAGGTGAACCTTTCCTTTGCTAGAGCAGTTATGAAACACTCTTTTTGTAGAATCTGCAAGTTTTCATTTGGAGCGATTTGAGGCCTATGGTGGAAAAAGAAATATCTTCATATATAAACAAGGCAGAAGCATTCTCAGAAAGCTCTTTATGATGTGTGCATTCAACTCAGAGAGATAAGCCTTCCTTTTGATAGAGCAGTTTTGAAACTGTATTTTTGCAGAATCTGCAAGTGGATATTTGGAGCCCTTTCAGGCCTTCGTTGGAAACGGGAATATCTTCCCATAAAAACTAAACAGAAGAGTTCTGTGAAACTGCTTTGTGTAGTATGAATCAAACTCACAGAGTTGAACACTTCCTTTGAAAGAGCAGTTTTGAAACACTCTTTTTGTAGAATCTGCAAGTGTTCGTTTGGAGCGCTTTGAGGCCTATGGTGGAAAAGGAAATATCTTCACATATAAACCAGGCAGAAGCATTCTCAGAAACCTCTTTATGAAGTGTGCATTCAACTCGGAGAGATAAGCCTTCCTTTTGATAGAGCAGTTTTGAAACTGTGTTTTGGCAGAATCTGCAAGTGGATACTTAGAGCCCTTTCAGGCCTTCGTTGCAAACGGGAATATCTTCCCATAAAAACGAAACTGAAACGTTCTGTGAAACTGCTTTGTGAAGTATGAATCCAACTCACAGAGTTGAACACTTCTTTTGAAAGAGCAGCTTTGAAACACTCTTTTTGTAGAATCTACATGTGTTCATTTGGAGCGCTTTGAGGCCTATGGTGGAAAAGGAAATATCGTCACATAATACCTAGACAGAAGCATTCTTTGAAACTTCTTTATGATGTGTGCATTCAACTCACAGAGTTGAACTTTCCTTTTCATGGAGCAGTTTGGAAAGAGTCTTTTTGCAGCATCTGCAATAGGATACTTGGAGCTCTTTCAGGCCTTTGTTAGAAGCGGGAATATCTTCCCATAAAAACTGGACAGAAGCATTCTCACAAACTGCTTTGTGATGTGTGTGTTCAACTCACAGAGGTGAACCTTTCCTTTGCTAGAGCAGTTATGAAACACTCTTTTTGTAGAATCTGCAAGTGTTCATTTGGAGCGATTTGAGGCCTATGGTGGAAAAAGAAATATCTTCATATATAAACAAGGCAGAAGCATTCTCAGAAAGCTCTTTATGATGTGTGCATTCAACTCAGAGAGATAAGCCTTCCTTTTGATAGAGCAGTTTTGAAACTGTGTTTTTGCAGAATCTGCAAGTGGATATTTGGAGCCCTTTCAGGCCTTCGTTGGAAACGGGAATATCTTCCCATAAAAACTAAACAGAAGCGTTCTGTGAAACTCCTTTGTGAAGTATGAATCCAACTCACAGAGTTGAACACTTCTTTTGAAAGAGCAGCTTTGAAACACTCTTTTTGTAGAATCTGCAATTGTTCATTTGGAGCGCTTTGAGGCCTATGGTGGAATAGGAAATATCTTCACATAAAACCTAGACAGAAGCATTCTTTGAAACTTCTTTATGATGTGTGCATTCAACTCACAGAGTTGAACATTCCTTTTCATGGAGCAGTTTGGAAAGAGTCTTTTTGCAGCATCTGCAAGTGGATATTTGGAGCTCTTTCAGGCCTTTGTTAGAAGCGGGAATATCTTCCCATTAAAACTGGACAGAAGCATTCTCACAAACTGCTTTGTGATGTGTGTGTTCAACTCACAGAGGTGAACCTTTCCTTTGCTAGAGCAGTTATGAAACACTCTTTTTGTAGAATCTGCAAGTGTTCATTTGGAGCGCTTTGAGGCCTATGGTGGAAAAAGAAATATCTTCACATAAAACCTAGACAGAAGCATTCTTTGAAACTTCTTTATGATGTGTGCATTCAACTCACAGAGTTGAACCTTCTTTTTCATGGAGCAGTTTGGAAAGAGTCTTTTTGCAGCATCTGCAAGTGGATATTTGGAGCTCTTTCAGGCCTTTGTTAGAAGCGGGAATATCTTCCCATAAAAACTAAACCGAAGCATTCTCACAAACTGCTTTGTGATGTGTGTGTTCAACTCACAGAGGTGAACCTTTCCTTTGCTAGAGCAGTTATGAAACACTCTTTTTGTAGAATCTGCAAGTGTTCATTTGGAGCGCTTTGAGGCCTATGGTGGAAAAAGAAATATCTTCATATATAAACAAGGCAGAAGCATTCTCAGAAACCCCTTTATGATGTGTGCATTCAACTCAGAGAGATAAGCCTTCCTTTTGATAGAGCAGTTTTGAACCTGTGTTTTTGCAGAATCTGCAAGTGGATATTTGGAGCCCTTTCAGGCCTTCGTTGGAAACGGGAATATCTTCCCATAAAAACTAAACAGAAGAGTTCTGTGAAACTGCTTTGTGTAGTATGAATCCAACTCACAGAGTTGAACACTTCCTTTGAAAGAGCAGTTTTGAAACACTCTTTTTGTAGAATCTGCAAGTGTTCGTTTGGAGCGCTTTGAGGCCTATGGTGGAAAAGGAAATATCTTCACATATAAACCAGGCAGAAGCATTCTCAGAAACCTCTTTATGATGTGTGCATTCAACTCGGAGAGATAAGCCTTCCTTTTGATAGAGCAGTTTTGAAAGTGTGTTTTGGCAGAATCTGCAAGTGGATACTTAGAGCCCTTTCAGGCCTTCGTTGCAAACGGGAATATCTTCCCATAAAAACGAAACAGAAACGTTCTGTGAAACTGCTTTGTGAAGTATGAATCCAACTCACAGAGTTGAACACTTCTTTTGAAAGAGCAGCTTTGAAACACTCTTTTTGTAGAATCTACATGTGTTCATTTGGAGCGCTTTGAGGCCTATGGTGGAAAAGGAAATATCGTCACATAATACCTAGACAGAAGCATTCTTTGAAACTTCTTTATGATGTGTGCATTCAACTCACAGAGTGGAACTTTCCTTTTCATGGAGCAGTTTGGAAAGAGTCTTTTTGCAGCATCTGCAAGTGGATATTTGGAGCTCTTTCAGGCCTTTGTTTGAAGCGGGAATACCTTCCCATAAAAACTGGACAGAAGCATTCTCACAAACTGCTTTGTGATGTGTGTGTTCAACTCACAGAGGTGAACCTTTCCTTTGCTAGAGCAGTTATGAAACACTCTTTTTGTAGAATCTGCAAGTGTTCATTTGGAGCGATTTGAGGCCTATGGTGGAAAAAGAAATATCTTCACATAAAACCTAGACAGAAGCATTCTTTGAAACTTCTTTATGATGTGTGCATTCAATTCACAGAGTTGAACCTTCTTTTTCATGGAGCAGTTTGGAAAGAGTCTTTTTGCAGCATCTGCAAGTGGATATTTGGAGCTCTTTCAGGCCTTTGCTAGAAGCGGGAATATCTTCCCATAAAAACTGGACAGAAGCATTCTCACAAACTGCTTTGAGATGTGTGTGTTCAACTCACAGAGGTGAACCTTTCCTTTGCTAGAGCAGTTATGAAACACTCTTTTTGTAGAATCTGCAAGTTTTCATTTGGAGCGATTTGAGGCCTATGGTGGAAAAAGAAATATCTTCATATATAAACAAGGCAGAAGCATTCTCAGAAAGCTCTTTATGATGTGTGCATTCAACTCAGAGAGATAAGCCTTCCTTTTGATAGAGCAGTTTTGAAACTGTATTTTTGCAGAATCTGCAAGTGGATATTTGGAGCCCTTTCAGGCCTTCGTTGGAAACGGGAATATCTTCCCATAAAAACTAAACAGAAGAGTTCTGTGAAACTGCTTTGTGTAGTATGAATCCAACTCACAGAGTTGAACACTTCCTTTGAAAGAGCAGTTTTGAAACACTCTTTTTGTAGAATCTGCAAGTGTTCGTTTGGAGCGCTTTGAGGCCTATGGTGGAAAAGGAAATATCTTCACATATAAACCAGGCAGAAGCATTCTCAGAAACCTCTTTATGATGTGTGCATTCAACTCGGAGAGATAAGCCTTCCTTTTGATAGAGCAGTTTTGAAACTGTGTTTTGGCAGAATCTGCAAGTGGTTACTTAGAGCCCTTTCAGGCCTTCGTTGCAAACGGGAATATCTTCCCATAAAAACGAAACTGAAACGTTCTGTGAAACTGCTTTGTGAAGTATGAATCCAACTCACAGAGTTGAACACTTCTTTTGAAAGAGCAGCTTTGAAACACTCTTTTTGTAGAATCTACATGTGTTCATTTGGAGCGCTTTGAGGCCTATGGTGGAAAAGGAAATATCGTCACATAATACCTAGACAGAAGCATTCTTTGAAACTTCTTTATGATGTGTGCATTCAACTCACAGAGTTGAACTTTCCTTTTCATGGAGCAGTTTGGAAAGAGTCTTTTTGCAGCATCTGCAATAGGATACTTGGAGCTCTTTCAGGCCTTTGTTAGAAGCGGGAATATCTTCCCATAAAAACTGGACAGAAGCATTCTCACAAACTGCTTTGTGATGTGTGTGTTCAACTCACAGAGGTGAACCTTTCCTTTGCTAGAGCAGTTATGAAACACTCTTTTTGTAGAATCTGCAAGTGTTCATTTGGAGCGATTTGAGGCCTATGGTGGAAAAAGAAATATCTTCATATATAAACAAGGCAGAAGCATTCTCAGAAAGCTCTTTATGATGTGTGCATTCAACTCAGAGAGATAAGCCTTCCTTTTGATAGAGCAGTTTTGCAACTGTGTTTTTGCAGAATCTGCAAGTGGATATTTGGAGCCCTTTCAGGCCTTCGTTGGAAACGGGAATATCTTCCCATAAAAACTAAACAGAAGCGTTCTGTGAAACTCCTTTGTGAAGTATGAATCCAACTCACAGAGTTGAACACTTCTTTTGAAAGAGCAGCTTTGAAACACTCTTTTTGTAGAATCTGCAATTGTTCATTTGGAGCGCTTTGAGGCCTATGGTGGAATAGGAAATATCTTCACATAAAACCTAGACAGAAGCATTCTTTGAAACTTCTTTATGATGTGTGCATTCAACTCACAGAGTTGAACATTCCTTTTCATGGAGCAGTTTGGAAAGAGTCTTTTTGCAGCATCTGCAAGTGGATATTTGGAGCTCTTTCAGGCCTTTGTTAGAAGCGGGAATATCTTCCCATTAAAACTGGACAGAAGCATTCTCACAAACTGCTTTGTGATGTGTGTGTTCAACTCACAGAGGTGAACCTTTCCTTTGCTAGAGCAGTTATGAAACACTCTTTTTGTAGAATCTGCAAGTGTTCATTTGGAGCGCTTTGAGGCCTATGGTGGAAAAAGAAATATCTTCACATAAAACCTAGACAGAAGCATTCTTTGAAACTTCTTTATGATGTGTGCATTCAACTCACAGAGTTGAACCTTCTTTTTCATGGAGCAGTTTGGAAAGAGTCTTTTTGCAGCATCTGCAAGTGGATATTTGGAGCTCTTTCAGGCCTTTGTTAGAAGCGGGAATATCTTCCCATAAAAACTAAACCGAAGCATTCTCACAAACTGCTTTGTGATGTGTGTGTTCAACTCACAGAGGTGAACCTTTCCTTTGCTAGAGCAGTTATGAAACACTCTTTTTGTAGAATCTGCAAGTGTTCATTTGGAGCGCTTTGAGGCCTATGGTGGAAAAAGAAATATCTTCATATATAAACAAGGCAGAAGCATTCTCAGAAACCCCTTTATGATGTGTGCATTCAACTCAGAGAGATAAGCCTTCCTTTTGATAGAGCAGTTTTGAACCTGTGTTTTTGCAGAATCTGCAAGTGGATATTTGGAGCCCTTTCAGGCCTTCGTTGGAAACGGGAATATCTTCCCATAAAAACTAAACAGAAGAGTTCTGTGAAACTGCTTTGTGTAGTATGAATCCAACTCACAGAGTTGAACACTTCCTTTGAAAGAGCAGTTTTGAAACACTCTTTTTGTAGAATCTGCAAGTGTTAGTTTGGAGCGCTTTGAGGCCTATGGTGGAAAAGGAAATATCTTCACATATAAACCAGGCAGAAGCATTCTCAGAAACCTCTTTATGATGTGTGCATTCAACTCGGAGAGATAAGCCTTCCTTTTGATAGAGCAGTTTTGAAAGTGTGTTTTGGCAGAATCTGCAAGTGGATACTTAGAGCCCTTTCAGGCCTTCGTTGCAAACGGGAATATCTTCCCATAAAAACGAAACAGAAACGTTCTGTGAAACTGCTTTGTGAAGTATGAATCCAACTCACAGAGTTGAACACTTCTTTTGAAAGAGCAGCTTTGAAACACTCTTTTTGTAGAATCTACATGTGTTCATTTGGAGCGCTTTGAGGCCTATGGTGGAAAAGGAAATATCGTCACATAATACCTAGACAGAAGCATTCTTTGAAACTTCTTTATGATGTGTGCATTCAACTCACAGAGTTGAACTTTCCTTTTCATGGAGCAGTTTGGAAAGAGTCTTTTTGCAGCATCTGCAAGTGGATATTTGGAGCTCTTTCAGGCCTTTGTTAGAAGCGGGAATATCTTCCCATAAAAACTAAACCGAAGCATTCTCACAAACTGCTTTGTGATGTGTGTGTTCAACTCACAGAGGTGAACCTTTCCTTTGCTAGAGCAGTTATGAAACACTCTTTTTGTAGAATCTGCAAGTTTTCATTTGGAGCGATTTGAGGCCTATGGTGGAAAAAGAAATATCTTCATATATAAACAAGGCAGAAGCATTCTCAGAAAGCTCTTTATGATGTGTGCATTCAACTCAGAGAGATAAGCCTTCCTTTTGATAGAGCAGTTTTGAAACTGTATTTTTGCAGAATCTGCAAGTGGATATTTGGAGCCCTTTCAGGCCTTCGTTGGAAACGGGAATATCTTCCCATAAAAACTAAACAGAAGAGTTCTGTGAAACTGCTTTGTGTAGTATGAATCCAACTCACAGAGTTGAACACTTCCTTTGAAAGAGCAGTTTTGAAACACTCTTTTTGTAGAATCTGCAAGTGTTCGTTTGGAGCGCTTTGAGGCCTATGGTGGAAAAGGAAATATCTTCACATATAAACCAGGCAGAAGCATTCTCAGAAACCTCTTTATGATGTGTGCATTCAACTCGGAGAGATAAGCCTTCCTTTTGATAGAGCAGTTTTGAAACTGTGTTTTGGCAGAATCTGCAAGTGGTTACTTAGAGCCCTTTCAGGCCTTCGTTGCAAACGGGAATATCTTCCCATAAAAACGAAACTGAAACGTTCTGTGAAACTGCTTTGTGAAGTATGAATCCAACTCACAGAGTTGAACACTTCTTTTGAAAGAGCAGCTTTGAAACACTCTTTTTGTAGAATCTACATGTGTTCATTTGGAGCGCTTTGAGGCCTATGGTGGAAAAGGAAATATCGTCACATAATAAATAGACAGAAGCATTCTTTGAAACTTCTTTATGATGTGTGCATTCAACTCACAGAGTTGAACCTTCCTTTTCATGGAGCAGTTTGGAAAGAGTCTTTTTGCAGCATCTGCAAGTGGATATTTGGAGCTCTTTCAGGCCTTTGTTAGAAGCGGGAATATCTTTCCATAAAAACTGGACAGAAGCATTCTCACATACTGCTTTGTGATGTGTGTGTTCAAATCACAGAGGTTAACCTTTCCTTTGCTAGAGCAGTTATGAAACACTCTTTTTGTAGAATCTGCAAGTGTTCATTTGGAGCGATTTGAGGCCTATGGTGGAAAAAGAAATATCTTCATATATAAACAAGGCAGAAGCATTCTCAGAAAGCTCTTTATGATGTGTGCATTCAACTCAGAGAGATAAGCCTTCCTTTTGATAGAGCAGTTTTGAAACTGTATTTTTGCAGAATCTGCAAGTGGATGTTTGGAGCCCTTTCAGGCCTTCGTTGGAAACGGGAATATCTTCCCATAAAAACTAAACAGAAGAGTTCTGTGAAACTGCTTTGTGTAGTATGAATCCAACTCACAGAGTTGAACACTTCCTTTGAAAGAGCAGTTTTGAAACACTCTTTTTGTAGAATCTGCAAGTGTTCGTTTGGAGCGCTTTGAGGCCTATGGTGGAAAAGGAAATATCTTCACATATAAACCAGGCAGAAGCATTCTCAGAAACCTCTTTATGATGTGTGCATTCAACTCGGAGAGATAAGCCTTCCTTTTGATAGAGCAGTTTTGAAACTGTGTTTTGGCAGAATCTGCAATTGGTTACTTAGAGCCCTTTCAGGCCTTCGTTGCAAACGGGAATATCTTCCCATAAAAACGAAACTGAAACGTTCTGTGAAACTGCTTTGTGAAGTATGAATCCAACTCACAGAGTTGAACACTTCTTTTGAAAGAGCAGCTTTGAAACACTCTTTTTGTAGAATCTACATGTGTTCATTTGGAGCGCTTTGAGGCCTATGGTGGAAAAGGAAATATCGTCACATAATAAATAGACAGAAGCATTCCTTGAAACTTCTTTATGATGTGTGCATTCAACTCACAGAGTTGAACCTTCCTTTTCATGGAGCAGTTTGGAAAGAGTCTTTTTGCAGCATCTGCAAGTGGATATTTGGAGCTCTTTCAGGCCTTTGTTAGAAGCGGGAATATCTTTCCATAAAAACTGGACAGAAGCATTCTCACATACTGCTTTGTGATGTGTGTGTTCAAATCACAGAGGTTAACCTTTCCTTTGCTAGAGCAGTTATGAAACACTCTTTTTGTAGAATCTGCAAGTGTTCATTTGGAGCGATTTGAGGCCTATGGTGGAAAAAGAAATATCTTCACATAAAACCTAGACAGAAGCATTCTTTGAAACTTCTTTATGATGTGTGCATTCAACTCACAGAGTTGAACCTTCTTTTTCATGGAGCAGTTTGGAAAGAGTCTTTTTGCAGCATCTGCAAGTGGATATTTGGAGCTGTTTCAGGCCTTTGCTAGAAGCGGGAATATCTTCCCATAAAAACTGGACAGAAGCATTCTCACAAACTGCTTTGAGATGTGTGTGTTCAACTCACAGAGGTGAACCTTTCCTTTGCTAGAGCAGTTATGAAACACTCTTTTTGTAGAATCTGCAAGTTTTCATTTGGAGCGATTTGAGGCCTATGGTGGAAAAAGAAATATCTTCATATATAAACAAGGCAGAAGCATTCTCAGAAAGCTCTTTATGATGTGTGCATGCAACTCAGAGAGATAAGCCTTCCTTTTGATAGAGCAGTTTTGAAACTGTATTTTTGCAGAATCTGCAAGTGGATATTTGGAGCCCTTTCAGGCCTTCGTTGGAAACGGGAATATCTTCCCATAAAAACTAAACAGAAGAGTTCTGTGAAACTGCTTTGTGTAGTATGAATCCAACTCACAGAGTTGAACACTTCCTTTGAAAGAGCAGTTTTGAAACACTCTTTTTGTAGAATCTGCAAGTGTTCGTTTGGAGCGCTTTTTGGCCTATGGTGGAAAAGGAAATATCTTCACATATAAACCAGGCAGAAGCATTCTCAGAAACCTCTTTATGATGTGTGCATTCAACTCGGAGAGATAAGCCTTCCTTTGGATAGAGCAGTTTTGAAACTGTGTTTTGGCAGAATCTGCAAGTGGTTACTTAGAGCCCTTTCAGGCCTTCGTTGCAAACGGGAATATCTTCCCATAAAAACGAAACTGAAACGTTCTGTGAAACTGCTTTGTGAAGTATGAATCCAACTCACAGAGTTGAACACTTCTTTTGAAAGAGCAGCTTTGAAACACTCTTTTTGTAGAATCTACATGTGTTCATTTGGAGCGCTTTGAGGCCTATGGTGGAAAAGGAAATATCGTCACATAACACCTAGACAGAAGCATTCTTTGAAACTTCTTTATGATGTGTGCATTCAACTCACAGAGTTGAACTTTCCTTTTCATGGAGCAGTTTGGAAAGAGTCTTTTTGCAGCATCTGCAATTGGATATTTGGAGCTCTTTCAGGCCTTTGTTAGAAGCGGGAATATCTTCCCATAAAAACTGGACAGAAGCATTCTCACAAACTGCTTTGTGATGTGTGTGTTCAACTCACAGAGGTGAACCTTTCCTTTGCTAGAGCAGTTATGAAACACTCTTTTTGTAGAATCTGCAAGGGTTCATTTGGAGCGCTTTGAGGCCTATGGTGGAAAAAGAAATATCTTCACATAAAACCTAGACAGAAGCATTCTTTGAAACTTCTTTATGATGTGTGCATTCAACTCACAGAGTTGAACCTTCTTTTTCATGGAGCAGTTTGGAAAGAGTCTTTTTGCAGCATCTGCAAGTGGATATTTGGAGCTCTTTCAGGCCTTTGCTAGAAGCGGGAATATCTTCCCATAAAAACTGGACAGAAGCATTCTCACATACTGCTTTGAGATGTGTGTGTTCAACTCACAGAGGTGAACCTTTCCTTTGCTAGAGCAGTTATGAAACACTCTTTTTGTAGAATCTGCAAGTTTTCATTTGGAGCGATTTGAGGCCTATGGTGGAAAAAGAAATATCTTCATATATAAACAAGGCAGAAGCATTCTCAGAAAGCTCTTTATGATGTGTGCATTCAACTCAGAGAGATAAGCCTTCCTTTTGATAGAGCAGTTTTGAAACTGTATTTTTGCAGAATCTGCAAGTGGATATTTGGAGCCCTTTCAGGCCTTCGTTGGAAACGGGAATATCTTCCCATAAAAACTAAACAGAAGAGTTCTGTGAAACTGCTTTGTGTAGTATGAATCAAACTCACAGAGTTGAACACTTCCTTTGAAAGAGCAGTTTTGAAACACTCTTTTTGTAGAATCTGCAAGTGTTCGTTTGGAGCGCTTTGAGGCCTATGGTGGAAAAGGAAATATCTTCACATATAAACCAGGCAGAAGCATTCTCAGAAACCTCTTTATGAAGTGTGCATTCAACTCGGAGAGATAAGCCTTCCTTTTGATAGAGCAGTTTTGAAACTGTGTTTTGGCAGAATCTGCAAGTGGATACTTAGAGCCCTTTCAGGCCTTCGTTGCAAACGGGAATATCTTCCCATAAAAACGAAACTGAAACGTTCTGTGAAACTGCTTTGTGAAGTATGAATCCAACTCACAGAGTTGAACACTTCTTTTGAAAGAGCAGCTTTGAAACACTCTTTTTGTAGAATCTACATGTGTTCATTTGGAGCGCTTTGAGGCCTATGGTGGAAAAGGAAATATCGTCACATAATACCTAGACAGAAGCATTCTTTGAAACTTCTTTATGATGTGTGCATTCAACTCACAGAGTTGAACTTTCCTTTTCATGGAGCAGTTTGGAAAGAGTCTTTTTGCAGCATCTGCAATAGGATACTTGGAGCTCTTTCAGGCCTTTGTTAGAAGCGGGAATATCTTCCCATAAAAACTGGACAGAAGCATTCTCACAAACTGCTTTGTGATGTGTGTGTTCAACTCACAGAGGTGAACCTTTCCTTTGCTAGAGCAGTTATGAAACACTCTTTTTGTAGAATCTGCAAGTGTTCATTTGGAGCGATTTGAGGCCTATGGTGGAAAAAGAAATATCTTCATATATAAACAAGGCAGAAGCATTCTCAGAAAGATCTTTATGATGTGTGCATTCAACTCAGAGAGATAAGCCTTCCTTTTGATAGAGCAGTTTTGCAACTGTGTTTTTGCAGAATCTGCAAGTGGATATTTGGAGCCCTTTCAGGCCTTCGTTGGAAACGGGAATATCTTCCCATAAAAAGTAAACAGAAGCGTTCTGTGAAACTCCTTTGTGAAGTATGAATCCAACTCACAGAGTTGAACACTTCTTTTGAAAGAGCAGCTTTGAAACACTCTTTTTGTAGAATCTGCAATTGTTCATTTGGAGCGCTTTGAGGCCTATGGTGGAATAGGAAATATCTTCACATAAAACCTAGACAGAAGCATTCTTTGAAACTTCTTTATGATGTGTACATTCAACTCACAGAGTTGAACATTCCTTTTCATGGAGCAGTTTGGAAAGAGTCTTTTTGCAGCATCTGCAAGTGGATATTTGGAGCTCTTTCAGGCCTTTGTTAGAAGCGGGAATATCTTCCCATTAAAACTGGACAGAAGCATTCTCACAAACTGCTTTGTGATGTGTGTGTTCAACTCACAGAGGTGAACCTTTCCTTTGCTAGAGCAGTTATGAAACACTCTTTTTGTAGAATCTGCAAGTGTTCATTTGGAGCGCCTTGAGGCCTATGGTGGAAAAAGAAATATCTTCACATAAAACCTAGACAGAAGCATTCTTTGAAACTTCTTTATGATGTGTGCATTCAACTCACAGAGTTGAACCTTCTTTTTCATGGAGCCGTTTGGAAAGAGTCTTTTTGCAGCATCTGCAAGTGGATATTTGGAGCTCTTTCAGGCCTTTGTTAGAAGCGGGAATATCTTCCCATAAAAACTAAACCGAAGCATTCTCACAAACTGCTTTGTGATGTGTGTGTTCAACTCACAGAGGTGAACCTTTCCTTTGCTAGAGCAGTTATGAAACACTCTTTTTGTAGAATCTGCAAGTGTTCATTTGGAGCGCTTTGAGGCCTATGGTGGAAAAAGAAATATCTTCATATATAAACAAGGCAGAAGCATTCTCAGAAACCCCTTTATGATGTGTGCATTCAACTCAGAGAGATAAGCCTTCCTTTTGATAGAGCAGTTTTGAAACTGTATTTTTGCAGAATCTGCAAGTGGATATTTGGAGCCCTTTCAGGCCTTCGTTGGAAACGGGAATATCTTCCCATAAAAACTAAACAGAAGAGTTCTGTGAAACTGCTTTGTGTAGTATGAATCAAACTCACAGAGTTGAACACTTCCTTTGAAAGAGCAGTTTTGAAACACTCTTTTTGTAGAATCTGCAAGTGTTCGTTTGGAGCGCTTTGAGGCCTATGGTGGAAAAGGAAATATCTTCACATATAAACCAGGCAGAAGCATTCTCAGAAACCTCTTTATGAAGTGTGCATTCAACTCGGAGAGATAAGCCTTCCTTTTGATAGAGCAGTTTTGAAACTGTGTTTTGGCAGAATCTGCAAGTGGTTACTTAGAGCCCTTTCAGGCCTTCGTTGCAAACGGGAATATCTTCCCATAAAAACGAAACTGAAACGTTCTGTGAAACTGCTTTGTGAAGTATGAATCCAACTCACAGAGTTGAACACTTCTTTTGAAAGAGCAGCTTTGAAACACTCTTTTTGTAGAATCTACATGTGTTCATTTGGAGCGCTTTGAGGCCTATGGTGGAAAAGGAAATATCGTCACATAATACCTAGACAGAAGCATTCTTTGAAACTTCTTTATGATGTGTGCATTCAACTCACAGAGTTGAACTTTCCTTTTCATGGAGCAGTTTGGAAAGAGTCTTTTTGCAGCATCTGCAATAGGATACTTGGAGCTCTTTCAGGCCTTTGTTAGAAGCGGGAATATCTTCCCATAAAAACTGGACAGAAGCATTCTCACAAACTGCTTTGTGATGTGTGTGTTCAACTCACAGAGGTGAACCTTTCCTTTGCTAGAGCAGTTATGAAACACTCTTTTTGTAGAATCTGCAAGTGTTCATTTGGAGCGATTTGAGGCCTATGGTGGAAAAAGAAATATCTTCATATATAAACAAGGCAGAAGCATTCTCAGAAAGATCTTTATGATGTGTGCATTCAACTCAGAGAGATAAGCCTTCCTTTTGATAGAGCAGTTTTGCAACTGTGTTTTTGCAGAATCTGCAAGTGGATATTTGGAGCCCTTTCAGGCCTTCGTTGGAAACGGGAATATCTTCCCATAAAAAGTAAACAGAAGCGTTCTGTGAAACTCCTTTGTGAAGTATGAATCCAACTCACAGAGTTGAACACTTCTTTTGAAAGAGCAGCTTTGAAACACTCTTTTTGTAGAATCTGCAAGTGTTCGTTTGGAGCGCTTTGAGGCCTATGGTGGAAAAGGAAATATCTTCACATATAAACCAGGCAGAAGCATTCTCAGAAACCTCTTTATGATGTGTGCATTCAACTCGGAGAGATAAGCCTTCCTTTTGATAGAGCAGTTTTGAAAGTGTGTTTTGGCAGAATCTGCAAGTGGATACTTAGAGCCCTTTCAGGCCTTCGTTGCAAACGGGAATATCTTCCCATAAAAACGAAACAGAAACGTTCTGTGAAACTGCTTTGTGAAGTATGAATCCAACTCACAGAGTTGAACACTTCTTTTGAAAGAGCAGCTTTGAAACACTCTTTTTGTAGAATCTACATGTGTTCATTTGGAGCGCCTTGAGGCCTATGGTGGAAAAGGAAATATCGTCACATAATACCTAGACAGAAGCATTCTTTGAAACTTCTTTATGATGTGTGCATTCAACTCACAGAGTTGAACTTTCCTTTTCATGGAGCAGTTTGGAAAGAGTCTTTTTGCAGCATCTGCAAGTGGATATTTGGAGCTCTTTCAGGCCTTTGTTTGAAGCGGGAATATCTTCCCATAAAAACTGGACAGAAGCATTCTCACAAACTGCTTTGTGATGTGTGTGTTCAACTCACAGAGGTGAACCTTTCCTTTGCTAGAGCAGTTATGAAACACTCTTTTTGTAGAATCTGCAAGTGTTCATTTGGAGCGATTTGAGGCCTATGGTGGAAAAAGAAATATCTTCACATAAAACCTAGACAGAAGCATTCTTTGAAACTTCTTTATGATGTGTGCATTCAACTCACAGAGTTGAACCTTCTTTTTCATGGAGCAGTTTGGAAAGAGTCTTTTTGCAGCATCTGCAAGTGGATATTTGGAGCTGTTTCAGGCCTTTGCTAGAAGCGGGAATATCTTCCCATAAAAACTGGACAGAAGCATTCTCACAAACTGCTTTGAGATGTGTGTGTTCAACTCACAGAGGTGAACCTTTCCTTTGCTAGAGCAGTTATGAAACACTCTTTTTGTAGAATCTGCAAGTTTTCATTTGGAGCGATTTGAGGCCTATGGTGGAAAAAGAAATATCTTCATATATAAACAAGGCAGAAGCATTCTCAGAAAGCTCTTTATGATGTGTGCATTCAACTCAGAGAGATAAGCCTTCCTTTTGATAGAGCAGTTTTGAAACTGTATTTTTGCAGAATCTGCAAGTGGATATTTGGAGCCCTTTCAGGCCTTCGTTGGAAACGGGAATATCTTCCCATAAAAACTAAACAGAAGAGTTCTGTGAAACTGCTTTGTGTAGTATGAATCCAACTCACAGAGTTGAACACTTCCTTTGAAAGAGCAGTTTTGAAACACTCTTTTTGTAGAATCTGCAAGTGTTCGTTTGGAGCGCTTTGAGGCCTATGGTGGAAAAGGAAATATCTTCACATATAAACCAGGCAGAAGCATTCTCAGAAACCTCTTTATGATGTGTGCATTCAACTCGGAGAGATAAGCCTTCCTTTTGATAGAGCAGTTTTGCAGCTGTGTTTTTGCAGAATCTGCAAGTGTATATTTGGAGCCCTTTCAGGCCTTCGTTGGAAACGGGAATATCTTCCCATAAAAACTAAACAGAAGCGTTCTGTGAAACTCCTTTGTGAAGTATGAATCCAACTCACAGAGTTGAACACTTCTTTTGAAAGAGCAGCTTTGAAACACTCTTTTTGTAGAATCTGCAAGTGTTCATTTGGAGCGCTTTGAGGCCTATGGTGGAAAAGGAAATATCTTCACATAAAACCTAGACAGAAGCATTCTTTGAAACTTCTTTATGATGTGTGCATTCAACTCACAGAGTTGAACATTCCTTTTCATGGAGCAGTTTGGAAAGAGTCTTTTTGCAGCATCTGCAAGTGGATATTTGGAGCTCTTTCAGGCCTTTGTTAGAAGCGGGAATATCTTCCCATTAAAACTGGACAGAAGCATTCTCACAAACTGCTTTGTGATGTGTGTGTTCAACTCACAGAGGTGAACCTTTCCTTTGCTAGAGCAGTTATGAAACACTCTTTTTGTAGAATCTGCAAGTGTTCATTTGGAGCGCTTTGAGGCCTATGGTGGAAAAAGAAATATCTTCACATAAAACCTAGACAGAAGCATTCTTTGAAACTTCTTTATGATGTGTGCATTCAACTCACAGAGTTGAACCTTCTTTTTCATGGAGCAGTTTGGAAAGAGTCTTTTTGCAGCATCTGCAAGTGGATATTTGGAGCTCTTTCAGGCCTTTGCTAGAAGCGGGAATATCTTCCCATAAAAACTGGACAGAAGCATTCTCACAAACTGCTTTGAGATGTGTGTGTTCAACTCACAGAGGTGAACCTTTCCTTTGCTAGAGCAGTTATGAAACACTCTTTTTGTAGAATCTGCAAGTGTTCATTTGGAGCGATTTGAGGCCTATGGTGGAAAAAGAAATATCTTCATATATAAACAAGGCAGAAGCATTCTCAGAAAGCTCTTTATGATGTGTGCATTCAACTCAGAGAGATAAGCCTTCCTTTTGATAGAGCAGTTTTGAAACTGTATTTTTGCAGAATCTGCAAGTGGATATTTGGAGCCCTTTCAGGCCTTCGTTGGAAACGGGAATATCTTCCCATAAAAACTAAACAGAAGAGTTCTGTGAAACTGCTTTGTGTAGTATGAATCCAACTCACAGAGTTGAACACTTCCTTTGAAAGAGCAGTTTTGAAACACTCTTTTTGTAGAATCTGCAAGTGTTCGTTTGGAGCGCTTTGAGGCCTATGGTGGAAAAGGAAATAACTTCACATATAAACCAGGCAGAAGCATTCTCAGAAACCTCTTTATGATGTGTGCATTCAACTCGGAGAGATAAGCCTTCCTTTTGATAGAGCAGTTTTGAAACTGTGTTTTGGCAGAATCTGCAAGTGGATACTTAGAGCCCTTTCAGGCCTTCGTTGCAAACGGGAATATCTTCCGATAAAAACGAAACAGAAACGTTCTGTGAAACTGCTTTGTGAAGTATGAATCCAACTCACAGAGTTGAACACTTCTTTTGAAAGAGCAGCTTTGAAACACTCTTTTTGTAGAATCTACATGTGTTCATTTGGAGCGCTTTGAGGCCTATGGTGGAAAAGGAAATATCGTCACATAATACCTAGAGAGAAGCATTCTTTGAAACTTCTTTATGATGTGTGCATTCAACTCACAGAGTTGAACTTTCCTTTTCATGGAGCAGTTTGGAAAGAGCCTTTTTGCAGCATCTGCAAGTGGATATTTGGAGCTCTTTCAGGCCTTTGCTAGAAGCGGGAATATCTTCCCATAAAAACTGGACAGAAGCATTCTCACAAACTGCTTTGAGATGTGTGTGTTCAACTCACAGAGGTGAACCTTTCCTTTGCTAGAGCAGTTATGAAACACTCTTTTTGTAGAATCTGCAAGTGTTCATTTGGAGCGATTTGAGGCCTATGGTGGAAAAAGAAATATCTTCATATATAAACAAGGCAGAAGCATTCTCAGAAAGCTCTTTATGATGTGTGCATTCAACTCAGAGAGATAAGCCTTCCTTTTGATAGAGCAGTTTTGAAACAGTATTTTTGCAGAATCTGCAAGTGGATATTTGGAGCCCTTTCAGGCCTTCGTTGGAAACGGGAATATCTTCCCATAAAAACTAAACAGAAGAGTTCTGTGAAACTGCTTTGTGTAGTATGAATCCAACTCACAGAGTTGAACACTTCCTTTGAAAGAGCAGTTTTGAAACACTCTTTTTGTAGAATCTGCAAGTGTTCGTTTGGAGCGCTTTGAGGCCTATGGTGGAAAAGGAAATATCTTCACATATAAACCAGGCAGAAGCATTCTCAGAAACCTCTTTATGATGTGTGCATTCAACTCGGAGAGATAAGCCTTCCTTTTGATAGAGCAGTTTTGAAACTGTGTTTTGGCAGAATCTGCAAGTGGTTACTTAGAGCCCTTTCAGGCCTTCGTTGCAAACGGGAATATCTTCCCATAAAAACGAAACAGAAACGTTCTGTGAAACTGCTTTGTGAAGTATGAATCCAACTCACAGAGTTGAACACTTCTTTTGAAAGAGCAGCTTTGAAACACTCTTTTTGTAGAATCTACATGTGTTCATTTGGAGCGCTTTGAGGCCTATGGTGGAAAAGGAAATATCGTCACATAATACCTAGACAGAAGCATTCTTTGAAACTTCTTTATGATGTGTGCATTCAACTCACAGAGTTGAACTTTCCTTTTCATGGAGCAGTTTGGAAAGAGTCTTTTTGCAGCATCTGCAAGTGGATATTTGGAGCTCTTTCAGGCCTTTGTTAGAAGCGGGAATATCTTCCCATAAAAACTGGACAGAAGCATTCTCACAAACTGCTTTGTGATGTGTGTGTTCAACTCACAGAGGTGAACCTTTCCTTTGCTAGAGCAGTTATGAAACACTCTTTTTGTAGAATCTGCAAGTGTTCCTTTGGAGCGATTTGAGGCCTATGGTGGAAAAAGAAATATCTTCATATATAAACAAGGCAGAAGCATTCTCAGAAAGCTCTTTATGATGTGTGCATTCAACTCAGAGAGATAAGCCTTCCTTTTGATAGAGCAGTTTTGCAACTGTGTTTTTGCAGAATCTGCAAGTGGATATTTGGAGCCCTTTCAGGCCTTCGTTGGAAACGGGAATATCTTCCCATAAAAACTAAACAGAAGCGTTCTGTGAAACTCCTTTGTGAAGTATGAATCCAACTCACAGAGTTGAACACTTCTTTTGAAAGAGCAGCTTTGAAACACTCTTTTTGTAGAATCTGCAAGTGTTCGTTTGGAGCGCTTTGAGGCCTTTGGTGGAAAAGGAAATATCTTCACATATAAACCAGGCAGAAGCATTCTCAGAAACCTCTTTATGATGTGTGCATTCAACTCGGAGAGATAAGCCTTCCTTTTGATAGAGCAGTTTTGAAACTGTGTTTTGGCAGAATCTGCAAGTGGATACTTGGAGCCCTTTCAGGCCTTCGTTGCAAACGGGAATATCTTCCGATAAAAACGAAACAGAAACGTGAAACTGCTTTGTGAAGTATGAATCCAACTCACAGAGTTGAACACTTCTTTTGAAAGAGCAGCTTTGAAACACTCTTTTTGTAGAATCTACATGTGTTCATTTGGAGCGCTTTGAGGCCTATGGTGGAAAAGGAAATATCGTCACATAATACCTAGACAGTAGCATTCTTTGAAACTTCTTTATGATGTGTGCATTCAACTCACAGAGTTGAACTTTCCTTTTCATGGAGCAGTTTGGAAAGAGTCTTTTTGCAGCATCTGCAATAGGATATTTGGAGCTCTTTCAGGCCTTTGTTAGAAGCGGGAATATCTTCCCATAAAAACTGGACAGAAGCATTCTCACAAACTGCTTTGTGATGTGTGTGTTCAACTCACAGAGGTGAACCTTTCCTTTGCTAGAGCAGTTATGAAACACTCTTTTTGTAGAATCTGCAAGTGTTCATTTGGAGCGATTTGAGGCCTATGGTGGAAAAAGAAATATCTTCATATATAAACAAGGCAGAAGCATTCTCAGAAAGCTCTTTATGATGTGTGCATTCAACTCAGAGAGATAAGCCTTCCTTTTGATGGAGCAGTTTTGAAACTGTGTTTTTGCAGAATCTGCAAGTGGATATTTGGAGCCCTTTCAGGCCTTCGTTGGAAACGGGAATATCTTCCATTAAAAACTAAACAGAAGAGTTCTGTGAAACTGCTTTGTGTAGTATGAATCCAACTCACAGAGTTGAACACTTCCTTTCAAAGAGCAGTTTTGAAACACTCTTTTTGTAGAATCTGCAAGTGTTCGTTTGGAGCGCTTTGAGGCCTATGGTGGAAAAGGAAATATCTTCACATATAATCCAGGCAGAAGCATTCTCAGAAACCTCTTTATGATGTGTGCATTCAACTCGGAGAGATAAGCCTTCCTTTTGATAGAGCAGTTTTGCAACTGTGTTTTTGCAGAATCTGCAAGTGGATATTTGGAGCCCTTTCAGGCCTTCGTTGGAAACGGGAATATCTTCCCATAAAAACTAAACAGAAGAGTTCTGTGAAACTGCTTTGTGAAGTATGAATCCAACTCACAGAGTTGAACACTTCCTTTGAAAGAGCAGTTTTGAAACACTCTTTTTGTAGAATCTGCAAGTGTTCGTTTGGAGCGCTTTGAGGCCTATGGTGGAAAAGGAAATATCTTCACATATAAACCAGGCAGAAGCATTCTCAGAAACCTCTTTATGATGTGTGCATTCAACTCGGAGAGATAAGCCTTCCTTTTGATAGAGCAGTTTTGAAACTGTGTTTTGGCAGAATCTGCAAGTGGTTACTTAGAGCCCTTTCAGGCCTTCGTTGCAAACGGGAATATCTTCCCATAAAAACGAAACAGAAACGTTCTGTGAAACTGCTTTGTGAAGTATGAATCCAACTCACAGAGTTGAACACTTCTTTTGAAAGAGCAGCTTTGAAACACTCTTTTTGTAGAATCTACATGTGTTCATTTGGAGCGCTTTGAGGCCTATGGTGGAAAAGGAAATATCGTCACATAATACCTAGACAGAAGCATTCTTTGAAACTTCTTTATGATGTGTGCATTCAACTCACAGAGTTGAACTTTCCTTTTCATGGAGCAGTTTGGAAAGAGTCTTTTTGCAGCATCTGCAAGTGGATATTTGGAGCTCTTTCAGGCCTTTGTTAGAAGCGGGAATATCTTCCCATAAAAACTGGACAGAAGCATTCTCACAAACTGCTTTGTGATGTGTGTGTTCAACTCACAGAGGTGAACCTTTCCTTTGCTAGAGCAGTTATGAAACACTCTTTTTGTAGAATCTGCAAGTGTTCCTTTGGAGCGATTTGAGGCCTATGGTGGAAAAAGAAATATCTTCATATATAAACAAGGCAGAAGCATTCTCAGAAAGCTCTTTATGATGTGTGCATTCAACTCAGAGAGATAAGCCTTCCTTTTGATAGAGCAGTTTTGCAACTGTGTTTTTGCAGAATCTGCAAGTGGATATTTGGAGCCCTTTCAGGCCTTCGTTGGAAACGGGAATATCTTCCCATAAAAACTAAACAGAAGCGTTCTGTGAAACTCCTTTGTGAAGTATGAATCCAACTCACAGAGTTGAACACTTCTTTTGAAAGAGCAGCTTTGAAACACTCTTTTTGTAGAATCTGCAAGTGTTCGTTTGGAGCGCTTTGAGGCCTATGGTGGAAAAGGAAATATCTTCACATATAAACCAGGCAGAAGCATTCTCAGAAACCTCTTTATGATGTGTGCATTCAACTCGGAGAGATAAGCCTTCCTTTTGATAGAGCAGTTTTGCAACTGTGTTTTTGCAGAATCTGCAAGTGTATATTTGGAGCCCTTTCAGGCCTTCGTTGGAAACGGGAATATCTTCCCATAAAAACTAAACAGAAGCGTTCTGTGAAACTCCTTTGTGAAGTATGAATCCAACTCACAGAGTTGAACACTTCTTTTGAAAGAGCAGCTTTGAAACACTCTTTTTGTAGAATCTGCAAGTGTTCATTTGGAGCGCTTTGAGGACTATGGTGGAAAAGGAAATATCTTCACATAAAACCTAGACAGAAGCATTCTTTGAAACTTCTTTATGATGTGTGCATTCAACTCACAGAGTTGAACATTCCTTTTCATGGAGCAGTTTGGAAAGAGTCTTTTTGCAGCATCTGCAAGTGGATATTTGGAGCTCTCTCAGGCCTTTGTTAGAAGCGGGAATATCTTCCCATTAAAACTGGACAGAAGCATTCTCACAAACTGCTTTGTGATGTGTGTGTTCAACTCACAGAGGTGAACCTTTCCTTTGCTAGAGCAGTTATGAAACACTCTTTTTGTAGAATCTGCAAGTGTTCATTTGGAGCGCTTTGAGGCCTATGGTGGAAAAAGAAATATCTTCACATAAAACCTAGACAGAAGCATTCTTTGAAACTTCTTTATGATGTGTGCATTCAACTCACAGAGTTGAACCTTCTTTTTCATGGAGCAGTTTGGAAAGAGTCTTTTTGCAGCATCTGCAAGTGGATATTTGGAGCTCTTTCAGGCCTTTGCTAGAAGCGGGAATATCTTCCCATAAAAACTGGACAGAAGCATTCTCACAAACTGCTTTGAGATGTGTGTGTTCAACTCACAGAGGTGAACCTTTCCTTTGCTAGAGCAGTTATGAAACACTCTTTTTGTAGAATCTGCAAGTGTTCATTTGGAGCGATTTGAGGCCTATGGTGGAAAAAGAAATATCTTCATATATAAACAAGGCAGAAGCATTCTCAGAAAGCTCTTTATGATGTGTGCATTCAACTCAGAGAGATAAGCCTTCCTTTTGATAGAGCAGTTTTGAAACTGTATTTTTGCAGAATCTGCAAGTGGATATTTGGAGCCCTTTCAGGCCTTCGTTGGAAACGGGAATATCTTCCCATAAAAACTAAACAGAAGAGTTCTGTGAAACTGCTTTGTGTAGTATGAATCCAACTCACAGAGTTGAACACTTCCTTTGAAAGAGCAGTTTTGAAACACTCTTTTTGTAGAATCTGCAAGTGTTCGTTTGGAGCGCTTTGAGGCCTATGGTGGAAAAGGAAATATCTTCACATATAAACCAGGCAGAAGCATTCTCAGAAACCTCTTTATGATGTGTGCATTCAACTCGGAGAGATAAGCCTTCCTTTTGATAGAGCAGTTTTGAAAGTGTGTTTTGGCAGAATCTGCAAGTGGTTACTTAGAGCCCTTTCAGGCCTTCGTTGCAAACGGGAATATCTTCCCATAAAAACGAAACAGAAACGTTCTGTGAAACTGCTTTGTGAAGTATGAATCCAACTCACAGAGTTGAACACTTCTTTTGAAAGAGCAGCTTTGAAACACTCTTTTTGTAGAATCTGCATGTGTTCATTTGGAGCGCTTTGAGGCCTATGGTGGAAAAGGAAATATCGTCACATAATACCTAGACAGAAGCATTCTTTGAAACTTCTTTATGATGTGTGCATTCAACTCACAGAGTTGAAGTTTCCTTTTCATGGAGCAGTTTGGAAAGAGTCTTTTTGCAGCATCTGCAAGTGGATATTTGGAGCTCTTTCAGGCCTTTGTTAGAAGCGGGAATATCTTCCCATAAAAACTGGACAGAAGCATTCTCACAAACTGCTTTGTGATGTGTGTGTTCAACTCACAGAGGTGAACCTTTCCTTTGCTAGAGCAGTTATGAAACACTCTTTTTGTAGAATCTGCAAGTGTTCCTTTGGAGCGATTTGAGGCCTATGGTGGAAAAAGAAATATCTTCATATATAAACAAGGCAGAAGCATTCTCAGAAAGCTCTTTATGATGTGTGCATTCAACTCAGAGAGATAAGCCTTCCTTTTGATAGAGCAGTTTTGCAACTGTGTTTTTGCAGAATCTGCAAGTGGATATTTGGAGCCCTTTCAGGCCTTCGTTGGAAACGGGAATATATTCCCATAAAAACTAAACAGAAGCGTTCTGTGAAACTCCTTTGTGAAGTATGAATCCAACTCACAGAGTTGAACACTTCTTTTGAAAGAGCAGCTTTGAAACACTCTTTTTGTACAATCTGCAAGTGTTCGTTTGGAGCGCTTTGAGGCCTATGGTGGAAAAGGAAATATCTTCACATATAAACCAGGCAGAAGCATTCTCAGAAACCTCTTTATGATGTGTGCATTCAACTCGGAGAGATAAGCCTTCCTTTTGATAGAGCAGTTTTGCAACTGTGTTTTTGCAGAATCTGCAAGTGTATATTTGGAGCCCTTTCAGGCCTTCGTTGGAAACGGGAATATCTTCCCATAAAAACTAAACAGAAGCGTTCTGTGAAACTCCTTTGTGAAGTATGAATCCAACTCACAGAGTTGAACACTTCTTTTGAAAGAGCAGCTTTGAAACACTCTTTTTGTAGAATCTGCAAGTGTTCATTTGGAGCGCTTTGAGGCCTATGGTGGAAAAGGAAATATCTTCACATAAAACCTAGACAGAAGCATTCTTTGAAACTTCTTTATGATGTGTGCATTCAACTCACAGAGTTGAACATTCCTTTTCATGGAGCAGTTTGGAAAGAGTCTTTTTGCAGCATCTGCAAGTGGATACTTGGAGCTCTCTCAGGCCTTTGTTAGAAGCGGGAATATCTTCCCATTAAAACTGGACAGAAGCATTCTCACAAACTGCTTTGTGATGTGTGTGTTCAACTCACAGAGGTGAACCTTTCCTTTGCTAGAGCAGTTATGAAACACTCTTTTTGTAGAATCTGCAAGTGTTCATTTGGAGCGCTTTGAGGCCTATGGTGGAAAAAGAAATATCTTCACATAAAACCTAGACAGAAGCATTCTTTGAAACTTCTTTATGATGTGTGCATTCAACTCACAGAGTTGAACCTTCTTTTTCATGGAGCAGTTTGGAAAGAGTCTTTTTGCAGCATCTGCAGGTGGATATTTGGAGCTCTTTCAGGCCTTTGCTAGAAGCGGGAATATCTTCCCATAAAAACTGGACAGAAGCATTCTCACAAACTGCTTTGAGATGTGTGTGTTCAACTCACAGAGGTGAACCTTTCCTTTGCTAGAGCAGTTATGAAACACTCTTTTTGTAGAATCTGCAAGTGTTCATTTGGAGCGATTTGAGGCCTATGGTGGAAAAAGAAATATCTTCATATATAAACAAGGCAGAAGCATTCTCAGAAAGCTCTTTATGATGTGTGCATTCAACTCAGAGAGATAAGCCTTCCTTTTGATAGAGCAGTTTTGAAACTGTATTTTTGCAGAATCTGCAAGTGGATATTTGGAGCCCTTTCAGGCCTTCGTTGGAAACGGGAATATCTTCCCATAAAAACTAAACAGAAGAGTTCTGTGAAACTGCATTGTGTAGTATGAATCCAACTCACAGAGTTGAACACTTCCTTTGAAAGAGCAGTTTTGAAACACTCTTTTTGTAGAATCTGCAAGTGTTCGTTTGGAGCGCTTTGAGGCCTATGGTGGAAAAGGAAATATCTTCACATATAAACCAGGCAGAAGCATTCTCAGAAACCTCTTTATGATGTGTGCATTCAACTCGGAGAGATAAGCCTTCCTTTTGATAGAGCAGTTTTGAAACTGTGTTTTGGCAGAATCTGCAAGTGGTTACTTAGAGCCCTTTCAGGCCTTCGTTGCAAACGGGAATATCTTCCCATAAAAACGAAACAGAAACGTTCTGTGAAACTGCTTTGTGAAGTATGAATCCAACTCACAGAGTTGAACACTTCTTTTGAAAGAGCAGCTTTGAAACACTCTTTTTGTAGAATCTACATGTGTTCATTTGGAGCGCTTTGAGGCCTATGGTGGAAAAGGAAATATCGTCACATAATACCTAGACAGAAGCATTCTTTGAAACTTCTTTATGATGTGTGCATTCAACTCACAGAGTTGAACTTTCCTTTTCATGGAGCAGTTTGGAAAGAGTCTTTTTGCAGCATCTGCAAGTGGATATTTGGAGCTCTTTCAGGCCTTTGTTAGAAGCGGGAATATCTTCCCATAAAAACTGGACAGAAGCATTCTCACAAACTGCTTTGTGATGTGTGTGTTCAACTCACAGAGGTGAACCTTTCCTTTGCTAGAGCAGTTATGAAACACTCTTTTTGTAGAATCTGCAAGTGTTCCTTTGGAGCGATTTGAGGCCTATGGTGGAAAAAGAAATATCTTCATATATAAACAAGGCAGAAGCATTCTCAGAAAGCTCTTTATGATGTGTGCATTCAACTCAGAGAGATAAGCCTTCCTTTTGATAGAGCAGTTTTGCAACTGTGTTTTTGCAGAATCTGCAAGTGGATATTTGGAGCCCTTTCAGGCCTTCGTTGGAAACGGGAATATCTTCCCATAAAAACTAAACAGAAGCGTTCTGTGAAACTCCTTTGTGAAGTATGAATCCAACTCACAGAGTTGAACACTTCTTTTGAAAGAGCAGCTTTGAAACACTCTTTTTGTAGAATCTGCAAGTGTTCGTTTGGAGTGCTTTGAGGCCTATGGTGGAAAAGGAAATATCTTCACATATAAACCAGGCAGAAGCATTCTCAGAAACCTCTTTATGATGTGTGCATTCAACTCGGAGAGATAAGCCTTCCTTTTGATAGAGCAGTTTTGCAACTGTGTTTTTGCAGAATCTGCAAGTGTATATTTGGAGCCCTTTCAGGCCTTCGTTGGAAACGGGAATATCTTCCCATAAAAACTAAACAGAAGCGTTCTGTGAAACTCCTTTGTGAAGTATGAATCCAACTCACAGAGTTGAACACTTCTTTTGAAAGAGCAGCTTTGAAACACTCTTTTTGTAGAATCTGCAAGTGTTCATTTGGAGCGCTTTGAGGCCTATGGTGGAAAAGGAAATATCTTCACATAAAACCTAGACAGAAGCATTCTTTGAAACTTCTTTATGATGTGTGCATTCAACTCACAGAGTTGAACATTCCTTTTCATGGAGCAGTTTGGAAAGAGTCTTTTTGCAGCATCTGCAAGTGGATATTTGGAGCTCTTTCAGGCCTTTGTTAGAAGCGGGAATATCTTCCCATTAAAACTGGACAGAAGCATTCTCACAAACTGCTTTGTGATGTGTGTGTTCAACTCACAGAGGTGAACCTTTCCTTTGCTAGAGCAGTTATGAAACACTCTTTTTGTAGAATCTGCAAGTGTTCATTTGGAGCGCTTTGAGGCCTATGGTGGAAAAAGAAATATCTTCACATAAAACCTAGACAGAAGCATTCTTTGAAACTTCTTTATGATGTGTGCATTCAACTCACAGAGTTGAACCTTCTTTTTCATGGAGCAGTTTGGAAAGAGTCTTTTTGCAGCATCTGCAAGTGGATATTTGGAGCTCTTTCAGGCCTTTGCTAGAAGCGGGAATATCTTCCCATAAAAACTGGACAGAAGCATTCTCACAAACTGCTTTGAGATGTGTGTGTTCAACTCACAGAGGTGAACCTTTCCTTTGCTAGAGCAGTTATGAAACACTCTTTTTGTAGAATCTGCAAGTGTTCATTTGGAGCGATTTGAGGCCTATGGTGGAAAAAGAAATATCTTCATATATAAACAAGGCAGAAGCATTCTCAGAAAGCTCTTTATGATGTGTGCATTCAACTCAGAGAGATAAGCCTTCCTTTTGATAGAGCAGTTTTGAAACTGTATTTTTGCAGAATCTGCAAGTGGATATTTGGAGCCCTTTCAGGCCTTCGTTGGAAACGGGAATATCTTCCCATAAAAACTAAACAGAAGAGTTCTGTGAAACTGCTTTGTGTAGTATGAATCCAACTCACAGAGTTGAACACTTCCTTTGAAAGAGCAGTTTTGAAACACTCTTTTTGTAGAATCTGCAAGTGTTCGTTTGGAGCGCTTTGAGGCCTATGGTGGAAAAGGAAATATCTTCACATATAAACCAGGCAGAAGCATTCTCAGAAACCTCTTTATGATGTGTGCATTCAACTCGGAGAGATAAGCCTTCCTTTTGATAGAGCAGTTTTGAAACTGTGTTTTGGCAGAATCTGCAAGTGGATACTTAGAGCCCTTTCAGGCCTTCGTTGCAAACGGGAATATCTTCCGATAAAAACGAAACAGAAACGTTCTGTGAAACTGCTTTGTGAAGTATGAATCCAACTCACAGAGTTGAACACTTCTTTTGAAAGAGCAGCTTTGAAACACTCTTTTTGTAGAATCTACATGTGTTCATTTGGAGCGCTTTGAGGCCTATGGTGGAAAAGGAAATATCGTCACATAATACCTAGACAGAAGCATTCTTTGAAACTTCTTTATGATGTGTGCATTCAACTCACAGAGTTGAACTTTCCTTTTCATGGAGCAGTTTGGAAAGAGTCTTTTTGCAGCATCTGCAAGTGGATATTTGGAGCTCTTTCAGGCCTTTGCTAGAAGCGGGAATATCTTCCCATAAAAACTGGACAGAAGCATTCTCACAAACTGCTTTGAGATGTGTGTGTTCAACTCACAGAGGTGAACCTTTCCTTTGCTAGAGCAGTTATGAAACACTCTTTTTGTAGAATCTGCAAGTGTTCATTTGGAGCGATTTGAGGCCTATGGTGGAAAAAGAAATATCTTCATATATAAACAAGGCAGAAGCATTCTCAGAAAGCTCTTTATGATGTGTGCATTCAACTCAGAGAGATAAGCCTTCCTTTTGATAGAGCAGTTTTGAAACTGTATTTTTGCAGAATCTGCAAGTGGATATTTGGAGCCCTTTCAGGCCTTCGTTGGAAACGGGAATATCTTCCCATAAAAACTAAACAGAAGAGTTCTGTGAAACTGCTTTGTGTAGTATGAATCCAACTCACAGAGTTGAACACTTCCTTTGAAAGAGCAGTTTTGAAACACTCTTTTTGTAGAATCTGCAAGTGTTCGTTTGGAGCGCTTTGAGGCCTACGGTGGAAAAGGAAATATCTTCACATATAAACCAGGCAGAAGCATTCTCAGAAACCTCTTTATGATGTGTGCATTCAACTCGGAGAGATAAGCCTTCCTTTTGATAGAGCAGTTTTGAAAGTGTGTTTTGGCAGAATCTGCAAGTGGATACTTAGAGCCCTTTCAGGCCTTCGTTGCAAACGGGAATATCTTCCCATAAAAACGAAACAGAAACGTTCTGTGAAACTGCTTTGTGAAGTATGAATCCAACTCACAGAGTTGAACACTTCTTTTGAAAGAGCAGCTTTGAAACACTCTTTTTGTAGAATCTACATGTGTTCATGTGGAGCGCTTTGAGGCCTATGGTGGAAAAGGAAATATCGTCACATAATACCTAGACAGAAGCATTCTTTGGAACTTCTTTATGATGTGTGCATTCAACTCACAGAGTTGAAACTTCCTTTTCATGGAGCAGTTTGGAAAGAGTCTTTTTGCAGCATCTGCAAGTGGATATTTGGAGCTCTTTCAGGCCTTTGTTAGAAGCGGGAATATCTTCCCATAAAAACTGGACAGAAGCATTCTCACAAACTGCTTTGTGATGTGTGTGTTCAACTCACAGAGGTGAACCTTTCCTTTGCTAGAGCAGTTATGAAACACTCTTTTTGTAGAATCTGCAAGTGTTCATTTGGAGCGATTTGAGGCCTATGGTGGAAAAAGAAATATCTTCATATATAAACAAGGCAGAAGCATTCTCAGAAAGCTCTTTATGATGTGTGCATTCAACTCAGAGAGATAAGCCTTCCTTTTGATAGAGCAGTTTTGAAACTGTGTTTTTGCAGAATCTGCAAGTGGATATTTGGAGCCCTTTCAGGCCTTCGTTGGAAAAGGGAATATCTTCCCATAAAAACTAAACAGAAGAGTTCTGTGAAACTGCTTTGTGTAGTATGAATCCAACTCACAGAGTTGAAAACTTCCTTTTAAAGGGCAGTTTTGTAACACTCTTTTTGTAGAATCTGCAAGTGTTCGTTTGGAGCGCTTTGAGGCCTATGGTGGAAAAGGAAATATCTTCACATATAAACCAGGCAGAAGCATTCTCAGAAACCTCTTTATGATGTGTGCATTCAACTCGGAGAGATAAGCCTTCCTTTTGATAGAGCAGTTTTGAAACTGTGTTTTGGCAGAATCTGCAAGTGGATACTTAGAGCCCTTTCAGGCCTTCGTTGCAAACGGGAATATCTTCCGATAAAAACGAAACAGAAACGTTCTGTGAAACTGCTTTGTGAAGTATGAATCCAACTCACAGAGTTGAACACTTCTTTTGAAAGCGCAGCTTTGAAACACTCTTTTTGTAGAATCTACATGGGTTCATTTGGAGCGCTTTGAGGCCTATGGTGGAAAAGGAAATATCGTCACATAATACCTAGACAGAAGCATTCTTTGAAACTTCTTTATGATGTGTGCATTCAACTCACAGAGTTGAACTTTCCTTTTCATGGAGCAGTTTGGAAAGAGTCTTTTTGCAGCATCTGCAAGTGGATATTTGGAGCTCTTTCAGGCCTTTGCTAGAAGCGGGAATATCTTCCCATAAAAACTGGACAGAAGCGTTCTCACAAACTGCTTTGTGATGTGTGTGTTCAACTCACAGAGGTGAACCTTTCCTTTGCTAGAGCAGTTATGAAACACTCTTTTTGTAGAATCTGCAAGTGTTCATTTGGAGCGATTTGAGGCCTATGGTGGAAAAAGAAATATCTTCATATATAAACAAGGCAGAAGCATTCTCAGAAAGCTCTTTATGATGTGTGCATTCAACTCAGAGAGATAAGCCTTCCTTTTGATAGAGGAGTTTTGAAACTGTGTTTTTGCAGAATCTGCAAGTGGATATTTTGAGCCCTTTCAGGCCTTCGTTGGAAACGGGAATATCTTCCCATAAAAACTAAACAGAAGAGTTCTGTGAAACTGCTTTGTGTAGTATGAATCCAACTCACAGAGTTGAACACTTCCTTTGAAAGAGCAGTTTTGAAACACTCTTTATGTAGAATCTGCAAGTGTTAGTTTGGAGCGCTTTGAGGCCTATGGTGGAAAAGGAAATATCTTCACTTATAAACCAGGCAGAAGCATTCTCAGAAACCTCTTTATGATGTGTGCATTCAACTCGGAGAGATAAGCCTTCCTTTTGATAGAGCAGTTTTGAAAATGTGTTTTGGCAGAATCTGCAAGTGGATACTTAGAGCCCTTTCAGGCCTTCGTTGCAAACGGGAATATCTTCCCATAAAAACGAAACAGAAACGTTCTGTGAAACTGCTTTGTGAAGTATGAATCCAACTCACAGAGTTGAACACTTCTTTTGAAAGAGCAGCTTTGAAACACTCTTTTTGTAGAATCTACATGTGTTCATTTGGAGCGCTTTGAGGCCTATGCTGGAAAAGGAAGTATCTTCACATAAAAACTAGACAGAAGCATTCTCAGAAACTTCTTTGTGATGAGTGCATTCTACTCACAGAGTTGAACCTTCTTTTTGATAGAAGAGTTTTGAAACTGTCTTTTTGTAGAATCTGCAAGTGCATATTTGGAGCTGTTTGAGGCCAATGATGGAAAAGGAAATATCTTCACATAAAAACTAGACAGAAGCGTTCTCAGAAACTTGTTTGGGAGGAGTGCATTCAAGTCAAAGATTTGAACCTTTCTTTTGAAAGAGGAGTTTTGAAACACTCTTTATGCAGAATCTGCTAGTGTATATTTGGAGCGCTGTGAGGCCTATGATGGGAAATGAAATAACTTCTCCTAAAAACTAGACAGAAGGATTCTCAGAAACTTCTGTGTGATGAATGCATTCAAGTCACAGACGTGAACGTTCCTTTTGATAGGACAGTTTTGAAACACTCCTTTGGTAGAATCTGCAAGTGTTTATTTCGAGCGCTTTGAGGCCAATGCTGGAAAAGGAAATATCTTCACATAAAAACTAGACAGAAGCATTCTCAGAAACTTATGTGTGATGAGTGCGTTCAACTCACAGACTTGAACGATCCTTTTGATAGGACAGTTTTGAAACACTCCTTTTGTAGAATCTGCAAGTGTTTATTTCGAGCTCATTGAGGCCAATGTTGGAAAAGGAAATGTCCTCAAATAACAACTACACAGAAGCATTCTCCGAAACTTCTTTGCAATGAGTGCATTCAACTCACCGACTTGAACCTTCCTTTTGAAAGAGCAGTTTTGAAACACTCTTTTTGTAGAATCTTCAAGTGGATATTTGGAACGCTTTGAGGCCTAGGCTGGGAAATGAAATATCTTCACCTAAAAACTAGACAGAAGCATTCTCAGAAACTTCTTTGTGATGAGTGCATTCAACTCACAGACTTGAACATTCCTTTTGATAGAGAAGTTTGGAAACACTCCTTTTGCAGAATCTGCAAGGGTTTATTTGGAGCACTTTGAGGCCTATGCTGGAAAAGGAAATATCTTCACCTAAAAACTAGACAGAAGCATTCTCAGAAACTTCTTTGTGATGAGTGCATTCTACTCACAGAGTTGAACCTTCTTTTTGATAGAAGAGTTTTGAAACTCTCTTTCTGTAGAATCTGCAAGTGCATATTTGGAGCTGTTTGAGGCCAATGATGGAAAAGGAAATATCTTCACATAAAAACTAGACAGAAGCGTTCTCAGAAACTTGTTTGGGAGGAGTGCATTCAAGTCACAGATTTGAACCTTTCTTTTGAAAGAGCTGTTTTGAAACACTCTTTTTGTAGAATCTGCTAGTGTATATTTGGAGTGCTGTGAGGCCTATGCTGGGAAATGAAATAACTTCACTTAAACACTAGACAGAAGGATTCTCAGAAACTTCTGTGTGATGAATGCATTCAACTCACAGACGTGAACGTTCCTTTTGATAGGACAGTTTTGAAACAGTCCTTTGGTAGAATCTGCAAGTGTTTATTTCGAGCGCTTTGAGGCCAATGCTGGAAAAGGAAATATCTTCACATAAAAACTAGACAGAAGCATTCTCAGAAACTTGTTTGCAATGAGTGCATTCTACTCACAGACTTGAACCTTCCTACTGAAAGAGCAGTTTTGAAACACACTTTTTGTACAATCTGCAAGTGGATATTTAGAACGCTTTCTGGCCTACGCTGGGAAATGGAATATCTTCACCTAAAACCTAGACAGAAGCATTCTCGGAAACTTCTGTGTGATGAGTGCATTCAACTCACAGACTTGAACATTACTTTGGATAGAGCAGTTTGGAAACACTCCTTTTGAAGAATCTGCAAGTGTTTGTTTGGAGCGTTTTGAGGCCTATGCTGGAAAAGGAAATATCTTCACATAAAAACTAGACAGAAGCATTCTCAGAAACTTCTTTGTGATGAGTGCATTCTACTCACAGAGTTGAACCTTCTTTTTGATAGAAGAGTTTTGAAACTGTCTTTTTGTAGAATCTGCAAGTGCATATTTGGAGCTGTTTGAGGCCAATGATGGAAAAGGAAATATCTTCACATAAAAACTAGACAGAAGCGTTCTCAGAAACTTGTTTGGGAGGAGTGCATTCAAGTCAAAGATTTGAACCTTTCTTTTGAAAGAGGAGTTTTGAAACACTCTTTATGTAGAATCTGCTAGTGTATATTTGGAGCGCTGTGAGGCCTATGCTGGGAAATGAATTATCTTCACCTAAAAACTAGACAGAAGGTTCTCAGAAACTTCTGTGTGATGAATGCATTCAACTCACGGACATGAACGTTCCTTTTGATAGGACAGTTTTGAAACACTCCTTTGGTAGAATCTGCAAGTGTTTATTTCGAGCGCTTTGAGGCCAATGCTGGAAAAGGAAATATCTTCACATAAAAACTAGACAGAAGCATTCTCAGAAACTTGTGTGTGATGAGTGCTTTCAACTCACAGACTTGAACGATCCTTTTGATAGGACAGTTTTGAAACACTCCTTTTGTAGGAATCTGCAAGTGTTTATTTCGAGCTCATTGAGGCCAATGGTGGAAAAGGAAATGTCCTCAAATAACAACTACACGGAAGCATTCTCCGAAACTTCTTTGCAATGAGTGCATTCAACTCACAGACTTGAACCTTCCTTTTGAAAGAGCAGTTTTGAAACACTCTTTTTGTAGAATCTTCAAGTGGATGTTTGGAACGCTTTGAGGCCTAGGCTGGGAAATGAAATATCTTCACCTAAAAACTAGACAGAAGCATTCTCAGAAACTTCTGTGTGATGAGTGCATTCAACTCACAGACTTGAATATTCCTTTTGATAGAGCAGTTTGGAAACACTGCTTTTGCAGAATCTGCAAGGGTTTATTTGGAGCACTTTGAGGCCTATGCTGGAAAAGGAAATATCTTCACATAAAAACTAGACAGAAGCATTCTCAGAAAATTCTTTGCGATGAGTGCATTCTACTCACAGAGTTGAACCTTCTTTTTGATAGAAGAGTTTTGAAACTCTCTTTCTGTAGAATCTGCAAGTGCATATTTGGAGCTGTTGGAGGCCAATGCTGGAAAAGGAAATATCTTCACATAAAAACTAGACAGAAGCATTCTCAGAAACTTGTTTGCGATGAGTGCATTCAACTCACAGAATTGAACTTTCCTTTTGAAAGAGCAGTTTTGAAACACACTTTTTGTACAATCTGCAAGTGGATATTTAGAACGCTTTCTGGCTTATGCTGGGAAATGAAATATCTTCACCTAAAACCCAGACAGAAGCATTCTCGGAAACTTCTGTGTGATGAGTGCATTCAACTCAGAGACTTGAACATTACTTTGGATAGAGCAGTATGGAAACACTCCTTTTGAAGTATCTGCAAGTGTTTGTTTGGAGCGGTTGGAGGCCTATGCTGGAAAAGGAAATATCTTCACATAAAAACTAGACAGAAGCATTCTCAGAAACTTCTTTGTGATGAGTGCATTCTACTCACAGAGTTGAACCTTCTTTTTGATAGAGGAGTTTTGAAACTGTCTTTTTGTAGAATCTGCAAGTGCATATTTGGAGCTGTTTGAGGCCAATGATTTAAAAGGAAATAACTTCACATAAAAACTAGACAGAAGCGTTCTTAGAAACTTGTTTGGGAGGAGTGCATTCAAGTCACAGATTTGAACCTTTCTTTTGAAAGAGCTGTTTTGAAACACTCTTTTTGTAGAATCTGCTAGTGTATATTTGGAGCGCTGTGAGGCCTATGCTGGGAAATGAAATAACTTCACCTAAAAACTAGACAGAAGGATTCTCAGAAACTTCTGTGTGATGAATGCATTCAACTCACAGACGTGAACGTTCCTTTTGATAGGACAGTTTTGAAACACTCCTTTGGTAGAATCTGCAAGTGTTTATTTCGAGCGCTTTGAGGCCAATGCTGGAAAAGGAAATATCTTCACATAAAAACTAGACAGAAGCATTCTCAGAAACTTATGTGTGATGAGTGCGTTCAACTCACAGACTTGAACGATCCTTTTGATAGGACAGTTTTGAAACACTCCTTTTGTAGAATCTGCAAGTGTTTATTTCGAGCTCATTGAGGCCAATGTTGGAAAAGGAAATGTCCTCAAATAACAACTACACAGAAGCATTCTCCGAAACTTCTTTGCAATGAGTGCATTCAACTCACAGACTTGAACCTTCCTTTTGAAAGAGCAGTTTTGAAACACTCTTTTTGTAGAATCTTCAAGTGGATATTTGGAACGCTTTGAGGCCTAGGCTGGGAAATGAAATATCTTCACCTAAAAACCAGACAGAAGCATTCTCAGAAACTTCTGTGTGATAAGTGCATTCAACTCACAGACTTGAACATTCCTTTTGATAGAGAAGTTTGGAAACACTCCTTTTGCAGAATCTGCAAGGGTTTATTTGGAACACTTTGAGGCCTATGCTGGAAAAGCAAATATCTTCACATAAAAACTAGACAGAAGCATTCTCAGAAACTTCTTTGTGATGAGTGCATTCTACTCACAGAGTTGAACCTTCTTTTTGATAGAAGAGTTTTGAAACTCTCTTTCTGTAGAATCTGCAAGTGCATATTTGGAGCTGTTGGAGGCCAATGCTGGAAAAGGAAATATCTTCACATAAAAACTAGACAGAAGCATTCTCAGAAACTTGTTTGCAATGAGTGCATTCAACTCACAGACTTGAACGTTCCTACTGAAAGAGCAGTTTTGAAACACACTTTTTGTACAATCTGCAAGTGGATATTTAGAACGCTTTCTGGCTTATGCTGGGAAATGAAATATCTTCACCTAAAACCCAGACAGAAGCATTCTCGGAAACTTCTGTGTGATGAGTGCATTCAACTCACAGACTTGAACATTACTTTGGATAGAGCAGTATGGAAACACTCCTTTTGAAGTATCTGCAAGTGTTTGTTTGGAGCGGTTTGAGGCCTATTCTGGAAAAGGAAATATCTTCACATAAAAACTAGACAGAAGCATTCTCAGAAAATTCTTTGTGATGAGTGCATTCTACTCACAGAGTTGAACCTTCTTTTTGATAGAAGAGTTTTGAAACTGTCTTTTTGTGGAATCTGCAAGTGCATATTTGGAGCTGTTTGAGGCCAATGATGGAAAAGGAAATATCTTCACATAAAAACTAGACAGAAGCGTTCTCAGAAACTTGTTTGGGAGGAGTGCATTCAAGTCACAGATTTGAACCTTTCTTTTGAAAGAGGAGTTTTGAAACACTCTTTATGTAGAATCTGCTAGTGTATATTTGGAGCGCTGTGAGGCCTATGCTGGGAAATGAATTATCTTCACCTAAAAACTAGACAGAAGGATTCTCAGAAACTTCTGTGTGATGAATGCATTCAACTCACAGACATGAACGTTCCTTTTGATAGGACAGTTTTGAAACACTCCTTTGGTAGAATCTGCAAGTGTTTATTTCGAGCGCTTTGAGGCCAATGCTGGAAAAGGAAATATCTTCACATAAAAACTAGACAGAAGCATTCTCAGAAACTTGTGTGTGATGAGTGCTTTCAACTCACAGACTTGAACGATCCTTTTGATAGGACAGTTTTGAAACACTCCTTTTGTAGGAATCTGCAAGTGTTTATTTCGAGCTCATTGAGGCCAATGGTGGAAAAGGAAATGTCCTCAAATAACAACTACACGGAAGCATTCTCCGAAACTTCTTTGCAATGAGTGCATTCAACTCACAGACTTGAACCTTCCTTTTGAAAGAGCAGTTTTGAAACACTCTTTTTGTAGAATCTTCAAGTGGATATTTGGAACGCTTTGAGGCCTAGGCTGGGAAATGAAATATCTTCACCTAAAAACTAGACAGAAGCATTCTCAGAAACTTCTGTGTGATGAGTGCATTCAACTCACAGACTTGAACATTCCTTTTGATAGAGCAGTTTGGAAACACTGCTTTTGCAGAATCTGCAAGGGTTTATTTGGAGCACTTTGAGGCCTATGCTGGAAAAGGAAATATCTTCACATAAAAACTAGACAGAAGCATTCTCAGAAAATTCTTTGCGATGAGTGCATTCTACTCACAGAGTTGAACCTTCTTTTTGATAGAAGAGTTTTGAAACTCTCTTTCTGTAGAATCTGCAAGTGCATATTTGGAGCTGTTGGAGGCCAATGCTGGAAAAGGAAATATCTTCACATAAAAACTAGACAGAAGCATTCTCAGAAACTTGTTTGCGATGAGTGCATTCAACTCACAGAATTGAACTTTCCTTTTGAAAGAGCAGTTTTGAAACACACTTTTTGTACAATCTGCAAGTGGATATTTAGAACGCTTTCTGGCTTATGCTGGGAAATGAAATATCTTCACCTAAAACCCAGACAGAAGCATTCTCGGAAACTTCTGTGTGATGAGTGCATTCAACTCACAGACTTGAACATTACTTTGGATAGAGCAGTATGGAAACACTCCTTTTGAAGTATCTGCAAGTGTTTGTTTGGAGCGGTTTGAGGCCTATGCTGGAAAAGGAAATATCTTCACATAAAAACTAGACAGAAGCATTCTCAGAAACTTCTTTGTGATGAGTGCATTCTACTCACAGAGTTGAACCTTCTTTTTGATAGAAGAGTTTTGAAACTGTCTTTTTGTAGAATCTGCAAGTGCATATTTGGAGCTGTTTGAGGCCAATGATTTAAAAGGAAATAACTTCACATAAAAACTAGACAGAAGCGTTCTTAGAAACTTGCTTGGGAGGAGTGCATTCAAGTCACAGATTTGAACCTTTCTTTTGAAAGAGCTGTTTTGAAACACTCTTTTTGTAGAATCTGCTAGTGTATATTTGGAGCGCTGTGAGGCCTATGCTGGGAAATGAAATAACTTCACCTAAAAACTAGACAGAAGGATTCTCAGAAACTTCTGTGTGATGAATGCATTCAACTCACAGACGTGAACGTTCCTTTTGATAGGACAGTTTTGAAACACTCCTTTGGTAGAATCTGCAAGTGTTTATTTCGAGCGCTTTGAGGCCAATGCTGGAAAAGGAAATATCTTCACATAAAAACTAGACAGAAGCATTCTCAGAAACTTATGTGTGATGAGTGCGTTCAACTCACAGACTTGAACGATCCTTTTGATAGGACAGTTTTGAAACACTCCTTTTGTAGAATCTGTAAGTGTTTATTTCGAGCTCATTGAGGCCAATGTTGGAAAAGGAAATGTCCTCAAATAACAACTACACAGAAGCATTCTCCGAAACTTCTTTGCAATGAGTGCATTCAACTCACAGACTTGAACCTTCCTTTTGAAAGAGCAGTTTTGAAACACTCTTTTTGTAGAATCTTCAAGTGGATATTTGGAACGCTTTGAGGCCTAGGCTGGGAAATGAAATATCTTCACCTAAAAACCAGACAGAAGCATTCTCAGAAACTTCGGTGTGATGAGTGCATTCAACTCACAGACTTGAACATTCCTTTTGATAGAGAAGTTTGGAAACACTCCTTTTGCAGAATCTGCAAGGGTTTATTTGGAACACTTTGAGGCCTATGCTGGAAAAGCAAATATCTTCACATAAAAACTAGACAGAAGCATTCTCAGAAACTTCTTTGTGATGAGTGCATTCTACTCACAGAGTTGAACCTTCTTTTTGATAGAAGAGTTTTGAAACTCTCTTTCTGTAGAATCTGCAAGTGCATATTTGGAGCTGTTGGAGGCCAATGCTGGAAAAGGAAATATCTTCACATAAAAACTAGACAGAAGCATTCTCAGAAACTTGTTTGCAATGAGTGCATTCAACTCACAGACTTGAACGTTCCTACTGAAAGAGCAGTTTTGAAACACACTTTTTGTACAATCTGCAAGTGGATATTTAGAACGCTTTCTGGCCTACGCTGGGAAATGGAATATCTTCACCTAAAACCTAGACAGAAGCATTCTCGGAAACTTCTGTGTGATGAGTGCATTCAACTCACAGACTTGAACATTACTTTGGATAGAGCAGTTTGGAAACACTCCTTTTGAAGAATCTGCAAGTGTTTGTTTGGAGCGTTTTGAGGCCTATGCTGGAAAAGGAAATATCTTCACATAAAAACTAGACAGAAGCATTCTCAGAAACTTCTTTGTGATGAGTGCATTCTACTCACAGAGTTGAACCTTCTTTTTGATAGAAGAGTTTTGAAACTGTCTTTTTGTAGAATCTGCAAGTGCATATTTGGAGCTGTTTGAGGCCAATGATGGAAAAGGAAATATCTTCACATAAAAACTAGACAGAAGCGTTCTCAGAAACTTGTTTGGGAGGAGTGCATTCAAGTCAAAGATTTGAACCTTTCTTTTGAAAGAGGAGTTTTGAAACACTCTTTATGTAGAATCTGCTAGTGTATATTTGGAGCGCTGTGAGGCCTATGCTGGGAAATGAATTATCTTCACCTAAAAACTAGACAGAAGGATTCTCAGAAACTTCTGTGTGATGAATGCATTCAACTCACAGACATGAACGTTCCTTTTGATAGGACAGTTTTAAAACACTCCTTTGGTAGAATCTGCAAGTGTTTATTTCGAGCGCTTTGAGGCCAATGCTGGAAAAGGAAATATCTTCACATAAAAACTAGACAGAAGCATTCTCAGAAACTTGTGTGTGATGAGTGCTTTCAACTCACAGACTTGAACGATCCTTTTGATAGGACAGTTTTGAAACACTCCTTTTGTAGGAATCTGCAAGTGTTTATTTCGAGCTCATTGAGGGCAATGGTGGAAAAGGAAATGTCCTCAAATAACAACTACACAGAAGCATTCTCCGAAACTTCTTTGCAATGAGTGCATTCAACTCACAGACTTGAACCTTCCTTTTGAAAGAGCAGTTTTGAAAAACTCTTTTTGTAGAATCTTCAAGTGGATATTTGGAACGCTTTGAGGCCTAGGCTGGGAAATGAAATATCTTCACCTAAAAACTAGACAGAAGCATTCTCAGAAACTTCTGTGTGATGAGTGCATTCAACTCACAGACTTGAACATTCCTTTTGATAGAGCAGTTTGGAAACACTGCTTTTACAGAATCTGCAAGGGTTTATTTGGAGCACTTTGAGGCCTATGCTGGAAAAGGAGATATCTTCACATAAAAACTAGACAGAAGCATTCTCAGAAAATTCTTTGCAATGAGTGCATTCTACTCATAGAGTTGAACCTTCTTTTTGATAGAAGAGTTTTGAAACTCTCTTTCTGTAGAATCTGCAAGTGCATATTTGGAGCTGTTGGAGGCCAATGCTGGAAAAGGAAATATCTTCACATAAAAACTAGACAGAAGCATTCTCAGAAACTTGTTTGCGATGAGTGCATTCAACTCACAGAATTGAACTTTCCTTATGAAAGAGCAGTTTTGAAACACACTTTTTGTACAATCTGCAAGTGGATATTTAGAACGCTTTCTGGCTTATGCTGGGAAATGAAATATCTTCACCTAAAACCCAGACAGAAGCATTCTCGGAAACTTCTGTGTGATGAGTGCATTCAACTCACAGACTTGAACATTACTTTGGATAGAGCAGTATGGAAACACTCCTTTTGAAGTATCTGCAAGTGTTTGTTTGGAGCGGTTTGAGGCCTATGCTGGAAAAGGAAATATCTTCACATAAAAACTAGACAGAAGCATTCTCAGAAACTTCTTTGTGATGAGTGCATTCTACTCACAGAGTTGAACCTTCTTTTTGATAGAAGAGTTTTGAAACTGTCTTTTTGTAGAATCCGCAAGTGCATATTTGGAGCTGTTTGAGGCCAATGATTTAAAAGGAAATAACTTCACATAAAAACTAGACAGAAGCGTTCTTAGAAACTTGTTTGGGAGGAGTGCATTCAAGTCACAGATTTGAACCTTTCTTTTGAAAGAGCTGTTTTGAAACACTCTTTTTGTAGAATCTGCTAGTGTATATTTGGAGCGCTGTGAGGCCTATGCTGGGAAATGAAATAACTTCACCTAAAAACTAGACAGAAGGATTCTCAGAAACTTCTGTGTGATGAATGCATTCAACTCACAGACGTGAACGTTCCTTTTGATAGGACAGTTTTGAAACACTCCTTTGGTAGAATCTGCAAGTGTTTATTTCGAGCGCTTTGAGGCCAATGCTGGAAAAGGAAATATCTTCACATAAAAACTAGACAGAAGCATTCTCAGAAACTTATGTGTGATGAGTGCGTTCAACTCACAGACTTGAACGATCCTTTTGATAGGACAGTTTTGAAACACTCCTTTTGTAGAATCTGCAAGTGTTTATTTCGAGCTCATTGAGGCCAATGTTGGAAAAGGAAATGTCCTCAAATAACAACTACACAGAAGCATTCTCCGAAACTTCTTTGCAATGAGTGCATTCAACTCACAGACTTGAACCTTCCTTTTGAAAGAGCAGTTTTGAAACACTCTTTTTGTAGAATCTTCAAGTGGATATTTGGAACGCTTTGAGGCCTAGGCTGGGAAATGAAATATCTTCACCTAAAAACCAGACAGAAGCATTCTCAGAAACTTCGGTGTGATGAGTGCATTCAACTCACAGACTTGAACATTCCTTTTGATAGAGAAGTTTGGAAACACTCCTTTTGCAGAATCTGCAAGGGTTTATTTGGAACACTTTGAGGCCTATGCTGGAAAAGCAAATATCTTCACATAAAAACTAGACAGAAGCATTCTCAGAAACTTCTTTGTGATGAGTGCATTCTACTCACAGAGTTGAACCTTCTTTTTGATAGAAGAGTTTTGAAACTCTCTTTCTGTAGAATCTGCAAGTGCATATTTGGAGCTGTTGGAGGCCAATGCTGGAAAAGGAAATATCTTCACATAAAAACTAGACAGAAGCATTCTCAGAAACTTGTTTGCAATGAGTGCATTCAACTCACAGACTTGAACGTTCCTACTGAAAGAGCAGTTTTGAAACACACTTTTTGTACAATCTGCAAGTGGATATTTAGAACGCTTTCTGGCCTACGCTGGGAAATGGAATATCTTCACCTAAAACCTAGACAGAAGCATTCTCGGAAACTTCTGTGTGATGAGTGCATTCAACTCACAGACTTGAACATTAGTTTGGATAGAGCAGTTTGGAAACACTCCTTTTGAAGAATCTGCAAGTGTTTGTTTGGAGCGTTTTGAGGCCTATGCTGGAAAAGGAAATATCTTCACATAAAAACTAGACAGAAGCATTCTCAGAAACTTCTTTGTGATGAGTGCATTCTACTCACAGAGTTGAACCTTCTTTTTGATAGAAGAGTTTTGAAACTGTCTTTTTGTAGAATCTGCAAGTGCATATTTGGAGCTGTTTGAGGCCAATGATGGAAAATGAAATATCTTCACATAAAAACTAGACAGAAGCGTTCTCAGAAACTTGTTTGGGAGGCGTGCATTCAAGTCACAGATTTGAACCTTTCTTTTGAAAGAGCAGTTTTGAAACCCTCTTTTTGTAGAATCTGCTAGTGTATATTTGGAGCGCTGTGAGGCCTATGCTGGGAAATGAAATATCTTCACCTAAAAACTAGACAGAAGGATTCTCAGAAACTTCTGTGCGATGATTGCATTCAACTCACAGACGTGAATGTTCCTTTTGATAGGACAGTTTTGAAACACTCCTTTGGTAGAATCTGCAAGTGTTTATTTCGAGCGCTTTGAGGCCAATGCTGGAAAAGGAAATATCTTCACATAAAAACTAGACAGAAGCATTCTCAGAAACTTGTGTGTGATGAGTGCGTTCAACTCACAGACTTGAACGATCCTTTTGATAGGTCAGTTTGGAAACATTCCTTTTGTAGGATCTGCAAGTGTTTATTTAGAGCTCTTTGAGGCCAATGGTGGAAAAGGAAATGTCCTCAAATAACAACTACACAGAAGCATTCTCCGAAACTTCTTTGCAATGAGTGCATTCAACTCACAGACTTGAAACTTCCTTTTGAAAGAGCAGTATTGAAACACTCTTTTTGTAGAATCTTCAAGTGGATATTTGGAACGCTTTGAGGCCTAGGCTGGGAAATGAAATATCTTCACCTAAAAACTAGACAGAAGCATTCTCAGAAACTTCTGTGTGATGAGTGCATTCAACTCACAGACTTGAACATTCCTTTTGATAGAGAAGTTTGGAAACCCTACTTTTGCAGAATCTGCAAGGGTTCATTTGGAGCACTTTGAGGCCTATGCTGGAAAAGGAAATATCTTCACATAAAAACTAGACAGAAGCATTCTCAGAAAATTCTTTGCGATGAGTGCATTCTACTCACAGAGTTGAACCTTCTTTTTGATAGAAGAGTTTTGAAACTCTCTTTCTGTAGAATCTGCAAGTGCATATTTGGAGCTGTTGGAGGCCAATGCTGGAAAAGGAAATATCTTCACATAAAAACTAGACAGAAGCATTCTCAGAAACTTGTTTGCAATGAGTGCATTCAACTCACAGACTTGAACGTTCCTACTGAAAGAGCAGTTTTGAAACACACTTTTTGTACAATCTGCAAGTGGATATTTAGAACGCTTTCTGGCTTATGCTGGGAAATGAAATATCTTCACCTAAAACCCAGACAGAAGCATTCTCGGAAACTTCTGTGTGATGAGTGCATTCAACTCACAGACTTGAACATTACTTTGGATAGAGCAGTATGGAAACACTCCTTTTGAAGTATCTGCAAGTGTTTGTTTGGAGCGGTTTGAGGCCTATTCTGGAAAAGGAAATATCTTCACATAAAAACTAGACAGAAGCATTCTCAGAAAATTCTTTGTGATGAGTGCATTCTACTCACAGAGTTGAACCTTCTTTTTGATAGAAGAGTTTTGAAACTGTCTTTTTGTGGAATCTGCAAGTGCATATTTGGAGCTGTTTGAGGCCAATGATGGAAAAGGAAATATCTTCACATAAAAACTAGACAGAAGCGTTCTCAGAAACTTGTTTGGGAGGAGTGCATTCAAGTCACAGATTTGAACCTTTCTTTTGAAAGAGGAGTTTTGAAACACTCTTTATGTAGAATCTGCTAGTGTATATTTGGAGCGCTGTGAGGCCTATGCTGGGAAATGAATTATCTTCACCTAAAAACTAGACAGAAGGATTCTCAGAAACTTCTGTGTGATGAATGCATTCAACTCACAGACATGAACGTTCCTTTTGATAGGACAGTTTTGAAACACTCCTTTGGTAGAATCTGCAAGTGTTTATTTCGAGCGCTTTGAGGCCAATGCTGGAAAAGGAAATATCTTCACATAAAAACTAGACAGAAGCATTCTCAGAAACTTGTGTGTGATGAGTGCTTTCAACTCACAGACTTGAACGATCCTTTTGATAGGACAGTTTTGAAACACTCCTTTTGTAGGAATCTGCAAGTGTTTATTTCGAGCTCATTGAGGCCAATGGTGGAAAAGGAAATGTCCTCAAATAACAACTACACGGAAGCATTCTCCGAAACTTCTTTGCAATGAGTGCATTCAACTCACAGACTTGAACCTTCCTTTTGAAAGAGCAGTTTTGAAACACTCTTTTTGTAGAATCTTCAAGTGGATATTTGGAACGCTTTGAGGCCTAGGCTGGGAAATGAAATATCTTCACCTAAAAACTAGACAGAAGCATTCTCAGAAACTTCTGTGTGATGAGTGCATTCAACTCACAGACTTGAACATTCCTTTTGATAGAGCAGTTTGGAAACACTGCTTTTGCAGAATCTGCAAGGGTTTATTTGGAGCACTTTGAGGCCTATGCTGGAAAAGGAAATATCTTCACATAAAAACTAGACAGAAGCATTCTCAGAAAATTCTTTGCGATGAGTGCATTCTACTCACAGAGTTGAACCTTCTTTTTGATAGAAGAGTTTTGAAACTCTCTTTCTGTAGAATCTGCAAGTGCATATTTGGAGCTGTTGGAGGCCAATGCTGGAAAAGGAAATATCTTCACATAAAAACTAGACAGAAGCATTCTCAGAAACTTGTTTGCGATGAGTGCATTCAACTCACAGAGTTGAACTTTCCTTTTGAAAGAGCAGTTTTGAAACACACTTTTTGTACAATCTGCAAGTGGATATTTAGAACGCTTTCTGGCTTATGCTGGGAAATGAAATATCTTCACCTAAAACCCAGACAGAAGCATTCTCGGAAACTTCTGTGTGATGAGTGCATTCAACTCACAGACTTGAACATTACTTTGGATAGAGCAGTATGGAAACACTCCTTTTGAAGTATCTGCAAGTGTTTGTTTGGAGCGGTTTGAGGCCTATGCTGGAAAAGGAAATATCTTCACATAAAAACTAGACAGAAGCATTCTCAGAAACTTCTTTGTGATGAGTGCATTCTACTCACAGAGTTGAACCTTCTTTTTGATAGAAGAGTTTTGAAACTGTCTTTTTGTAGAATCTGCAAGTGCATATTTGGAGCTGTTTGAGGCCAATGATTTAAAAGGAAATAACTTCACATAAAAACTAGACAGAAGCGTTCTTAGAAACTTGTTTGGGAGGAGTGCATTCAAGTCACAGATTTGAACCTTTCTTTTGAAAGAGCTGTTTTGAAACACTCTTTTTGTAGAATCTGCTAGTGTATATTTGGAGCGCTGTGAGGCCTATGCTGGGAAATGAAATAACTTCACCTAAAAACTAGACAGAATTATTCTCAGAAACTTCTGTGTGATGAATGCATTCAACTCACAGACGTGAACGTTCCTTTTGATAGGACAGTTTTGAAACACTCCTTTGGTAGAATCTGCAAGTGTTTATTTCGAGCGCTTTGAGGCCAATGCTGGAAAAGGAAATATCTTCACATAAAAACTAGACAGAAGCATTCTCAGAAACTTATGTGTGATGAGTGCGTTCAACTCACAGACTTGAACGATCCTTTTGATAGGACAGTTTTGAAACACTCCTTTTGTAGAATCTGTAAGTGTTTATTTCGAGCTCATTGAGGCCAATGTTGGAAAAGGAAATGTCCTCAAATAACAACTACACAGAAGCATTCTCCGAAACTTCTTTGCAATGAGTGCATTCAACTCACAGACTTGAACCTTCCTTTTGAAAGAGCAGTTTTGAAACACTCTTTTTGTAGAATCTTCAAGTGGATATTTGGAACGCTTTGAGGCCTAGGCTGGGAAATGAAATATCTTCACCTAAAAACCAGACAGAAGCATTCTCAGAAACTTCGGTGTGATGAGTGCATTCAACTCACAGACTTGAACATTCCTTTTGATAGAGAAGTTTGGAAACACTCCTTTTGCAGAATCTGCAAGGGTTTATTTGGAACACTTTGAGGCCTATGCTGGAAAAGCAAATATCTTCACATAAAAACTAGACAGAAGCATTCTCAGAAACTTCTTTGTGATGAGTGCATTCTACTCACAGAGTTGAACCTTCTTTTTGATAGAAGAGTTTTGAAACTCTCTTTCTGTAGAATCTGCAAGTGCATATTTGGAGCTGTTGGAGGCCAATGCTGGAAAAGGAAATATCTTCACATAAAAACTAGACAGAAGCATTCTCAGAAACTTGTTTGCAATGAGTGCATTCAACTCACAGACTTGAACGTTCCTACTGAAAGAGCAGTTTTGAAACACACTTTTTGTACAATCTGCAAGTGGATATTTAGAACGCTTTCTGGCCTACGCTGGGAAATGGAATATCTTCACCTAAAACCTAGACAGAAGCATTCTCGGAAACTTCTGTGTGATGAGTGCATTCAACTCACAGACTTGAACATTACTTTGGATAGAGCAGTTTGGAAACACTCCTTTTGAAGAATCTGCAAGTGTTTGTTTGGAGCGTTTTGAGGCCTATGCTGGAAAAGGAAATATCTTCACATAAAAACTAGACAGAAGCATTCTCAGAAACTTCTTTGTGATGAGTGCATTCTACTCACAGAGTTGAACCTTCTTTTTGATAGAAGAGTTTTGAAACTGTCTTTTTGTAGAATCTGCAAGTGCATATTTGGAGCTGTTTGAGGCCAATGATGGAAAAGGAAATATCTTCACATAAAAACTAGACAGAAGCGTTCTCAGAAACTTGTTTGGGAGGAGTGCATTCAAGTCAAAGATTTGAACCTTTCTTTTGAAAGAGGAGTTTTGAAACACTCTTTATGTAGAATCTGCTAGTGTATATTTGGAGCGCTGTGAGGCCTATGCTGGGAAATGAATTATCTTCACCTAAAAACTAGACAGAAGGATTCTCAGAAACTTCTGTGTGATGAATGCATTCAACTCACAGACATGAACGTTCCTTTTGATAGGACAGTTTTAAAACACTCCTTTGGTAGAATCTGCAAGTGTTTATTTCGAGCGCTTTGAGGCCAATGCTGGAAAAGGAAATATCTTCACATAAAAACTAGACAGAAGCATTCTCAGAAACTTGTGTGTGATGAGTGCTTTCAACTCACAGACTTGAACGATCCTTTTGATAGGACAGTTTTGAAACACTCCTTTTGTAGGAATCTGCAAGTGTTTATTTCGAGCTCATTGAGGGCAATGGTGGAAAAGGAAATGTCCTCAAATAACAACTACACAGAAGCATTCTCCGAAACTTCTTTGCAATGAGTGCATTCAACTCACAGACTTGAACCTTCCTTTTGAAAGAGCAGTTTTGAAAAACTCTTTTTGTAGAATCTTCAAGTGGATATTTGGAACGCTTTGAGGCCTAGGCTGGGAAATGAAATATCTTCACCTAAAAACTAGACAGAAGCATTCTCAGAAACTTCTGTGTGATGAGTGCATTCAACTCACAGACTTGAACATTCCTTTTGATAGAGAAGTTTGGAAACCCTACTTTTGCAGAATCTGCAAGGGTTCATTAGGAGCACTTTGAGGCCTATGCTGGAAAAGGAAATATCTTCACATAAAAACTAGACAGAAGCATTCTCAGAAAATTCTTTGCGATGAGTGCATTCTACTCACAGAGTTGAACCTTCTTTTTGATAGAAGAGTTTTGAAACTCTCTTTCTGTAGAATCTGCAAGTGCATATTTGGAGCTGTTGGAGGCCAATGCTGGAAAAGGAAATTTCTTCACATAAAAACTAGACAGACGCATTCTCAGAAACTTGTTTGCGATGAGTGCATTCAACTCACAGAATTGAACGTTCCTTTTGAAAGAGCAGTTTTGAAACACACTTTTTGTACAATCTGCAAGTGGATATTTAGAACGCTTTCTGGCTTATGCTGGGAAATGAAATATCTTCACCTAAAACCCAGACAGAAGCATTCTCGGAAACTTCTGTGTGATGAGTGCATTCAACTCACAGACTTGAACATTACTTTGGATAGAGCAGTATGGAAACACTCCCTTTGTAGTATCCGCAAGTGTTTGTTTGGAGCGGTTTGAGGAGTATGCTGGAAAAGGAAATATCTTCACATAAAAACTAGACAGAAGCATTCTCAGAAACTTGTTTGCAATGAGTGCATTCAACTCACAGACTTGAACATTGCTTTGGATAGAGCAGTTTGGAAACACTCCTTTTGAAGAATCTGCAAGTGTTTGTTTGGAGCGTTTTGAGGCCTATGCTGGAAAAGGAAATATCTTCATATAAAAACTAGACAGAAGCATTCTCAGAAACTTCTTTGTGATGAGTGCATTCTACTCACAGAGTTGAACCTTCTTTTTGATACAAGAGTTTTGAAACTGTCTTTTTTTAGAATCTGCAGGTGCATATTTGGAGCTGTTTGAGGCCAATGATTGAAAAGGAAATATCTTCACATAAAAACTAGACAGAAGCGTTCTCAGAAACTTGTTTGGGAGGAGTGCATTCAAGTCAAAGATTTGAACCTTTCTTTTGAAAGAGGAGTTTTGAAACACTCTTTATGTAGAATCTGCTAGTGTATATTTGGAGCGCTGTGAGGCCTATGCTGGGAAATGAATTATCTTCACCTAAAAACTAGACAGAAGGATTCTCAGAAACTTCTGTGTGATGAATGCATTCAACTCACAGACATGAACGTTTCTTTTGATAGGACAGTTTTGAAACACTCCTTTGGTAGAATCTGCAAGTGTTTATTTCGAGCGCTTTGAGGCCAATGCTGGAAAAGGAAATATCTTCACATAAAAACTAGACAGAAGCATTCTCAGAAACTTGTGTGTGATGAGTGCTTTCAACTCACAGACTTGAACGATCCTTTTGATAGGACAGTTTTGAAACACTCCTTTTGTAGGAATCTGCAAGTGTTTATTTCGAGCTCATTGAGGCCAATGGTGGAAAAGGAAATGTCCTCAAATAACAACTACACAGAAGCATTCTCCGAAACTTCTTTGCAATGAGTGCATTCAACTCACAGACTTGAACCTTCCTTTTGAAAGAGCAGTTTTGAAACACTCTTTTTGTAGAATCTTCAAGTGGATATTTGGAACGCTTTGAGGCCTAGGCTGGGAAATGAAATATCTTCACCTAAAAACTAGACAGAAGCATTCTCAGAAACTTCTGTGTGATGAGTGCATTCAACTAACAGACTTGAACATTCCTTTTGATAGAGCAGTTTGGAAACACTGCTTTTGCAGAATCTGCAAGGGTTTATTTGGAGCACTTTGAGGCCTATGCTGGAAAAGGAAATATCTTCACATAAAAACTAGACAGAAGCATTCTCAGAAAATTCTTTGCGATGAGTGCATTCTACTCACAGAGTTGAACCTTCTTTTTGATAGAAGAGTTTTGAAACTCTCTTTCTGTAGAATCTGCAAGTGCATATTTGGAGCTGTTGGAGGCCAATGCTGGAAAAGGAAATATCTTCACATAAAAACTAGACAGAAGCATTCTCAGAAACTTGTTTGCGATGAGTGCATTCAACTCACAGAATTAAACGTTCCTTTTGAAAGAGCAGTTTTGAAACACACTTTTTGTACAATCTGCAAGTGGATATTTAGAACGCTTTCTGGGTTATGCTGGGAAATGAAATATCTTCACCTAAAACCCAGACAGAAGCATTCTCGGAAACTTCTGTGTGATGAGTGCATTCAACTCACAGACTTGAACATTACTTTGGACAGAGCAGTATGGAAACACTCCTTTTGAAGTATCTGCAAGTGTTTGTTTGGAGCGGTTTGAGGCCTATGCTGGAAAAGGAAATATCTTCACATAAAAACTAGACAGAAGCATTCTCAGAAACTTATGTGTGATGAGTGCGTTCAACTCACAGACTTGAACATTACTTTGGATAGAGCAGTTTGGAAACACTCGTTTTGAAGAATCTGCAAGTGTTTGTTTGGAGCGTTTTGAGGCCTATGCTGGAAAAGGAAATATCTTCACATAAAAACTAGACAGAAGCATTCTCAGAAACTTCTTTGTGATGAGTGCATTCTACTCACAGAGTTGAACCTTCTTTTTGATAGAAGAGTTTTGAAACTGTCTTTTTTTAGAATCTGCAGGTGCATATTTGGAGCTGTTTGAGGCCAATGATGGAAAAGGAAATATCTTCACATAAAAACTAGACAGAAGCGTTCTCAGAAACTTGTTTGGGAGGAGTGCATTCAAGTCACAGATTTGAACCTTTCTTTTGAAAGAGGAGTTTTGAAACACTCTTTATGTAGAATCTGCTAGTGTATATTTGGAGCGCTGTGAGGCCTATGCTGGGAATTGAATATCTTCACCTAAAAACTAGACAGAAGGATTCTCAGAAACTTCTGTGTGATGAGTGTATTCAACTTACAGACGTGAACGTTCCTTTTAATAGGACAGTTTTGAAACACTCCTTTGGTAGAATCTGCAAGTGTTTATTTCGAGCGCTTTGAGGCCAATGCTGGAAAAGGAAATATCTTCACATAAAAACTAGACAGAAGCATTCTCAGAAACTTATGTGTGATGAGTGCGTTCAACTCACAGACTTGAACGATCCTTTTGATAGGACAGTTTTGAAACACTCCTTTTGTAGAATCTGCAAGTGTTTATTTCGAGCTCATTGAGGCCAATGTTGGAAAAGGAAATGTCCTCAAATAACAACTACACAGAAGCATTCTCCGAAACTTCTTTGCAATGAGTGCATTCAACTCACTGACTTGAACCTTCCTTTTGAAAGAGCAGTTTTGAAACACTCTTTTTGTAGAATCTTCAAGTGGATATTTGGAACGCTTTGAGGCCTAGGCTGGGAAATGAAATATCTTCACCTAAAAACTAGACAGAAGCATTCTCAGAAACTTCTGTGTGATGAGTGCATTCAACTCACAGACTTGAACATTCCTTTTGATAGAGAAGTTTGGAAACACTCCTTTTGCAGAATCTGCAAGGGTTTATTTGGAGCACTTTGAGGCCTATGCTAGAAAAGGAAATATCTTCACATAAAAACTAGACAGAAGCATTCTCAGAAACTTCTTTGTGATGAGTGCATTCTACTCACAGAGTTGAACCTTCTTTTTGATAGAAGAGTTTTGAAACTCTCTTTCTGTAGAATCTGCAAGTGCATATTTGGAGCTGTTGGAGGCCAATGCTGGAAAAGGAAATATCTTCACATAAAAACTAGACAGAAGCATTCTCAGAAACTTGTTTGCAATGAGTGCATTCAACTCACAGACTTGAACATTACTTTGGATAGAGCAGTTTGGAAACACTCCTTTTGAAGAATCTGCAAGTGTTTGTTTGGAGCGTTTTGAGGCCTATGCTGGAAAAGGAAATATCTTCACATAAAAACTAGACAGAAGCATTCTCAGAAACTTGTTTGCGATGAGTGCATTCAACTCACAGAATTGAACGTTCCTTTTGAAAGAGCAGTTTTGAAACACACTTTTTGTACAATCTGCAAGTGGATATTTAGAACGCTTTCTGGCTTATGCTGGAAAATGAAATATCTTCACCTAAAACCCAGACAGAAGCATTCTCGGAAACTTCTGTGTGATGAGTGCATTCAACTCACAGACTTGAACATTACTTTGGATAGAGCAGTATGGAAACACTCCCTTTGTAGTATCTGCAAGTGTTTGTTTGGAGCGGTTTGAGGCCTATGCTGGAAAAGGAAATATCTTCACATAAAAACTAGACAGAAGCATTCTCAGAAACTTGTTTGCAATGAGTGCATTCAACTCACAGACTTGAACATTACTTTGGATAGAGCAGTTTGGAAACACTCCTTTTGAAGAATCTGCAAATGTTTGTTTGGAGCGTTTTGAGGCCTATGCTGGAAAAGGAAATAGCTTCACATAAAAACTAGACAGAAGCATTCTCAGAAACTTCTTTGTGATGAGTGCATTCTACTCACAGAGTTGAACCTTCTTTTTGATAGAAGAGTTTTGAAACTGTCTTTTTGTAGAATCTGCAAGTGCATATTTGGAGCTGTTTGAGGCCAATGATGGAAAGGGAAATATCTTCACATAAAAACTAGACAGAAGCGTTCTCAGAAACTTGTTTGGGAGGCGTGCATTCAAGTCACAGATTTGAACCTTTCTTTTGAAAGAGCAGTTTTGAAACCCTCTTTTTGTAGAATCTGCTAGTGTATATTTGGAGCGCTGTGAGGCCTATGCTGGGAAATGAAATATCTTCACCTAAAAAGTAGACAGAAGGATTCTCAGAAACTTCTGTGCGATGATTGCATTCAACTCACAGACGTGAACGTTCCTTTTGATAGGACAGTTTTGAAACACTCCTTTGGTAGAATCTGCAAGTGTTTATTTCGAGCGCTTTGAGGCCAATGCTGGAAAAGGAAATATCTTCACATAAAAACTAGACAGAAGCATTCTCAGAAACTTGTGTGTGATGAGTGCGTTCAACTCACAGACTTGAACGATCCTTTTGATAGGTCAGTTTGGAAACATTCCTTTTGTAGGATCTGCAAGTGTTTATTTAGAGCTCTTTGAGGCCAATGGTGGAAAAGGAAATGTCCTCAAATAACAACTACACAGAAGCATTCTCCGAAACTTCTTTGCAATGAGTGCATTCAACTCACAGACTTGAAACTTCCTTTTGAAAGAGCAGTATTGAAACACTCTTTTTGTAGAATCTTCAAGTGGATATTTGGAACGCTTTGAGGCCTAGGCTGGGAAATGAAATATCTTCACCTAAAAACTAGACAGAAGCATTCTCAGAAACTTCTGTGTGATGAGTGCATTCAACTCACAGACTTGAACGTTCCTTTTGATAGAGAAGTTTGGAAACCCTACTTTTGCAGAATCTGCAAGGGTTCATTTGGAGCACTTTGAGGCCTATGCTGGAAAAGGAAATATCTTCACATAAAAACTAGACAGAAGCATTCTCAGAAAATTCTTTGCGATGAGTGCATTCTACTCACAGAGTTGAACCTTCTTTTTCATACAAGAGTTTTGAAACTCTCTTTCTGTAGAATCTGCAAGTGCATATTTGGAGCTGTTGGAGGCCAATGCTGGAAAAGGAAATATCTTCACATAAAAACTAGACAGAAGCATTCTCAGAAACTTGTTTGCGATGAGTGCATTCAACTCACAGAATTGAACGTTCCTTTTGAAAGAGCAGTTTTGAAACACACTTTTTGTACAATCTGCAAGTGGATATTTAGAACGCTTTCTGGCTTATGCTGGGAAATGAAATATCTTCACCTAAAACCCAGACAGAAGCATTCTCGGAAACTTCTGTGTGATGAGTGCATTCAACTCACAGACTTGAACATTACTTTGGATAGAGCAGTATGGAAACACTCCCTTTGTAGTATCTGCAAGTGTTTGTTTGGAGCGGTTTGAGGCCTATGCTGGAAAAGGAAATATCTTCACATAAAAACTAGACAGAAGCATTCTCAGAAACTTCTTTGTGATGAGTGCATTCTACTCACAGAGTTGAACCTTCTTTTTGATAGAAAAGTTTTGAAACTGTCTTTTTGTAGAATCTGCAAGTGCATATTTGGAGCTGTTTGAGGCCAATGATTTAAAAGGAAATATCTTCACATAAAAACTAGACAGAAGCGTTCTTAGAAACCTGTTTGAGAGGAGTGCATTCAAGTCACAGATTTGAACCTTTCTTTTGAAAGAGCTGTTTTGAAACACTCTTTTTGTAGAATCTGCTAGTGTATATTTGGAGCGCTGTGAGGCCTATGCTGGGAAATGAAATAACTTCACCTAAAAACTAGACAGAAGTATTCTCAGAAACTTCTGTGTGATGAATGCATTCAAGTCACAGACGTGAACGTTCCTTTTGATAGGACAGTTTTGAAACACTCCTTTGGTAGAATCTGCAAGTGTTTATTTCGAGCGCTTTGAGGCCAATGCTGGAAAAGGAAATATCTTCACATAAAAACTAGACAGAAGCATTCTCAGAAACTTATGTGTGATGAGTGCGTTCAACTCACAGACTTGAACGATCCTTTTGATAGGACAGTTTTGAAACACTCCTTTTGTGGAATCTGCAAGTGTTTATTTCGAGCTCATTGAGGCCAATGTTGGAAAAGGAAATGTCCTCAGATAACAACTACACAGAAGCATTCTCCGAAACTTCTTTGCAATGAGTGCATTCAACTCACCGACTTGAACCTTCCTTTTGAAAGAGCAGTTTTGAAACACTCTTTTTGTAGAATCTTCAAGTGGATATTTGGAACGCTTTGAGGCCTAGGCTGGGAAATGAAATATCTTCACCTAAAAACTAGACAGAAGCATTCTCAGAAACTTCTGTGTGATGAGTGCATTCAACTCACAGACTTGAACATTCCTTTTGATAGAGAAGTTTGGAAACACTCCTTTTGCAGAATCTGCAAGGGTTTATTTGGAGCACTTTGAGGCCTATGCTAGAAAAGGAAATATCTTCACATAAAAACTAGACAGAAGCATTCTCAGAAACTTCTTTGTGATGAGTGCATTCTACTCACAGAGTTGAACCTTCTTTTTGATAGAAGAGTTTTGAAACTCTCTTTCTGTAGAATCTGCAAGTGCATATTTGGAGCTGTTGGAGGCCAATGCAGGAAAAGGAAATATCTTCACATAAAAACTAGACAGAAGCATTCTCAGAAACTTGTTTGCAATGAGTGCATTCAACTCACAGACTTGAACATTACTTTGGATAGAGCAGTTTGGAAACACTCCTTTTGAAGAATCTGCAAGTGTTTGTTTGGAGCGTTTTGAGGCCTATGCTGGAAAAGGAAATATCTTCACATAAAAACTAGACAGAAGCATTCTCAGAAACTTCGTTGTGATGAGTGCATTCTACTCACAGAGTTGTACCTTCTTTTTGATAGAAGAGTTTTGAAACTCTCTTTCTGTAGAATCTGCAAGTGCATATTTGGAGCTGTTGGAGGCCAATGCTGGAAAAGGAAATATCTTCACATAAAAACTAGACAGAAGCATTCTCAGAAACTTGTTTGCAATGAGTGCATTCAACTCACGGACTTGAACATTACTTTGGATAGAGCAGTTTGGAAACACTCCTTTTGAAGAATCTGCAAGTGTTTGTTTGGAGCGTTTTGAGGCCTATGCTGGAAAAGGAAATATCTTCACATAAAAACTAGACAGAAGCATTCTCAGAAACTTCTTTGTGATGAGTGCATTCTACTCACAGAGTTGAACCTTCTTTTTGATAGAAGAGTTTTGAAACTGTCTTTTTGTAGAATCTGCAGGTGCATATTTGGAGCTGTTTGAGGCCAATGATGGAAAAGGAAATATCTTCACATAAAAACTAGACAGAAGCGTTCTCAGAAACTTGTTTGGGAGGAGTGCATTCAAGTCACAGATTTGAACCTTTCTTTTGAAAGAGGAGTTTTGAAACACACTTTATGTAGAATCTGCTAGTGTATATTTGGAGCGCTGTGAGGCCTATGCTGGGAAATGAAATATCTTCACCTAAAAACTAGACAGAAGGATTCTCAGAAACTTCTGTGTGATGAATGCATTCAACTCACAGACGTGAACGTTCCTTTTGATAGGACAGTTTTGAAACACTCCTTTGGTAGAATCTGCAAGTGTTTATTTCGAGCGCTTTGAGGCCAATGCTGGAAAAGGAAATATCTTCACATAAAAACTAGACAGAAGCATTCTCAGAAACTTATGTGTGATGAGTGCGTTCAACTCACAGACTTGAACGATCCTTTTGATAGGACAGTTTTGAAACACTCCTTTTGTAGAATCTGCAAGTGTTTATTTCGAGCTCATTGAGGCCAATGGTGGAAAAGGAAATGTCCTCAAATAACAACTTCACAGAAGCATTCTCCGAAACTTCTTTGCAATGAGTGCATTCAACTCACAGACTTGAACCTTCCTTTTGAAAGAGCAGTTTTGAAACACTCTTTTTGTAGAATCTTCAAGTGGATATTTGGAACGCTTTGAGGCCTAGGCTGAGAAATGAAATATCTTCACCTAAAAACTAGACAGAAGCATTCTGAGAAACTTCTTTGTGATGAGTGCATTCAACTCACAGACTTGAACATTCCTTTTGATAGAGAAGTTTGGAAACACTCCTTTTGCAGAATCTGCAAGGGTTTATTTGGAGCACTTTGAGGCCTATGCTGGAAAAGCAAATATCTTCACATAAAAACTAGACAGAAGCATTCTCAGAAACTTCTTTGTGATGAGTGCATTCTACTCACAGAGTTGAACCTTCTTTTTGATAGAAGAGTTTTGAAACTCTCTTTCTGTAGAATCTGCAAGTGCATATTTGGAGCTGTTGGAGGCCAATGCTGGAAAAGGAAATATCTTCACATAAAAACTAGACAGAAGCATTCTCAGAAACTTGTTTGCAATGAGTGCATTCAACTCACAGACTTGAACGTTCCTACTGAAAGAGCAGTTTTGAAACACACTTTTTGTACAATCTGAAAGTGGATATTTAGAACGCTTTCTGGCCTATGCTGGGAAATGGAATATCTTCACCTAAAACCTAGACAGAAGCATTCTCGGAAACTTCTGTGTGATGAGTGCATTCAACTCACAGACTTGAACATTACTTTGGATAGAGCAGTTTGGAAACACTCCTTTTGAAGAATCTGCAAGTGTTTGTTTGGAGCGTTTTGAGGCCTATGCTGGAAAAGGAAATATCTTCACATAAATACTAGACAGAAGCATTCTCAGAAACTTCTTTGTGATGAGTGCATTCTACTCACAGAGTTGAACCTTCTTTTTGATAGAAGAGTTTTGAAACTGTCTTTTTGTAGAATCTGCAAGTGCATATTTGGAGCTGTTTGAGGCCAATGATGGAAAAGGAAATATCTTCACATAAAAACTAGACAGAAGCATTCTCAGAAACTTGTTTGCGATGAGTGCATTCAACTCACAGAATTGAACGTTCCTTTTGAAAGAGCAGTTTTGAAACACACTTTTTGTACAATCTGCAAGTGGATATTTAGAACGCTTTCTGGCTTATGCTGGGAAATGAAATATCTTCACCTAAAACCCAGACAGAAGCATTCTCGGAAACTTCTGTGTGATGAGTGCATTCAACTCACAGACTTGAACATTACTTTGGATAGAGCAGTATGGAAACACTCCCTTTGTAGTATCCGCAAGTGTTTGTTTGGAGCGGTTTGAGGAGTATGCTGGAAAAGGAAATATCTTCACATAAAAACTAGACAGAAGCATTCTCAGAAACTTGTTTGCAATGAGTGCATTCAACTCACAGACTTGAACATTGCTTTGGATAGAGCAGTTTGGAAACACTCCTTTTGAAGAATCTGCAAGTGTTTGTTTGGAGCGTTTTGAGGCCTATGCTGGAAAAGGAAATATCTTCATATAAAAACTAGACAGAAGCATTCTCAGAAACTTCTTTGTGATGAGTGCATTCTACTCACAGAGTTGAACCTTCTTTTTGATACAAGAGTTTTGAAACTGTCTTTTTGTAGAATCTGCAGGTGCATATTTGGAGCTGTTTGAGGCCAATGATTGAAAAGGAAATATCTTCACATAAAAACTAGACAGAAGCGTTCTCAGAAACTTGTTTGGGAGGAGTGCATTCAAGTCAAAGATTTGAACCTTTCTTTTGAAAGAGGAGTTTTGAAACACTCTTTATGTAGAATCTGCTAGTGTATATTTGGAGCGCTGTGAGGCCTATGCTGGGAAATGAATTATCTTCACCTAAAAACTAGACAGAAGGATTCTCAGAAACTTCTGTGTGATGAATGCATTCAACTCACAGACATGAACGTTTCTTTTGATAGGACAGTTTTGAAACACTCCTTTGGTAGAATCTGCAAGTGTTTATTTCGAGCGCTTTGAGGCCAATGCTGGAAAAGGAAATATCTTCACATAAAAACTAGACAGAAGCATTCTCAGAAACTTGTGTGTGATGAGTGCTTTCAACTCACAGACTTGAACGATCCTTTTGATAGGACAGTTTTGAAACACTCCTTTTGTAGGAATCTGCAAGTGTTTATTTCGAGCTCATTGAGGCCAATGGTGGAAAAGGAAATGTCCTCAAATAACAACTACACAGAAGCATTCTCCGAAACTTCTTTGCAATGAGTGCATTCAACTCACAGACTTGAACCTTCCTTTTGAAAGAGCAGTTTTGAAACACTCTTTTTGTAGAATCTTCAAGTGGATATTTGGAACGCTTTGAGGCCTAGGCTGGGAAATGAAATATCTTCACCTAAAAACTAGACAGAAGCATTCTCAGAAACTTCTGTGTGATGAGTGCATTCAACTCACAGACTTGAACATTCCTTTTGATAGAGCAGTTTGGAAACACTGCTTTTGCAGAATCTGCAAGGGTTTATTTGGAGCACTTTGAGGCCTATGCTGGAAAAGGAAATATCTTCACATAAAAACTAGACAGAAGCATTCTCAGAAAATTCTTTGCGATGAGTGCATTCTACTCACAGAGTTGAACCTTCTTTTTGATAGAAGAGTTTTGAAACTCTCTTTCTGTAGAATCTGCAAGTGCATATTTGGAGCTGTTGGAGGCCAATGCTGGAAAAGGAAATATCTTCACATAAAAACTAGACAGAAGCATTCTCAGAAACTTGTTTGCGATGAGTGCATTCAACTCACAGAATTAAACGTTCCTTTTGAAAGAGCAGTTTTGAAACACACTTTTTGTACAATCTGCAATTGGATATTTAGAACGCTTTCTGGCTTATGCTGGGAAATGAAATATCTTCACCTAAAACCCAGACAGAAGCATTCTCGGAAACTTCTGTGTGATGAGTGCATTCAACTCACAGACTTGAACATTACTTTGGACAGAGCAGTATGGAAACACTCCTTTTGAAGTATCTGCAAGTGTTTGTTTGGAGCGGTTTGAGGCCTATGCTGGAAAAGGAAATATCTTCACATAAAAACTAGACAGAAGCATTCTCAGAAACTTATGTGTGATGAGTGCGTTCAACTCACAGACTTGAACATTACTTTGGATAGAGCAGTTTGGAAACACTCGTTTTGAAGAATCTGCAAGTGTTTGTTTGGAGCGTTTTGAGGCCTATGCTGGAAAAGGAAATATCTTCACATAAAAACTAGACAGAAGCATTCTCAGAAACTTCTTTGTGATGAGTGCATTCTACTCACAGAGTTGAACCTTCTTTTTGATAGAAGAGTTTTGAAACTGTCTTTTTTTAGAATCTGCAGGTGCATATTTGGAGCTGTTTGAGGCCAATGATGGAAAAGGAAATATCTTCACATAAAAACTAGACAGAAGCGTTCTCAGAAACTTGTTTGGGAGGAGTGCATTCAAGTCACAGATTTGAACCTTTCTTTTGAAAGAGGAGTTTTGAAACACTCTTTATGTAGAATCTGCTAGTGTATATTTGGAGCGCTGTGAGGCCTATGCTGGGAAATGAAATATCTTCACCTAAAAACTAGACAGAAGGATTCTCAGAAACTTCTGTGTGATGAGTGTATTCAACTTACAGACGTGAACGTTCCTTTTAATAGGACAGTTTTGAAACACTCCTTTGGTAGAATCTGCAAGTGTTTATTTCGAGCGCTTTGAGGCCAATGCTGGAAAAGGAAATATCTTCACATAAAAACTAGACAGAAGCATTCTCAGAAACTTATGTGTGATGAGTGCGTTCAACTCACAGACTTGAACGATCCTTTTGATAGGACAGTTTTGAAACACTCCTTTTGTAGAATCTGCAAGTGTTTATTTCGAGCTCATTGAAGCCAATGTTGGAAAAGGAAATATCCTCAAATAACAACTACACAGAAGCATTCTCCGAAACTTCTTTGCAATGAGTGCATTCAACTCACAGACTTGAACCTTCCTTTTGAAAGAGCAGTTTTGAAACACTCTTTTTGTAGAATCTTCAAGTGGATATTTGGAACGCTTTGAGGCCTAGGCTGGGAAATGAAATATCTTCACCTAAAAACTAGACAGAAGCATTCTCAGAAACTTCTTTGTGATGAGTGCATTCAACTCACAGACTTGAACATTCCTTTTGATAGAGAAGTTTGGAAACACTCCTTTTGCAGAATCTGCAAGGGTTTATTTGGAGCACTTTGAGGCCTATGCTGGAAAAGCAAATATCTTCACATAAAAACTAGACAGAATCATTCTCAGAAACTTCTTTGTGATGAGTGCATTCTACTCACAGAGTTGAACCTTCTTTTTGATAGAAGAGTTTTGAAACTCTCTTTCTGTAGAATCTGCAAGTGCATATTTGGAGCTGTTGGAGGCCAATGCTGGAAAAGGAAATATCTTCACATAAAAACTAGACAGAAGCATTCTCAGAAACTTGTTTGCAATGAGTGCATTCAACTCACAGACTTGAACATTACTTTGGATAGAGCAGTTTGGAAACACTCCTTTTGAAGAATCTGCAAGTGTTTGTTTGGAGCGTTTTGAGGCCTATGCTGGAAAAGGAAATATCTTCACATAAAAACTAGACAGAAGCATTCTCAGAAACTTGTTTGCGATGAGTGCATTCAACTCACAGAATTGAACGTTCCTTTTGAAAGAGCAGTTTTGAAACACACTTTTTGTACAATCTGCAAGTGGATATTTAGAACGCTTTCTGGCTTAAGCTGGGAAATGAAATATCTTCACCTAAAACCCAGACAGAAGCATTCTCGGAAACTTCTGTGTGATGAGTGCATTCAACTCACAGACTTGAACATTACTTTGGATAGAGCAGTATGGAAACACTCCCTTTGTAGTATCTGCAAGTGTTTGTTTGGAGCGGTTTGAGGCCTATGCTGGAAAAGGAAATATCTTCACATAAAAACTAGACAGAAGCATTCTCAGAAACTTGTTTGCAATGAGTGCATTCAACTCACAGACTTGAACATTACTTTGGATAGAGCAGTTTGGAAACACTCCTTTTGAAGAATCTGCAAGTGTTTGTTTGGAGCGTTTTGAGGCCTATGCTGGAAAAGGAAATAGCTTCACATAAAAACTAGACAGAAGCATTCTCAGAAACTTCTTTGTGATGAGTGCATTCTACTCACAGAGTTGAACCTTCTTTTTGATAGAAGAGTTTTGAAACTGTCTTTTTGTAGAATCTGCAAGTGCATATTTGGAGCTGTTTGAGGCCAATGATGGAAAAGGAAATATCTTCACATAAAAACTAGACAGAAGCGTTCTCAGAAACTTGTTTGGGAGGAGTGCATTCAAGTCAAAGATTTGAACCTTTCTTTTGAAAGAGGAGTTTTGAAACACTCTTTATGTAGAATCTGCTAGTGTATATTTGGAGCGCTGTGAGGCCTATGCTGGGAAATGAATTATCTTCACCTAAAAACTAGACAGAAGGATTCTCAGAAACTTCTGTGTGATGAATGCATTCAACTCACAGACATGAACGTTCCTTTTGATAGGACAGTTTTAAAACACTCCTTTGGTAGAATCTGCAAGTGTTTATTTCGAGCGCTTTGAGGCCAATGCTGGAAAAGGAAATATCTTCACATAAAAACTAGACAGAAGCATTCTCAGAAACTTGTGTGTGATGAGTGCTTTCAACTCACAGACTTGAACGATCCTTTTGATAGGACAGTTTTGAAACACTCCTTTTGTAGGAATCTGCAAGTGTTTATTTCGAGCTCATTGAGGGCAATGGTGGAAAAGGAAATGTCCTCAAATAACAACTACACAGAAGCATTCTCCGAAACTTCTTTGCAATGAGTGCATTCAACTCACAGACTTGAACCTTCCTTTTGAAAGAGCAGTTTTGAAAAACTCTTTTTGTAGAATCTTCAAGTGGATATTTGGAACGCTTTGAGGCCTAGGCTGGGAAATGAAATATCTTCACCTAAAAACTAGACAGAAGCATTCTCAGAAACTTCTGTGTGATGAGTGCATTCAACTCACAGACTTGAACATTCCTTTTGATAGAGCAGTTTGGAAACACTGCTTTTACAGAATCTGCAAGGGTTTATTTGGAGCACTTTGAGGCCTATGCTGGAAAAGGAGATATCTTCACATAAAAACTAGACAGAAGCATTCTCAGAAAATTCTTTGCAATGAGTGCATTCTACTCATAGAGTTGAACCTTCTTTTTGATAGAAGAGTTTTGAAACTCTCTTTCTGTAGAATCTGCAAGTGCATATTTGGAGCTGTTGGAGGCCAATGCTGGAAAAGGAAATATCTTCACATAAAAACTAGACAGAAGCATTCTCAGAAACTTGTTTGCGATGAGTGCATTCAACTCACAGAATTGAACTTTCCTTATGAAAGAGCAGTTTTGAAACACACTTTTTGTACAATCTGCAAGTGGATATTTAGAACGCTTTCTGGCTTATGCTGGGAAATGAAATATCTTCACCTAAAACCCAGACAGAAGCATTCTCGGAAACTTCTGTGTGATGAGTGCATTCAACTCACAGACTTGAACATTACTTTGGATAGAGCAGTATGGAAACACTCCTTTTGAAGTATCTGCAAGTGTTTGTTTGGAGCGGTTTGAGGCCTATGCTGGAAAAGGAAATATCTTCACATAAAAACTAGACAGAAGCATTCTCAGAAACTTCTTTGTGATGAGTGCATTCTACTCACAGAGTTGAACCTTCTTTTTGATAGAAGAGTTTTGAAACTGTCTTTTTGTAGAATCCGCAAGTGCATATTTGGAGCTGTTTGAGGCCAATGATTTAAAAGGAAATAACTTCACATAAAAACTAGACAGAAGCGTTCTTAGAAACTTGTTTGGGAGGAGTGCATTCAAGTCACAGATTTGAACCTTTCTTTTGAAAGAGCTGTTTTGAAACACTCTTTTTGTAGAATCTGCTAGTGTATATTTGGAGCGCTGTGAGGCCTATGCTGGGAAATGAAATAACTTCACCTAAAAACTAGACAGAAGGATTCTCAGAAACTTCTGTGTGATGAATGCATTCAACTCACAGACGTGAACGTTCCTTTTGATAGGACAGTTTTGAAACACTCCTTTGGTAGAATCTGCAAGTGTTTATTTCGAGCGCTTTGAGGCCAATGCTGGAAAAGGAAATATCTTCACATAAAAACTAGACAGAAGCATTCTCAGAAACTTATGTGTGATGAGTGCGTTCAACTCACAGACTTGAACGATCCTTTTGATAGGACAGTTTTGAAACACTCCTTTTGTAGAATCTGCAAGTGTTTATTTCGAGCTCATTGAGGCCAATGTTGGAAAAGGAAATGTCCTCAAATAACAACTACACAGAAGCATTCTCCGAAACTTCTTTGCAATGAGTGCATTCAACTCACAGACTTGAACCTTCCTTTTGAAAGAGCAGTTTTGAAACACTCTTTTTGTAGAATCTTCAAGTGGATATTTGGAACGCTTTGAGGCCTAGGCTGGGAAATGAAATATCTTCACCTAAAAACCAGACAGAAGCATTCTCAGAAACTTCGGTGTGATGAGTGCATTCAACTCACAGACTTGAACATTCCTTTTGATAGAGAAGTTTGGAAACACTCCTTTTGCAGAATCTGCAAGGGTTTATTTGGAACACTTTGAGGCCTATGCTGGAAAAGCAAATATCTTCACATAAAAACTAGACAGAAGCATTCTCAGAAACTTCTTTGTGATGAGTGCATTCTACTCACAGAGTTGAACCTTCTTTTTGATAGAAGAGTTTTGAAACTCTCTTTCTGTAGAATCTGCAAGTGCATATTTGGAGCTGTTGCAGGCCAATGCTGGAAAAGGAAATATCTTCACATAAAAACTAGACAGAAGCATTCTCAGAAACTTGTTTGCAATGAGTGCATTCAACTCACAGACTTGAACGTTCCTACTGAAAGAGCAGTTTTGAAACACACTTTTTGTACAATCTGCAAGTGGATATTTAGAACGCTTTCTGGCCTACGCTGGGAAATGGAATATCTTCACCTAAAACCTAGACAGAAGCATTCTCGGAAACTTCTGTGTGATGAGTGCATTCAACTCACAGACTTGAACATTACTTTGGATAGAGCAGTTTGGAAACACTCCTTTTGAAGAATCTGCAAGTGTTTGTTTGGAGCGTTTTGAGGCCTATGCTGGAAAAGGAAATATCTTCACATAAAAACTAGACAGAAGCATTCTCAGAAACTTCTTTGTGATGAGTGCATTCTACTCACAGAGTTGAACCTTCTTTTTGATAGAAGAGTTTTGAAACTGTCTTTTTGTAGAATCTGCAAGTGCATATTTGGAGCTGTTTGAGGCCAATGATGGAAAATGAAATATCTTCACATAAAAACTAGACAGAAGCGTTCTCAGAAACTTGTTTGGGAGGCGTGCATTCAAGTCACAGATTTGAACCTTTCTTTTGAAAGAGCAGTTTTGAAACCCTCTTTTTGTAGAATCTGCTAGTGTATATTTGGAGCGCTGTGAGGCCTATGCTGGGAAATGAAATATCTTCACCTAAAAACTAGACAGAAGGATTCTCAGAAACTTCTGTGCGATGATTGCATTCAACTCACAGACGTGAATGTTCCTTTTGATAGGACAGTTTTGAAACACTCCTTTGGTAGAATCTGCAAGTGTTTATTTCGAGCGCTTTGAGGCCAATGCTGGAAAAGGAAATATCTTCACATAAAAACTAGACAGAAGCATTCTCAGAAACTTGTGTGTGATGAGTGCGTTCAACTCACAGACTTGAACGATCCTTTTGATAGGTCAGTTTGGAAACATTCCTTTTGTAGGATCTGCAAGTGTTTATTTAGAGCTCTTTGAGGCCAATGGTGGAAAAGGAAATGTCCTCAAATAACAACTACACAGAAGCATTCTCCGAAACTTCTTTGCAATGAGTGCATTCAACTCACAGACTTGAAACTTCCTTTTGAAAGAGCAGTATTGAAACACTCTTTTTGTAGAATCTTCAAGTGGATATTTGGAACGCTTTGAGGCCTAGGCTGGGAAATGAAATATCTTCACCTAAAAACTAGACAGAAGCATTCTCAGAAACTTCTGTGTGATGAGTGCATTCAACTCACAGACTTGAACATTCCTTTTGATAGAGAAGTTTGGAAACCCTACTTTTGCAGAATCTGCAAGGGTTCATTTGGAGCACTTTGAGGCCTATGCTGGAAAAGGAAATATCTTCACATAAAAACTAGACAGAAGCATTCTCAGAAAATTCTTTGCGATGAGTGCATTCTACTCACAGAGTTGAACCTTCTTTTTGATAGAAGAGTTTTGAAACTCTCTTTCTGTAGAATCTGCAAGTGCATATTTGGAGCTGTTGGAGGCCAATGCTGGAAAAGGAAATATCTTCACATAAAAACTAGACAGAAGCATTCTCAGAAACTTGTTTGCAATGAGTGCATTCAACTCACAGACTTGAACGTTCCTACTGAAAGAGCAGTTTTGAAACACACTTTTTGTACAATCTGCAAGTGGATATTTAGAACGCTTTCTGGCTTATGCTGGGAAATGAAATATCTTCACCTAAAACCCAGACAGAAGCATTCTCGGAAACTTCTGTGTGATGAGTGCATTCAACTCACAGAGTTGAACATTACTTTGGATAGAGCAGTATGGAAACACTCCTTTTGAAGTATCTGCAAGTGTTTGTTTGGAGCGGTTTGAGGCCTATTCTGGAAAAGGAAATATCTTCACATAAAAACTAGACAGAAGCATTCTCAGAAAATTCTTTGTGATGAGTGCATTCTACTCACAGAGTTGAACCTTCTTTTTGATAGAAGAGTTTTGAAACTGTCTTTTTGTGGAATCTGCAAGTGCATATTTGGAGCTGTTTGAGGCCAATGATGGAAAAGGAAATATCTTCACATAAAAAATAGACAGAAGCGTTCTCAGAAACTTGTTTGGGAGGAGTGCATTCAAGTCACAGATTTGAACCTTTCTTTTGAAAGAGGAGTTTTGAAACACTCTTTATGTAGAATCTGCTAGTGTATATTTGGAGCGCTGTGAGGCCTATGCTGGGAAATGAATTATCTTCACCTAAAAACTAGACAGAAGGATTCTCAGAAACTTCTGTGTGATGAATGCATTCAACTCACAGACATGAACGTTCCTTTTGATAGGACAGTTTTGAAACACTCCTTTGGTAGAATCTGCAAGTGTTTATTTCGAGCGCTTTGAGGCCAATGCTGGAAAAGGAAATATCTTCACATAAAAACTAGACAGAAGCATTCTCAGAAACTTGTGTGTGATGAGTGCTTTCAACTCACAGACTTGAACGATCCTTTTGATAGGACAGTTTTGAAACACTCCTTTTGTAGGAATCTGCAAGTGTTTATTTCGAGCTCATTGAGGCCAATGGTGGAAAAGGAAATGTCCTCAAATAACAACTACACGGAAGCATTCTCCGAAACTTCTTTGCAATGAGTGCATTCAACTCACAGACTTGAACCTTCCTTTTGAAAGAGCAGTTTTGAAACACTCTTTTTGTAGAATCTTCAAGTGGATATTTGGAACGCTTTGAGGCCTAGGCTGGGAAATGAAATATCTTCACCTAAAAACTAGACAGAAGCATTCTCAGAAACTTCTGTGTGATGAGTGCATTCAACTCACAGACTTGAACATTCCTTTTGATAGAGCAGTTTGGAAACACTGCTTTTGCAGAATCTGCAAGGGTTTATTTGGAGCACTTTGAGGCCTATGCTGGAAAAGGAAATATCTTCACATAAAAACTAGACAGAAGCATTCTCAGAAAATTCTTTGCGATGAGTGCATTCTACTCACAGAGTTGAACCTTCTTTTTGATAGAAGAGTTTTGAAACTCTCTTTCTGTAGAATCTGCAAGTGCATATTTGGAGCTGTTGGAGGCCAATGCTGGAAAAGGAAATATCTTCACATAAAAACTAGACAGAAGCATTCTCAGAAACTTGTTTGCGATGAGTGCATTCAACTCACAGAGTTGAACTTTCCTTTTGAAAGAGCAGTTTTGAAACACACTTTTTGTACAATCTGCAAGTGGATATTTAGAACGCTTTCTGGCTTATGCTGGGAAATGAAATATCTTCACCTAAAACCCAGACAGAAGCATTCTCGGAAACTTCTGTGTGATGAGTGCATTCAACTCACAGACTTGAACATTACTTTGGATAGAGCAGTATGGAAACACTCCTTTTGAAGTATCTGCAAGTGTTTGTTTGGAGCGGTTTGAGGCCTATGCTGGAAAAGGAAATATCTTCACATAAAAACTAGAGAGAAGCATTCTCAGAAACTTCTTTGTGATGAGTGCATTCTACTCACAGAGTTGAACCTTCTTTTTGATAGAAGAGTTTTGAAACTGTCTTTTTGTAGAATCTGCAAGTGCATATTTGGAGCTGTTTGAGGCCAATGATTTAAAAGGAAATAACTTCACATAAAAACTAGACAGAAGCGTTCTTAGAAACTTGTTTGGGAGGAGTGCATTCAAGTCACAGATTTGAACCTTTCTTTTGAAAGAGCTGTTTTGAAACACTCTTTTTGTAGAATCTGCTAGTGTATATTTGGAGCGCTGTGAGGCCTATGCTGGGAAATGAAATAACTTCACCTAAAAACTAGACAGAATTATTCTCAGAAACTTCTGTGTGATGAATGCATTCAACTCACAGACGTGAACGTTCCTTTTGATAGGACAGTTTTGAAACACTCCTTTGGTAGAATCTGCAAGTGTTTATTTCGAGCGCTTTGAGGCCAATGCTGGAAAAGGAAATATCTTCACATAAAAACTAGACAGAAGCATTCTCAGAAACTTATGTGTGATGAGTGCGTTCAACTCACAGACTTGAACGATCCTTTTGATAGGACAGTTTTGAAACACTCCTTTTGTAGAATCTGTAAGTGTTTATTTCGAGCTCATTGAGGCCAATGTTGGAAAAGGAAATGTCCTCAAATAACAACTACACAGAAGCATTCTCCGAAACTTCTTTGCAATGAGTGCATTCAACTCACAGACTTGAACCTTCCTTTTGAAAGAGCAGTTTTGAAACACTCTTTTTGTAGAATCTTCAAGTGGATATTTGGAACGCTTTGAGGCCTAGGCTGGGAAATGAAATATCTTCACCTAAAAACCAGACAGAAGCATTCTCAGAAACTTCGGTGTGATGAGTGCATTCAACTCACAGACTTGAACATTCCTTTTGATAGAGAAGTTTGGAAACACTCCTTTTGCAGAATCTGCAAGGGTTTATTTGGAACACTTTGAGGCCTATGCTGGAAAAGCAAATATCTTCACATAAAAACTAGACAGAAGCATTCTCAGAAACTTCTTTGTGATGAGTGCATTCTACTCACAGAGTTGAACCTTCTTTTTGATAGAAGAGTTTTGAAACTCTCTTTCTGTAGAATCTGCAAGTGCATATTTGGAGCTGTTGGAGGCCAATGCTGGAAAAGGAAATATCTTCACATAAAAACTAGACAGAAGCATTCTCAGAAACTTGTTTGCAATGAGTGCATTCAACTCACAGACTTGAACGTTCCTACTGAAAGAGCAGTTTTGAAACACACTTTTTGTACAATCTGCAAGTGGATATTTAGAACGCTTTCTGGCCTACGCTGGGAAATGGAATATCTTCACCTAAAACCTAGACAGAAGCATTCTCGGAAACTTCTGTGTGATGAGTGCATTCAACTCACAGACTTGAACATTACTTTGGATAGAGCAGTTTGGAAACACTCCTTTTGGAGAATCTGCAAGTGTTTGTTTGGAGCGTTTTGAGGCCTATGCTGGAAAAGGAAATATCTTCACATAAAAACTAGACAGAAGCATTCTCAGAAACTTCTTTGTGATGAGTGCATTCTACTCACAGAGTTGAACCTTCTTTTTGATAGAAGAGTTTTGAAACTGTCTTTTTGTAGAATCTGCAAGTGCATATTTGGAGCTGTTTGAGGCCAATGATGGAAAAGGAAATATCTTCACATAAAAACTAGACAGAAGCGTTCTCAGAAACTTGTTTGGGAGGAGTGCATTCAAGTCAAAGATTTGAACCTTTCTTTTGAAAGAGGAGTTTTGAAACACTCTTTATGTAGAATCTGCTAGTGTATATTTGGAGCGCTGTGAGGCCTATGCTGGGAAATGAATTATCTTCACCTAAAAACTAGACAGAAGGATTCTCAGAAACTTCTGTGTGATGAATGCATTCAACTCACAGACATGAACGTTCCTTTTGATAGGACAGTTTTAAAACACTCCTTTGGTAGAATCTGCAAGTGTTTATTTCGAGCGCTTTGAGGCCAATGCTGGAAAAGGAAATATCTTCACATAAAAACTAGACAGAAGCATTCTCAGAAACTTGTGTGTGATGAGTGCTTTCAACTCACAGACTTGAACGATCCTTTTGATAGGACAGTTTTGAAACACTCCTTTTGTAGGAATCTGCAAGTGTTTATTTCGAGCTCATTGAGGGCAATGGTGGAAAAGGAAATGTCCTCAAATAACAACTACACAGAAGCATTCTCCGAAACTTCTTTGCAATGAGTGCATTCAACTCACAGACTTGAACCTTCCTTTTGAAAGAGCAGTTTTGAAAAACTCTTTTTGTAGAATCTTCAAGTGGATATTTGGAACGCTTTGAGGCCTAGGCTGGGAAATGAAATATCTTCACCTAAAAACTAGACAGAAGCATTCTCAGAAACTTCTGTGTGATGAGTGCATTCAACTCACAGACTTGAACATTCCTTTTGATAGAGAAGTTTGGAAACCCTACTTTTGCAGAATCTGCAAGGGTTCATTTGGAGCACTTTGAGGCCTATGCTGGAAAAGGAAATATCTTCACATAAAAACTAGACAGAAGCATTCTCAGAAAATTCTTTGCGATGAGTGCATTCTACTCACAGAGTTGAACCTTCTTTTTGATAGAAGAGTTTTGAAACTCTCTTTCTGTAGAATCTGCAAGTGCATATTTGGAGCTGTTGGAGGCCAATGCTGGAAAAGGAAATTTCTTCACATAAAAACTAGACAGACGCATTCTCAGAAACTTGTTTGCGATGAGTGCATTCAACTCACAGAATTGAACGTTCCTTTTGAAAGAGCAGTTTTGAAACACACTTTTTGTACAATCTGCAAGTGGTTATTTAGAACGCTTTCTGGCTTATGCTGGGAAATGAAATATCTTCACCTAAAACCCAGACAGAAGCATTCTCGGAAACTTCTGTGTGATGAGTGCATTCAACTCACAGACTTGAACATTACTTTGGATAGAGCAGTATGGAAACACTCCCTTTGTAGTATCCGCAAGTGTTTGTTTGGAGCGGTTTGAGGAGTATGCTGGAAAAGGAAATATCTTCACATAAAAACTAGACAGAAGCATTCTCAGAAACTTGTTTGCAATGAGTGCATTCAACTCACAGACTTGAACATTGCTTTGGATAGAGCAGTTTGGAAACACTCCTTTTGAAGAATCTGCAAGTGTTTGTTTGGAGCGTTTTGAGGCCTATGCTGGAAAAGGAAATATCTTCATATAAAAACTAGACAGAAGCATTCTCAGAAACTTCTTTGTGATGAGTGCATTCTACTCACAGAGTTGAACCTTCTTTTTGATACAAGAGTTTTGAAACTGTCTTTTTTTAGAATCTGCAGGTGCATATTTGGAGCTGTTTGAGGCCAATGATTGAAAAGGAAATATCTTCACATAAAAACTAGACAGAAGCGTTCTCAGAAACTTGTTTGGGAGGAGTGCATTCAAGTCAAAGATTTGAACCTTTCTTTTGAAAGAGGAGTTTTGAAACACTCTTTATGTAGAATCTGCTAGTGTATATTTGGAGCGCTGTGAGGCCTATGCTGGGAAATGAATTATCTTCACCTAAAAACTAGACAGAAGGATTCTCAGAAACTTCTGTGTGATGAATGCATTCAACTCACAGACATGAACGTTTCTTTTGATAGGACAGTTTTGAAACACTCCTTTGGTAGAATCTGCAAGTGTTTATTTCGAGCGCTTTGAGGCCAATGCTGGAAAAGGAAATATCTTCACATAAAAACTAGACCGAAGCATTCTCAGAAACTTGTGTGTGATGAGTGCTTTCAACTCACAGACTTGAACGATCCTTTTGATAGGACAGTTTTGAAACACTCCTTTTGTAGGAATCTGCAAGTGTTTATTTCGAGCTCATTGAGGCCAATGGTGGAAAAGGAAATGTCCTCAAATAACAACTACACAGAAGCATTCTCCGAAACTTCTTTGCAATGAGTGCATTCAACTCACAGACTTGAACCTTCCTTTTGAAAGAGCAGTTTTGAAACACTCTTTTTGTAGAATCTTCAAGTGGATATTTGGAACGCTTTGAGGCCTAGGCTGGGAAATGAAATATCTTCACCTAAAAACTAGACAGAAGCATTCTCAGAAACTTCTGTGTGATGAGTGCATTCAACTAACAGACTTGAACATTCCTTTTGATAGAGCAGTTTGGAAACACTGCTTTTGCAGAATCTGCAAGGGTTTATTTGGAGCACTTTGAGGCCTATGCTGGAAAAGGAAATATCTTCACATAAAAACTAGACAGAAGCATTCTCAGAAAATTCTTTGCGATGAGTGCATTCTACTCACAGAGTTGAACCTTCTTTTTGATAGAAGAGTTTTGAAACTCTCTTTCTGTAGAATCTGCAAGTGCATATTTGGAGCTGTTGGAGGCCAATGCTGGAAAAGGAAATATCTTCACATAAAAACTAGACAGAAGCATTCTCAGAAACTTGTTTGCGATGAGTGCATTCAACTCACAGAATTAAACGTTCCTTTTGAAAGAGCAGTTTTGAAACACACTTTTTGTACAATCTGCAAGTGGATATTTAGAACGCTTTCTGGGTTATGCTGGGAAATGAAATATCTTCACCTAAAACCCAGACAGAAGCATTCTCGGAAACTTCTGTGTGATGAGTGCATTCAACTCACAGACTTGAACATTACTTTGGACAGAGCAGTATGGAAACACTCCTTTTGAAGTATCTGCAAGTGTTTGTTTGGAGCGGTTTGAGGCCTATGCTGGAAAAGGAAATATCTTCACATAAAAACTAGACAGAAGCATTCTCAGAAACTTATGTGTGATGAGTGCGTTCAACTCACAGACTTGAACATTACTTTGGATAGAGCAGTTTGGAAACACTCGTTTTGAAGAATCTGCAAGTGTTTGTTTGGAGCGTTTTGAGGCCTATGCTGGAAAAGGAAATATCTTCACATAAAAACTAGACAGAAGCATTCTCAGAAACTTCTTTGTGATGAGTGCATTCTACTCACAGAGTTGAACCTTCTTTTTGATAGAAGAGTTTTGAAACTGTCTTTTTTTAGAATCTGCAGGTGCATATTTGGAGCTGTTTGAGGCCAATGATGGAAAAGGAAATATCTTCACATAAAAACTAGACAGAAGCGTTCTCAGAAACTTGTTTGGGAGGAGTGCATTCAAGTCACAGATTTGAACCTTTCTTTTGAAAGAGGAGTTTTGAAACACTCTTTATGTAGAATCTGCTAGTGTATATTTGGAGCGCTGTGAGGCCTATGCTGGGAATTGAATATCTTCACCTAAAAACTAGACAGAAGGATTCTCAGAAACTTCTGTGTGATGAGTGTATTCAACTTACAGACGTGAACGTTCCTTTTAATAGGACAGTTTTGAAACACTCCTTTGGTAGAATCTGCAAGTGTTTATTTCGAGCGCTTTGAGGCCAATGCTGGAAAAGGAAATATCTTCACATAAAAACTAGACAGAAGCATTCTCAGAAACTTATGTGTGATGAGTGCGTTCAACTCACAGACTTGAACGATCCTTTTGATAGGACAGTTTTGAAACACTCCTTTTGTAGAATCTGCAAGTGTTTATTTCGAGCTCATTGAAGCCAATGTTGGAAAAGGAAATATCCTCAAATAACAACTACACAGAAGCATTCTCCGAAACTTCTTTGCAATGAGTGCATTCAACTCACGGACTTGAACCTTCCTTTTGAAAGAGCAGTTTTGAAACACTCTTTTTGTAGAATCTTCAAGTGGATATTTGGAACGCTTTGAGGCCTAGGCTGGGAAATGAAATATCTTCACCTAAAAACTAGACAGAAGCATTCTCAGAAACTTCTTTGTGATGAGTGCATTCAACTCACAGACTTGAACATTCCTTTTGATAGAGAAGTTTGGAAACACTCCTTTTGCAGAATCTGCAAGGGTTTATTTGGAGCACTTTGAGGCCTATGCTGGAAAAGCAAATATCTTCACATAAAAACTAGACAGAATCATTCTCAGAAACTTCTTTGTGATGAGTGCATTCTACTCACAGAGTTGAACCTTCTTTTTGATAGAAGAGTTTTGAAACTCTCTTTCTGTAGAATCTGCAAGTGCATATTTGGAGCTGTTGGAGGCCAATGCTGGAAAAGGAAATATCTTCACATAAAAACTAGACAGAAGCATTCTCAGAAACTTGTTTGCAATGAGTGCATTCAACTCACAGACTTGAACATTACTTTGGATAGAGCAGTTTGGAAACACTCCTTTTGAAGAATCTGCAAGTGTTTGTTTGGAGCGTTTTGAGGCCTATGCTGGAAAAGGAAATATCTTCACATAAAAACTAGACAGAAGCATTCTCAGAAACTTGTTTGCGATGAGTGCATTCAACTCACAGAATTGAACGTTCCTTTTGAAAGAGCAGTTTTGAAACACACTTTTTGTACAATCTGCAAGTGGATATTTAGAACGCTTTCTGGCTTATGCTGGGAAATGAAATATCTTCACCTAAAACCCAGACAGAAGCATTCTCGGAAACTTCTGTGTGATGAGTGCATTCAACTCACAGACTTGAACATTACTTTGGATAGAGCAGTATGGAAACACTCCCTTTGTAGTATCTGCAAGTGTTTGTTTGGAGCGGTTTGAGGCCTATGCTGGAAAAGGAAATATCTTCACATAAAAACTAGACAGAAGCATTCTCAGAAACTTGTTTGCAATGAGTGCATTCAACTCACAGACTTGAACATTACTTTGGATAGAGCAGTTTGGAAACACTCCTTTTGAAGAATCTGCAAGTGTTTGTTTGGAGCGTTTTGAGGCCTATGCTGGAAAAGGAAATAGCTTCACATAAAAACTAGACAGAAGCATTCTCAGAAACTTCTTTGTTATGAGTGCATTCTACTCACAGAGTTGAACCTTCTTTTTGATAGAAGAGTTTTGAAACTGTCTTTTTGTAGAATCTGCAAGTGCATATTTGGAGCTGTTTGAGGCCAATGATTTAAAAGGAAATATCTTCACATAAAAACTAGACAGAAGCGTTCTCAGAAACCTGTTTGAGAGGAGTGCATTCAAGTCACAGATCTGAACCTTTCTTTTGAAAGAGCTGTTTTGAAACACTCTTTTTGTAGAATCTGCTAGTGTATATTTGGAGCGCTGTGAGGCCTATGCTGGGAAATGAAATAACTTCACCTAAAAACTAGACAGAAGTATTCTCAGAAACTTCTGTGTGATGAATGCATTCAAGTCACAGACGTGAACGTTCCTTTTGATAGGACAGTTTTGAAACACTCCTTTGGTAGAATCTGCAAGTGTTTATTTCGAGCGCTTTGAGACCAATGCTGGAAAAGGAAATATCTTCACATAAAAACTAGACAGAAGCATTCTCAGAAACTTATGTGTGATGAGTGCGTTCAACTCACAGACTTGAACGATCCTTTTGATAGGACAGTTTTGAAACACTCCTTTTGTAGAATCTGCAAGTGTTTATTTCGAGCTCATTGAGGCCAATGTTGGAAAAGGAAATGTCCTCAAATAACAACTACACAGAAGCATTCTCCGAAACTTCTTTGCAATGAGTGCATTCAACTCACCGACTTGAACCTTCCTTTTGAAAGAGCAGTTTTGAAACACTCTTTTTGTAGAATCTTCAAGTGGATATTTGGAACGCTTTGAGGCCTAGGCTGGGAAATGAAATATCTTCACCTAAAAACTAGACAGAAGCATTCTCAGAAACTTCTGTGTGATGAGTGCATTCAACTCACAGACTTGAACATTCCTTTTGATAGAGAAGTTTGGAAACACTCCTTTTGCAGAATCTGCAAGGGTTTATTTGGAGCACTTTGAGGCCTATGCTAGAAAAGGAAATATCTTCACATAAAAACTAGACAGAAGCATTCTCAGAAACTTCTTTGTGATGAGTGCATTCTACTCACAGAGTTGAACCTTCTTTTTGATAGAAGAGTTTTGAAACTCTCTTTCTGTAGAATCTGCAAGTGCATATTTGGAGCTGTTGGAGGCCAATGCTGGAAAAGGAAATATCTTCACATAAAAACTAGACAGAAGCATTCTCAGAAACTTGTTTGCAATGAGTGCATTCAACTCACAGACTTGAACATTACTTTGGATAGAGCAGTTTGGAAACACTCCTTTTGAAGAATCTGCAAGTGTTTGTTTGGAGCGTTTTGAGGCCTATGCTGGAAAAGGAAATATCTTCACATAAAAACTAGACAGAAGCATTCTCAGAAACTTGTTTGCGATGAGTGCATTCAACTCACAGAATTGAACGTTCCTTTTGAAAGAGCAGTTTTGAAACACACTTTTTGTACAATCTGCAAGTGGATATTTAGAACGCTTTCTGGCTTATGCTGGAAAATGAAATATCTTCACCTAAAACCCAGACAGAAGCATTCTCGGAAACTTCTGTGTGATGAGTGCATTCAACTCACAGACTTGAACATTACTTTGGATAGAGCAGTATGGAAACACTCCCTTTGTAGTATCTGCAAGTGTTTGTTTGGAGCGGTTTGAGGCCTATGCTGGAAAAGGAAATATCTTCACATAAAAACTAGACAGAAGCATTCTCAGAAACTTGTTTGCAATGAGTGCATTCAACTCACAGACTTGAACATTACTTTGGATAGAGCAGTTTGGAAACACTCCTTTTGAAGAATCTGCAAATGTTTGTTTGGAGCGTTTTGAGGCCTATGCTGGAAAAGGAAATAGCTTCACATAAAAACTAGACAGAAGCATTCTCAGAAACTTCTTTGTGATGAGTGCATTCTACTCACAGAGTTGAACCTTCTTTTTGATAGAAGAGTTTTGAAACTGTCTTTTTGTAGAATCTGCAAGTGCATATTTGGAGCTGTTTGAGGCCAATGATGGAAAGGGAAATATCTTCACATAAAAACTAGACAGAAGCGTTCTCAGAAACTTGTTTGGGAGGCGTGCATTCAAGTCACAGATTTGAACCTTTCTTTTGAAAGAGCAGTTTTGAAACCCTCTTTTTGTAGAATCTGCTAGTGTATATTTGGAGCGCTGTGAGGCCTATGCTGGGAAATGAAATATCTTCACCTAAAAACTAGACAGAAGGATTCTCAGAAACTTCTGTGCGATGATTGCATTCAACTCACAGACGTGAACGTTCCTTTTGATAGGACAGTTTTGAAACACTCCTTTGGTAGAATCTGCAAGTGTTTATTTCGAGCGCTTTGAGGCCAATGCTGGAAAAGGAAATATCTTCACATAAAAACTAGACAGAAGCATTCTCAGAAACTTGTGTGTGATGAGTGCGTTCAACTCACAGACTTGAACGATCCTTTTGATAGGTCAGTTTGGAAACATTCCTTTTGTAGGATCTGCAAGTGTTTATTTAGAGCTCTTTGAGGCCAATGGTGGAAAAGGAAATGTCCTCAAATAACAACTACACAGAAGCATTCTCCGAAACTTCTTTGCAATGAGTGCATTCAACTCACAGACTTGAAACTTCCTTTTGAAAGAGCAGTATTGAAACACTCTTTTTGTAGAATCTTCAAGTGGATATTTGGAACGCTTTGAGGCCTAGGCTGGGAAATGAAATATCTTCACCTAAAAACTAGACAGAAGCATTCTCAGAAACTTCTGTGTGATGAGTGCATTCAACTCACAGACTTGAACGTTCCTTTTGATAGAGAAGTTTGGAAACCCTACTTTTGCAGAATCTGCAAGGGTTCATTTGGAGCACTTTGAGGCCTATGCTGGAAAAGGAAATATCTTCACATAAAAACTAGACAGAAGCATTCTCAGAAAATTCTTTGCGATGAGTGCATTCTACTCACAGAGTTGAACCTTCTTTTTCATACAAGAGTTTTGAAACTCTCTTTCTGTAGAATCTGCAAGTGCATATTTGGAGCTGTTGGAGGCCAATGCTGGAAAAGGAAATATCTTCACATAAAAACTAGACAGAAGCATTCTCAGAAACTTGTTTGCGATGAGTGCATTCAACTCACAGAATTGAACGTTCCTTTTGAAAGAGCAGTTTTGAAACACACTTTTTGTACAATCTGCAAGTGGATATTTAGAACGCTTTCTGGCTTATGCTGGGAAATGAAATATCTTCACCTAAAACCCAGACAGAAGCATTCTCGGAAACTTCTGTGTGATGAGTGCATTCAACTCACAGACTTGAACATTACTTTGGATAGAGCAGTATGGAAACACTCCCTTTGTAGTATCTGCAAGTGTTTGTTTGGAGCGGTTTGAGGCCTATGCTGGAAAAGGAAATATCTTCACATAAAAACTAGACAGAAGCATTCTCAGAAACTTCTTTGTGATGAGTGCATTCTACTCACAGAGTTGAACCTTCTTTTTGATAGAAAAGTTTTGAAACTGTCTTTTTGTAGAATCTGCAAGTGCATATTTGGAGCTGTTTGAGGCCAATGATTTAAAAGGAAATATCTTCACATAAAAACTAGACAGAAGCGTTCTTAGAAACCTGTTTGAGAGGAGTGCATTCAAGTCACAGATTTGAACCTTTCTTTTGAAAGAGCTGTTTTGAAACACTCTTTTTGTAGAATCTGCTAGTGTATATTTGGAGCGCTGTGAGGCCTATGCTGGGAAATGAAATAACTTCACCTAAAAACTAGACAGAAGTATTCTCAGAAACTTCTGTGTGATGAATGCATTCAAGTCACAGACGTGAACGTTCCTTTTGATAGGACAGTTTTGAAACACTCCTTTGGTAGAATCTGCAAGTGTTTATTTCGAGCGCTTTGAGGCCAATGCTGGAAAAGGAAATATCTTCACATAAAAACTAGACAGAAGCATTCTCAGAAACTTATGTGTGATGAGTGCGTTCAACTCACAGACTTGAACGATCCTTTTGATAGGACAGTTTTGAAACACTCCTTTTGTGGAATCTGCAAGTGTTTATTTCGAGCTCATTGAGGCCAATGTTGGAAAAGGAAATGTCCTCAGATAACAACTACACAGAAGCATTCTCCGAAACTTCTTTGCAATGAGTGCATTCAACTCACCGACTTGAACCTTCCTTTTGAAAGAGCAGTTTTGAAACACTCTTTTTGTAGAATCTTCAAGTGGATATTTGGAACGCTTTGAGGCCTAGGCTGGGAAATGAAATATCTTCACCTAAAAACTAGACAGAAGCATTCTCAGAAACTTCTGTGTGATGAGTGCATTCAACTCACAGACTTGAACATTCCTTTTGATAGAGAAGTTTGGAAACACTCCTTTTGCAGAATCTGCAAGGGTTTATTTGGAGCACTTTGAGGCCTATGCTAGAAAAGGAAATATCTTCACATAAAAACTAGACAGAAGCATTCTCAGAAACTTCTTTGTGATGAGTGCATTCTACTCACAGAGTTGAACCTTCTTTTTGATAGAAGAGTTTTGAAACTCTCTTTCTGTAGAATCTGCAAGTGCATATTTGGAGCTGTTGGAGGCCAATGCAGGAAAAGGAAATATCTTCACATAAAAACTAGACAGAAGCATTCTCAGAAACTTGTTTGCAATGAGTGCATTCAACTCACAGACTTGAACATTACTTTGGATAGAGCAGTTTGGAAACACTCCTTTTGAAGAATCTGCAAGTGTTTGTTTGGAGCGTTTTGAGGCCTATGCTGGAAAAGGAAATATCTTCACATAAAAACTAGACAGAAGCATTCTCAGAAACTTCGTTGTGATGAGTGCATTCTACTCACAGAGTTGTACCTTCTTTTTGATAGAAGAGTTTTGAAACTCTCTTTCTGTAGAATCTGCAAGTGCATATTTGGAGCTGTTGGAGGCCAATGCTGGAAAAGGAAATATCTTCACATAAAAACTAGACAGAAGCATTCTCAGAAACTTGTTTGCAATGAGTGCATTCAACTCACGGACTTGAACATTACTTTGGATAGAGCAGTTTGGAAACACTCCTTTTGAAGAATCTGCAAGTGTTTGTTTGGAGCGTTTTGAGGCCTATGCTGGAAAAGGAAATATCTTCACATAAAAACTAGACAGAAGCATTCTCAGAAACTTCTTTGTGATGAGTGCATTCTACTCACAGAGTTGAACCTTCTTTTTGATAGAAGAGTTTTGAAACTGTCTTTTTGTAGAATCTGCAGGTGCATATTTGGAGCTGTTTGAGGCCAATGATGGAAAAGGAAATATCTTCACATAAAAACTAGACAGAAGCGTTCTCAGAAACTTGTTTGGGAGGAGTGCATTCAAGTCACAGATTTGAACCTTTCTTTTGAAAGAGGAGTTTTGAAACACACTTTATGTAGAATCTGCTAGTGTATATTTGGAGCGCTGTGAGGCCTATGCTGGGAAATGAAATATCTTCACCTAAAAACTAGACAGAAGGATTCTCAGAAACTTCTGTGTGATGAATGCATTCAACTCACAGACGTGAACGTTCCTTTTGATAGGACAGTTTTGAAACACTCCTTTGGTAGAATCTGCAAGTGTTTATTTCGAGCGCTTTGAGGCCAATGCTGGAAAAGGAAATATCTTCACATAAAAACTAGACAGAAGCATTCTCAGAAACTTATGTGTGATGAGTGCGTTCAACTCACAGACTTGAACGATCCTTTTGATAGGACAGTTTTGAAACACTCCTTTTGTAGAATCTGCAAGTGTTTATTTCGAGCTCATTGAGGCCAATGGTGGAAAAGGAAATGTCCTCAAATAACAACTTCACAGAAGCATTCTCCGAAACTTCTTTGCAATGAGTGCATTCAACTCACAGACTTGAACCTTCCTTTTGAAAGAGCAGTTTTGAAACACTCTTTTTGTAGAATCTTCAAGTGGATATTTGGAACGCTTTGAGGCCTAGGCTGAGAAATGAAATATCTTCACCTAAAAACTAGACAGAAGCATTCTGAGAAACTTCTTTGTGATGAGTGCATTCAACTCACAGACTTGAACATTCCTTTTGATAGAGAAGTTTGGAAACACTCCTTTTGCAGAATCTGCAAGGGTTTATTTGGAGCACTTTGAGGCCTATGCTGGAAAAGCAAATATCTTCACATAAAAACTAGACAGAAGCATTCTCAGAAACTTCTTTGTGATGAGTGCATTCTACTCACAGAGTTGAACCTTCTTTTTGATAGAAGAGTTTTGAAACTCTCTTTCTGTAGAATCTGCAAGTGCATATTTGGAGCTGTTGGAGGCCAATGCTGGAAAAGGAAATATCTTCACATAAAAACTAGACAGAAGCATTCTCAGAAACTTGTTTGCAATGAGTGCATTCAACTCACAGACTTGAACGTTCCTACTGAAAGAGCAGTTTTGAAACACACTTTTTGTACAATCTGAAAGTGGATATTTAGAACGCTTTCTGGCCTATGCTGGGAAATGGAATATCTTCACCTAAAACCTAGACAGAAGCATTCTCGGAAACTTCTGTGTGATGAGTGCATTCAACTCACAGACTTGAACATTACTTTGGATAGAGCAGTTTGGAAACACTCCTTTTGAAGAATCTGCAAGTGTTTGTTTGGAGCGTTTTGAGGCCTATGCTGGAAAAGGAAATATCTTCACATAAATACTAGACAGAAGCATTCTCAGAAACTTCTTTGTGATGAGTGCATTCTACTCACAGAGTTGAACCTTCTTTTTGATAGAAGAGTTTTGAAACTGTCTTTTTGTAGAATCTGCAAGTGCATATTTGGAGCTGTTTGAGGCCAATGATGGAAAAGGAAATATCTTCACATAAAAACTAGACAGAAGCATTCTCAGAAACTTGTTTGCGATGAGTGCATTCAACTCACAGAATTGAACGTTCCTTTTGAAAGAGCAGTTTTGAAACACACTTTTTGTACAATCTGCAAGTGGATATTTAGAACGCTTTCTGGCTTATGCTGGGAAATGAAATATCTTCACCTAAAACCCAGACAGAAGCATTCTCGGAAACTTCTGTGTGATGAGTGCATTCAACTCACAGACTTGAACATTACTTTGGATAGAGCAGTATGGAAACACTCCCTTTGTAGTATCCGCAAGTGTTTGTTTGGAGCGGTTTGAGGAGTATGCTGGAAAAGGAAATATCTTCACATAAAAACTAGACAGAAGCATTCTCAGAAACTTGTTTGCAATGAGTGCATTCAACTCACAGACTTGAACATTGCTTTGGATAGAGCAGTTTGGAAACACTCCTTTTGAAGAATCTGCAAGTGTTTGTTTGGAGCGTTTTGAGGCCTATGCTGGAAAAGGAAATATCTTCATATAAAAACTAGACAGAAGCATTCTCAGAAACTTCTTTGTGATGAGTGCATTCTACTCACAGAGTTGAACCTTCTTTTTGATACAAGAGTTTTGAAACTGTCTTTTTGTAGAATCTGCAGGTGCATATTTGGAGCTGTTTGAGGCCAATGATTGAAAAGGAAATATCTTCACATAAAAACTAGACAGAAGCGTTCTCAGAAACTTGTTTGGGAGGAGTGCATTCAAGTCAAAGATTTGAACCTTTCTTTTGAAAGAGGAGTTTTGAAACACTCTTTATGTAGAATCTGCTAGTGTATATTTGGAGCGCTGTGAGGCCTATGCTGGGAAATGAATTATCTTCACCTAAAAACTAGACAGAAGGATTCTCAGAAACTTCTGTGTGATGAATGCATTCAACTCACAGACATGAACGTTTCTTTTGATAGGACAGTTTTGAAACTCTCCTTTGGTAGAATCTGCAAGTGTTTATTTCGAGCGCTTTGAGGCCAATGCTGGAAAAGGAAATATCTTCACATAAAAACTAGACAGAAGCATTCTCAGAAACTTGTGTGTGATGAGTGCTTTCAACTCACAGACTTGAACGATCCTTTTGATAGGACAGTTTTGAAACACTCCTTTTGTAGGAATCTGCAAGTGTTTATTTCGAGCTCATTGAGGCCAATGGTGGAAAAGGAAATGTCCTCAAATAACAACTACACAGAAGCATTCTCCGAAACTTCTTTGCAATGAGTGCATTCAACTCACAGACTTGAACCTTCCTTTTGAAAGAGCAGTTTTGAAACACTCTTTTTGTAGAATCTTCAAGTGGATATTTGGAACGCTTTGAGGCCTAGGCTGGGAAATGAAATATCTTCACCTAAAAACTAGACAGAAGCATTCTCAGAAACTTCTGTGTGATGAGTGCATTCAACTCACAGACTTGAACATTCCTTTTGATAGAGCAGTTTGGAAACACTGCTTTTGCAGAATCTGCAAGGGTTTATTTGGAGCACTTTGAGGCCTATGCTGGAAAAGGAAATATCTTCACATAAAAACTAGACAGAAGCATTCTCAGAAAATTCTTTGCGATGAGTGCATTCTACTCACAGAGTTGAACCTTCTTTTTGATAGAAGAGTTTTGAAACTCTCTTTCTGTAGAATCTGCAAGTGCATATTTGGAGCTGTTGGAGGCCAATGCTGGAAAAGGAAATATCTTCACATAAAAACTAGACAGAAGCATTCTCAGAAACTTGTTTGCGATGAGTGCATTCAACTCACAGAATTAAACGTTCCTTTTGAAAGAGCAGTTTTGAAACACACTTTTTGTACAATCTGCAATTGGATATTTAGAACGCTTTCTGGCTTATGCTGGGAAATGAAATATCTTCACCTAAAACCCAGACAGAAGCATTCTCGGAAACTTCTGTGTGATGAGTGCATTCAACTCACAGACTTGAACATTACTTTGGACAGAGCAGTATGGAAACACTCCTTTTGAAGTATCTGCAAGTGTTTGTTTGGAGCGGTTTGAGGCCTATGCTGGAAAAGGAAATATCTTCACATAAAAACTAGACAGAAGCATTCTCAGAAACTTATGTGTGATGAGTGCGTTCAACTCACAGACTTGAACATTACTTTGGATAGAGCAGTTTGGAAACACTCGTTTTGAAGAATCTGCAAGTGTTTGTTTGGAGCGTTTTGAGGCCTATGCTGGAAAAGGAAATATCTTCACATAAAAACTAGACAGAAGCATTCTCAGAAACTTCTTTGTGATGAGTGCATTCTACTCACAGAGTTGAACCTTCTTTTTGATAGAAGAGTTTTGAAACTGTCTTTTTTTAGAATCTGCAGGTGCATATTTGGAGCTGTTTGAGGCCAATGATGGAAAAGGAAATATCTTCACATAAAAACTAGACAGAAGCGTTCTCAGAAACTTGTTTGGGAGGAGTGCATTCAAGTCACAGATTTGAACCTTTCTTTTGAAAGAGGAGTTTTGAAACACTCTTTATGTAGAATCTGCTAGTGTATATTTGGAGCGCTGTGAGGCCTATGCTGGGAAATGAAATATCTTCACCTAAAAACTAGACAGAAGGATTCTCAGAAACTTCTGTGTGATGAGTGTATTCAACTTACAGACGTGAACGTTCCTTTTAATAGGACAGTTTTGAAACACTCCTTTGGTAGAATCTGCAAGTGTTTATTTCGAGCGCTTTGAGGCCAATGCTGGAAAAGGAAATATCTTCACATAAAAACTAGACAGAAGCATTCTCAGAAACTTATGTGTGATGAGTGCGTTCAACTCACAGACTTGAACGATCCTTTTGATAGGACAGTTTTGAAACACTCCTTTTGTAGAATCTGCAAGTGTTTATTTCGAGCTCATTGAAGCCAATGTTGGAAAAGGAAATATCCTCAAATAACAACTACACAGAAGCATTCTCCGAAACTTCTTTGCAATGAGTGCATTCAACTCACAGACTTGAACCTTCCTTTTGAAAGAGCAGTTTTGAAACACTCTTTTTGTAGAATCTTCAAGTGGATATTTGGAACGCTTTGAGGCCTAGGCTGGGAAATGAAATATCTTCACCTAAAAACTAGACAGAAGCATTCTCAGAAACTTCTTTGTGATGAGTGCATTCAACTCACAGACTTGAACATTCCTTTTGATAGAGAAGTTTGGAAACACTCCTTTTGCAGAATCTGCAAGGGTTTATTTGGAGCACTTTGAGGCCTATGCTGGAAAAGCAAATATCTTCACATAAAAACTAGACAGAATCATTCTCAGAAACTTCTTTGTGATGAGTGCATTCTACTCACAGAGTTGAACCTTCTTTTTGATAGAAGAGTTTTGAAACTCTCTTTCTGTAGAATCTGCAAGTGCATATTTGGAGCTGTTGGAGGCCAATGCTGGAAAAGGAAATATCTTCACATAAAAACTAGACAGAAGCATTCTCAGAAACTTGTTTGCAATGAGTGCATTCAACTCACAGACTTGAACATTACTTTGGATAGAGCAGTTTGGAAACACTCCTTTTGAAGAATCTGCAAGTGTTTGTTTGGAGCGTTTTGAGGCCTATGCTGGAAAAGGAAATATCTTCACATAAAAACTAGACAGAAGCATTCTCAGAAACTTGTTTGCGATGAGTGCATTCAACTCACAGAATTGAACGTTCCTTTTGAAAGAGCAGTTTTGAAACACACTTTTTGTACAATCTGCAAGTGGATATTTAGAACGCTTTCTGGCTTAAGCTGGGAAATGAAATATCTTCACCTAAAACCCAGACAGAAGCATTCTCGGAAACTTCTGTGTGATGAGTGCATTCAACTCACAGACTTGAACATTACTTTGGATAGAGCAGTATGGAAACACTCCCTTTGTAGTATCTGCAAGTGTTTGTTTGGAGCGGTTTGAGGCCTATGCTGGAAAAGGAAATATCTTCACATAAAAACTAGACAGAAGCATTCTCAGAAACTTGTTTGCAATGAGTGCATTCAACTCACAGACTTGAACATTACTTTGGATAGAGCAGTTTGGAAACACTCCTTTTGAAGAATCTGCAAGTGTTTGTTTGGAGCGTTTTGAGGCCTATGCTGGAAAAGGAAATAGCTTCACATAAAAACTAGACAGAAGCATTCTCAGAAACTTCTTTGTGATGAGTGCATTCTACTCACAGAGTTGAACCTTCTTTTTGATAGAAGAGTTTTGAAACTGTCTTTTTGTAGAATCTGCAAGTGCATATTTGGAGCTGTTTGAGGCCAATGATGGAAAAGGAAATATCTTCACATAAAAACTAGACAGAAGCGTTCTCAGAAACTTGTTTGGGAGGCGTGCATTCAAGTCACAGATTTGAACCTTTCTTTTGAAAGAGCAGTTTTGAAACCCTCTTTTTGTAGAATCTGCTAGTGTATATTTGGAGCGCTGTGAGGCCTATGCTGGGAAATGAAATATCTTCACCTAAAAACTAGACAGAAGGATTCTCAGAAACTTCTGTGCGATGATTGCATTCAACTCACAGACGTGAACGTTCCTTTTGATAGGACAATTTTGAAACACTCCTTTGGTAGAATCTGCAAGTGTTTATTTCGAGCGCTTTGAGGCCAATGCTGGAAAAGGAAATATCTTCACATAAAAACTAGACAGAAGCATTCTCAGAAACTTGTGTGTGATGAGTGCGTTCAACTCACAGACTTGAACGATCCTTTTGATAGGTCAGTTTGGAAACATTCCTTTTGTAGGATCTGCAAGTGTTTATTTAGAGCTCTTTGAGGCCAATGGTGGAAAAGGAAATGTCCTCAAATAACAACTACACAGAAGCATTCTCCGAAACTTCTTTGCAATGAGTGCATTCAACTCACAGACTTGAAATTTCCTTTTGAAAGAGCAGTATTGAAACACTCTTTTTGTAGAATCTTCAAGTGGATATTTGGAACGCTTTGAGGCCTAGGCTGGGAAATGAAATATCTTCACCTAAAAACTAGACAGAAGCATTCTCAGAAACTTCTGTGTGATGAGTGCATTCAACTCACAGACTTGAACATTCCTTTTGATAGAGAAGTTTGGAAACCCTACTTTTGCAGAATCTGCAAGGGTTCATTTGGAGCACTTTGAGGCCTATGCTGGAAAAGGAAATATCTTCACATAAAAACTAGACAGAATCATTCTCAGAAAATTCTTTGCGATGAGTGCATTCTACTCACAGAGTTGAACCTTCTTTTTCATACAAGAGTTTTGAAACTCTCTTTCTGTAGAATATGCAAGTGCATATTTGGAGCTGTTGGAGGCCAATGCTGGAAAAGGAAATATCTTCACATAAAAACTAGACAGAAGCATTCTCAGAAACTTGTTTGCGATGAGTGCATTCAACTCACAGAATTGAACGTTCCTTTTGAAAGAGCAGTTTTGAAACACACTTTTTGTACAATCTGCAAGTGGATATTTAGAACGCTTTCTGGCTTATGCTGGGAAATGAAATAACTTCACCTAAAACCCAGACAGAAGCATTCTCGGAAACTTCTGTGTGATGAGTGCATTCAACTCACAGACTTGAACATTACTTTGGATAGAGCAGTATGGAAACACTCCCTTTGTAGTATCTGCAAGTGTTTGTTTGGAGCGGTTTGAGGCCTATGCTGGAAAAGGAAATATCTTCACATAAAAACTAGACAGAAGCATTCTCAGAAACTTCTTTGTGATGAGTGCATTCTACTCACAGAGTTGAACCTTCTTTTTGATAGAAAAGTTTTGAAACTGTCTTTTTGTAGAATCTGCAAGTGCATATTTGGAGCTGTTTGAGGCCAATGATTTAAAAGGAAATATCTTCACATAAAAACTAGACAGAAGCGTTCTTAGAAACCTGTTTGAGAGGAGTGCATTCAAGTCACAGATTTGAACCTTTCTTTTGAAAGAGCTGTTTTGAAACACTCTTTTTGTAGAATCTGCTAGTGTATATTTGGAGCGCTGTGAGGCCTATGCTGGGAAATGAAATAACTTCACCTAAAAACTAGACAGAAGTATTCTCAGAAACTTCTGTGTGATGAATGCATTCAAGTCACAGACGTGAACGTTCCTTTTGATAGGACAGTTTTGAAACACTCCTTTGGTAGAATCTGCAAGTGTTTATTTCGAGCGCTTTGAGACCAATGCTGGAAAAGGAAATATCTTCACATAAAAACTAGACAGAAGCATTCTCAGAAACTTATGTGTGATGAGTGCGTTCAACTCACAGACTTGAACGATCCTTTTGATAGGACAGTTTTGAAACACTCCTTTTGTGGAATCTGCAAGTGTTTATTTCGAGCTCATTGAGGCCAATGTTGGAAAAGGAAATGTCCTCAAATAACAACTACACAGAAGCATTCTCCGAAACTTCTTTGCAATGAGTGCATTCAACTCACCGACTTGAACCTTCCTTTTGAAAGAGCAGTTTTGAAACACTCTTTTTGTAGAATCTTCAAGTGGATATTTGGAACGCTTTGAGGCCTAGGCTGGGAAATGAAATATCTTCACCTAAAAACTAGACAGAAGCATTCTCAGAAACTTCTGTGTGATGAGTGCATTCAACTCACAGACTTGAACATTCCTTTTGATAGAGAAGTTTGGAAACACTCCTTTTGCAGAATCTGCAAGGGTTTATTTGGAGCACTTTGAGGCCTATGCTAGAAAAGGAAATATCTTCACATAAAAACTAGACAGAATCATTCTCAGAAACTTCTTTGTGATGAGTGCATTCTACTCACAGAGTTGAACCTTCTTTTTGATAGAAGAGTTTTGAAACTCTCTTTCTGTAGAATCTGCAAGTGCATATTTGGAGCTGTTGGAGGCCAATGCTGGAAAAGGAAATATCTTCACATAAAAACTAGACAGAAGCATTCTCAGAAACTTGTTTGCAATGAGTGCATTCAACTCACAGACTTGAACATTACTTTGGATAGAGCAGTTTGGAAACACTCCTTTTGAAGAATCTGCAAGTGTTTGTTTGGAGCGTTTTGAGGCCTATGCTGGAAAAGGAAATATCTTCACATAAAAACTAGACAGAAGCATTCTCAGAAACTTGTTTGCGATGAGTGCATTCAACTCACAGAATTGAACGTTCCTTTTGAAAGAGCAGTTTTGAAACACACTTTTTGTACAATCTGCAAGTGGATATTTAGAACGCTTTCTGGCTTATGCTGGAAAATGAAGTATCTTCACCTAAAACCCAGACAGAAGCATTCTCGGAAACTTCTGTGTGATGAATGCATTCAACTCACAGACTTGAACATTACTTTGGATAGAGCAGTATGGAAACACTCCCTTTGTAGTATCTGCAAGTGTTTGTTTGGAGCGGTTTGAGGCCTATGCTGGAAAAGGAAATATCTTCACATAAAAACTAGACAGAAGCATTCTCAGAAACTTGTTTGCAATGAGTGCATTCAACTCACAGACTTGAACATTACTTTGGATAGAGCAGTTTGGAAACACTCCTTTTGAAGAATCTGCAAGTGTTTGTTTGGAGCGTTTTGAGGCCTATGCTGGAAAAGGAAATAGCTTCACATAAAAACTAGACAGAAGCATTCTCAGAAACTTCTTTGTGATGAGTGCATTCTACTCACAGAGTTGAACCTTCTTTTTGATAGAAGAGTTTTGAAACTGTCTTTTTGTAGAATCTGCAAGTGCATATTTGGAGCTGTTTGAGGCCAATGATGGAAAAGGAAATATCTTCACATAAAAACTAGACAGAAGCGTTCTCAGAAACTTGTTTGGGAGGCGTGCATTCAAGTCACAGATTTGAACCTTTCTTTTGAAAGAGCAGTTTTGAAACCCTCTTTTTGTAGAATCTGCTAGTGTATATTTGGAGCGCTGTGAGGCCTATGCTGGGAAATGAAATATCTTCACCTAAAAACTAGACAGAAGAATTCTCAGAAACTTCTGTGCGATGATTGCATTCAACTCACAGACGTGAACGTTCCTTTTGATAGGACAGTTTTGAAACACTCCTTTGGTAGAATCTGCAAGTGTTTATTTCGAGCGCTTTGAGGCCAATGCTGGAAAAGGAAATATCTTCACATAAAAACTAGACAGAAGCATTCTCAGAAACTTGTGTGTGATGAGTGCGTTCAACTCACAGACTTGAACGATCCTTTTGATAGGTCAGTTTGGAAACATTCCTTTTGTAGGATCTGCAAGTGTTTATTTAGAGCTCTTTGAGGCCAATGGTGGAAAAGGAAATGTCCTCAAATAACAACTACACAGAAGCATTCTCCGAAACTTCTTTGCAATGAGTGCATTCAACTCACAGACTTGAAACTTCCTTTTGAAAGAGCAGTATTGAAACACTCTTTTTGTAGAATCTTCAAGTGGATATTTGGAACGCTTTGAGGCCTAGGCTGGGAAATGAAATATCTTCACCTAAAAACTAGACAGAAGCATTCTCAGAAACTTCTGTGTGATGAGTGCATTCAACTCACAGACTTGAACGTTCCTTTTGATAGAGAAGTTTGGAAACCCTACTTTTGCAGAATCTGCAAGGGTTCATTTGGAGCACTTTGAGGCCTATGCTGGAAAAGGAAATATCTTCACATAAAAACTAGACAGAAGCATTCTCAGAAAATTCTTTGCGATGAGTGCATTCTACTCACAGAGTTGAACCTTCTTTTTCATACAAGAGTTTTGAAACTCTCTTTCTGTAGAATCTGCAAGTGCATATTTGGAGCTGTTGGAGGCCAATGCTGGAAAAGGAAATATCTTCACATAAAAACTAGACAGAAGCATTCTCAGAAACTTGTTTGCGATGAGTGCATTCAACTCACAGAATTGAACGTTCCTTTTGAAAGAGCAGTTTTGAAACACACTTTTTGTACAATCTGCAAGTGGATATTTAGAACGCTTTCTGGCTTATGCTGGGAAATGAAATATCTTCACCTAAAACCCAGACAGAAGCATTCTCGGAAACTTCTGTGTGATGAGTGCATTCAACTCACAGACTTGAACATTACTTTGGATAGAGCAGTATGGAAACACTCCCTTTGTAGTATCTGCAAGTGTTTGTTTGGAGCGGTTTGAGGCCTATGCTGGAAAAGGAAATATCTTCACATAAAAACTAGACAGAAGCATTCTCAGAAACTTCTTTGTGATGAGTGCATTCTACTCACAGAGTTGAACCTTCTTTTTGATAGAAAAGTTTTGAAACTGTCTTTTTGTAGAATCTGCAAGTGCATATTTGGAGCTGTTTGAGGCCAATGATTTAAAAGGAAATATCTTCACATAAAAACTAGACAGAAGCGTTCTTAGAAACCTGTTTGAGAGGAGTGCATTCAAGTCACAGATTTGAACCTTTCTTTTGAAAGAGGAGTTTTGAAACACTCTTTTTGTAGAATCTGCTAGTGTATATTTGGAGCGCTGTGAGGCCTATGCTGGGAAATGAAATAACTTCACCTAAAAACTAGACAGAAGTATTCTCAGAAACTTCTGTGTGATGAATGCATTCAAGTCACAGACGTGAACGTTCCTTTTGATAGGACAGTTTTGAAACACTCCTTTGGTAGAATCTGCAAGTGTTTATTTCGAGCGCTTTGAGGCCAATGCTGGAAAAGGAAATATCTTCACATAAAAACTAGACAGAAGCATTCTCAGAAACTTATGTGTGATGAGTGCGTTCAACTCACAGACTTGAACGATCCTTTTGATAGGACAGTTTTGAAACACTCCTTTTGTGGAATCTGCAAGTGTTTATTTCGAGCTCATTGAGGCCAATGTTGGAAAAGGAAATGTCCTCAAATAACAACTACACAGAAGCATTCTCCGAAACTTCTTTGCAATGAGTGCATTCAACTCACCGACTTGAACCTTCCTTTTGAAAGAGCAGTTTTGAAACACTCTTTTTGTAGAATCTTCAAGTGGATATTTGGAACGCTTTGAGACCTAGGCTGGGAAATGAAATATCTTCACCTAAAAACTAGACAGAAGCATTCTCAGAAACTTCTGTGTGATGAGTGCATTCAACTCACAGACTTGAACATTCCTTTTGATAGAGAAGTTTGGAAACACTCCTTTTGCAGAATCTGCAAGGGTTTATTTGGAGCACTTTGAGGCCTATGCTAGAAAAGGAAATATCTTCACATAAAAACTAGACAGAAGCATTCTCAGAAACTTCTTTGTGATGAGTGCATTCTACTCACAGAGTTGAACCTTCTTTTTGATAGAAGAGTTTTGAAACTCTCTTTCTGTAGAATCTGCAAGTGCATATTTGGAGCTGTTGGAGGCCAATGCTGGAAAAGGAAATATCTTCACATAAAAACTAGACAGAAGCATTCTCAGAAACTTGTTTGCAATGAGTGCATTCAACTCACAGACTTGAACATTACTTTGGATAGAGCAGTTTGGAAACACTCCTTTTGAAGGATCTGCAAGTGTTTGTTTGGAGCGTTTTGAGGCCTATGCTGGAAAAGGAAATATCTTCACATAAAAACTAGACAGAAGCATTCTCAGAAACTTCGTTGTGATGAGTGCATTCTACTCACAGAGTTGTACCTTCTTTTTGATAGAAGAGTTTTGAAACTCTCTTTCTGTAGAATCTGCAAGTGCATATTTGGAGCTGTTGGAGGCCAATGCTGGAAAAGGAAATATCTTCACATAAAAACTAGACAGAAGCATTCTCAGAAACTTGTTTGCAATGAGTGCATTCAACTCACGGACTTGAACATTACTTTGGATAGAGCAGTTTGGAAACACTCCTTTTGAAGAATCTGCAAGTGTTTGTTTGGAGCGTTTTGAGGCCTATGCTGGAAAAGGAAATATCTTCACATAAAAACTAGACAGAAGCATTCTCAGAAACTTCTTTGTGATGAGTGCATTCTACTCACAGAGTTGAACCTTCTTTTTGATAGAAGAGTTTTGAAACTGTCTTTTTGTAGAATCTGCAGGTGCATATTTGGAGCTGTTTGAGGCCAATGATGGAAAAGGAAATATCTTCACATAAAAACTAGACAGAAGCGTTCTCAGAAACTTGTTTGGGAGGAGTGCATTCAAGTCACAGATTTGAACCTTTCTTTTGAAAGAGGAGTTTTGAAACACACTTTATGTAGAATCTGCTAGTGTATATTTGGAGCGCTGTGAGGCCTATGCTGGGAAATGAAATATCTTCACCTAAAAACTAGACAGAAGGATTCTCAGAAACTTCTGTGTGATGAATGCATTCAACTCACAGACGTGAACGTTCCTTTTGATAGGACAGTTTTGAAACACTCCTTTGGTAGAATCTGCAAGTGTTTATTTCGAGCGCTTTGAGGCCAATGCTGGAAAAGGAAATATCTTCACATAAAAACTAGACAGAAGCATTCTCAGAAACTTATGTGTGATGAGTGCGTTCAACTCACAGACTTGAACGATCCTTTTGATAGGACAGTTTTGAAACACTCCTTTTGTAGAATCTGCAAGTGTTTATTTCGAGCTCATTGAGGCCAATGGTGGAAAAGGAAATGTCCTCAAATAACAACTTCACAGAAGCATTCTCCGAAACTTCTTTGCAATGAGTGCATTCAACTCACAGACTTGAACCTTCCTTTTGAGAGAGCAGTTTTGAAACACTCATTTTGTAGAATCTTCAAGTGGATATTTGGAACGCTTTGAGGCCTAGGCTGAGAAATGAAATATCTTCACCTAAAAACTAGACAGAAGCATTCTCAGAAACTTCTTTGTGATGAGTGCATTCAACTCACAGACTTGAACATTCCTTTTGATAGAGAAGTTTGGAAACACTCCTTTTGCAGAATCTGCAAGGGTTTATTTGGAGCACTTTGAGGCCTATGCTGGAAAAGCAAATATCTTCACATAAAAACTAGACAGAAGCATTCTCAGAAACTTCTTTGTGATGAGTGCATTCTACTCACAGAGTTGAACCTTCTTTTTGATAGAAGAGTTTTGAAACTCTCTTTCTGTAGAATCTGCAAGTGCATATTTGGAGCTGTTGGAGGCCAATGCTGGAAAAGGAAATATCTTCACATAAAAACTAGACAGAAGCATTCTCAGAAACTTGTTTGCAATGAGTGCATTCAACTCACAGACTTGAACGTTCCTACTGAAAGAGCAGTTTTGAAACACACTTTTTGTACAATCTGAAAGTGGATATTTAGAACGCTTTCTGGCCTATGCTGGGAAATGGAGTATCTTCACCTAAAACCTAGACAGAAGCATTCTCGGAAACTTCTGTGTGATGAGTGCATTCAACTCACAGACTTGAACATTACTTTGGATAGAGCAGTTTGGAAACACTCCTTTTGAAGAATCTGCAAGTGTTTGTTTGGAGCGTTTTGAGGCCTATGCTGGAAAAGGAAATATCTTCACATAAATACTAGACAGAAGCATTCTCAGAAACTTCTTTATGATGAGTGCATTCTACTCACAGAGTTGAACCTTCTTTTTGATAGAAGAGTTTTGAAACTGTCTTTTTGTAGAATCTGCAGGTGCATATTTGGAGCTGTTTGAGGCCAATGATGGAAAAGGAAATATCTTCACATAAAAACTAGACAGAAGCGTTCTCAGAAACTTGTTTGGGAGGCGTGCATTCAAGTCACAGATTTGAACCTTTCTTTTGAAAGAGCAGTATTGAAACCCTCTTTTTGTAGAATCTGCTAGTGTATATTTGGAGCGCTGTGAGGCCTATGCTGGGAAATGAAATATCTTCACCTAAAAACTAGACAGAAGGATTCTCAGAAACTTCGGTGTGATTAATGCATTCAACTCACAGACGTGAACGTTCCTTTTGATAGGACAGTTTTGAAACACTCCTTTGGCAGAATCTGCAAGTGTTTATTTCGAGCGCTTTCAGGCCAATGTTGGAAAAGGAAATATCTTCACATAAAAACTAGACAGAAGCATTCTCAGAAACTTGTGTGTGATGAGTGCGTTCAACTCACAGACTTGAACGATACTTTTGATAGGTCAGTTTGGAAACATTCCTTTTGTAGGATCTGCAAGTGTTTATTTAGAGCTCATTGAGGCCAATGGTGGAAAAGGAAATGTCCTCAAATAACAACTACACAGAAGCATTCTCCGAAACTTCTTTGCAATGAGTGCATTCAACTCACAGACTTGAAACTTCCTTTTTAAAGAGCAGTATTGAAACACTCCTTTTGTAGAATCTTCAAGTGGATATTTGGAACGCTTTGAGGCCTAGGCTGGGAAATGAAATATCTTCACCTAAAAACTAGACAGAAGCATTCTCAGAAATTTCTGTGTGATGAGTGCATTCAACTCACAGACTTGAACATTCCTTTTGATAGAGAAGTTTGGAAACCCTACTTTTGCAGAATCTGCAAGGGTTCATTTGGAGCACTTTGAGGCCTATGCTGGAAAAGGAAATATCTTCACATAAAAATTAGACAGAAGCATTCTCAGAAAATTCTTTGCAATGAGTGCATTCTACTCACAGAGTTGAACCTTCTTTTTGATAGAAGAGTTTTGAAACTCTCTTTCTGTAGAATCTGCAAGTGCATATTTGGAGCTGTTGGAGGCCAATGCTGGAAAAGGAAATATCTTCACATAAAAACTAGACAGAAGCATTCTCAGAAACTTGTTTGCGATGAGTGCATTCAACTCACAGAATTGAACGTTCCTTTTGAAAGAGCAGTTTTGAAACACACTTTTTGTACAATCTGCAAGTGGACATTTAGAACGCTTTCTGGCTTATGCTGGGAAATGAAATATCTTCACCTAAAACCCAGACAGAAGCATTCTCGGAAACTTCTGTGTGATGAGTGCATTCAACTCACAGACTTGAACATTACTTTGGATAGAGCAGTATGGAAACACTCCTTTTGAAGTATCTGCAAGTGTTTGTTTGGAGCGGTTTGAGGCCTATGCTGGAAAAGGAAATATCTTCACATAAAAACTAGACAGAAGCATTCTCATAAACTTGTTTGCAATGAGTGCATTCAACTCACAGACTTGAACATTACTTTGGATAGAGCAGTTTGGAAACACTCCTTTTGAAGAATCTGCAAGTGTTTGTTTGGAGCGTTTTGAGGCCTATGCTGGAAAAGGAAATATCTTCACATAAAAACCAGACAGAAGCATTCTCAGAAACTTCTTTGTGATGAGTGCATTCTACTCACAGAGTTGAACCTTCTTTTTGATAGAAGAGTTTTGAAACTGTCTTTTTGTAGAATCTGCAGGTGCATATTTGGAGCTGTTTGAGGCCAATGATGGAAAAGGAAATATCTTCACATAAAAACTAGACAGAAGCGTTCTCAGAAACTTGTTTGGGAGGAGTGCATTCAAGTCACAGATTTGAACCTTTCTTTTGAAAGAGGAGTTTTGAAACACTCTTTATGTAGAATCTGCTAGTGTATATTTGGAGCGCTGTGAGGCCTATGCTGGGAAATGAAATATCTTCACCTAAAACCTTGACAGAAGGATTCTCAGAAACTTCTGTGTGATGAATGCATTCAACTCAGACGTGAACGTTCCTTTTGATAGGACAGTTTTGAAACACTCCTTTGGTAGAATCTGCAAGTGTTTATTTCGAGCGCTTTGAGGCCAAAGCTGGAAAAGGAAATATCTTCACATAAAAACTAGACAGAAGCATTCTCAGAAACTTATGTGTGATGAGTGCGTTCAACTCACAGACTTGAACGATCCTTTTGATAGGACAGTTTTGAAACACTCCTTTTGTAGAATCTGCAAGTGTTTATTTCGAGCTCATTGAGGTCAATGTTGGAAAAGGAAATGTCCTCAAATAACAACTACACAGAAGCATTCTCCGAAACTTCTTTGCAATGAGTGCATTCAACTCACCGACTTGAACCTTCCTTTTGAAAGAGCAGTTTTGAAACACTCTTTTTGTAGAATCTTCAAGTGGATATTTGGAACGCTTTGAGGCCTAGGCTGAGAAATGAAATATCTTCACCTAAAAACTAGACAGAAGCATTCTCAGAAACTTCTTTGTGATGAGTGCATTCAACTCACAGACTTGAACATTCCTTTTGATAGAGAAGTTTGGAAACACTCCTTTTGCAGAATCTGCAAGGGTTTATTTGGAGCACTTTGAGGCCTATGCTGGAAAAGGAAATATCTTCACATAAAAACTAGACAGAAGCATTCTCAGAAACTTCTTTGTGATGAGTGCATTCTACTCACAGAGTTGAACCTTCTTTTTGATAGAAGAGTTTTGAAACTCTCTTTCTGTAGAATCTGCAAGTGCATATTTGGAGCTGTTGGAGGCCAATGCTGGAAAAGGAAATATCTTCACATAAAAACTAGACAGAAGCATTCTCAGAAACTTGTTTGCAATGAGTGCATTCAACTCACAGACTTGAACATTACTTTGGATAGAGCAGTTTGGAAACACTCCTTTTGAAGAATCTGCAAGTGTTTGTTTGGAGCGTTTTGAGGCCTATGCTGGAAAAGGAAATATCTTCACATAAAAACTAGACAGAAGCATTCTCAGAAACTTCTTTGTGATGAGTGCATTCTACTCACAGAGTTGAACCTTCTTTTTGATAGAAGAGTTTTGAAACTGCCTTTTTGTAGAATCTGCAGGTGCATATTTGGAGCTGTTTGAGGCCAATGATGGAAAAGGAAATATCTTCACATAAAAACTAGACAGAAGCGTTCTCAGAAACTTGTTTGGGAGGAGTGCATTCAAGTCACAGATTTGAACCTTTCTTTTGAAAGAGGAGTTTTGAAACACTCTTTATGTAGAATCTGCTAGTGTATATTTGGAGCGCTGTGAGGCCTATGCTGGGAAATGAAATATCTTCACCTAAAAACTAGACAGAAGGATTCTCAGAAACTTCTGTGCAATGAATGAATTCAACTCACAGACGTGAACGTTCCTTTTGATAGGACAGTTTTGAAACACTCCTTTGGTAGAATCTGCAAGTGTTTATTTCGAGCGCTTTGAGGCCAATGCTGGAAAAGGAAATATCTTCACATAAAAACTAGACAGAAGCATTCTCAGAAACTTGTGTGTGATGAGTGCGTTCAACTCACAGACTTGAACGATCCTTTTGATAGGTCAGTTTGGAAACATTCCTTTTGTAGGATCTGCAAGTGTTTATTTAGAGCTCATTGAGGCCAATGGTGGAAAAGGAAATGTCCACAAATAACAACTACACAGAAGCATTCTCCGAAACTTCTTTGCAATGAGTGCATTCAACTCACAGACTTGAAACTTCCTTTTGAAAGAGCAGTATTGAAACACTCTTTTTGTAGAATCTTCAAGTGGATATTTGGAACGCTTTGAGGCCTAGGCTGGGAAATGAAATATCTTCACCTAAAAACTAGACAGAAGCATTCTCAGAAACTTCTGTGTGATGAGTGCATTCAACTCACAGACTTGAACATTCCTTTTGATAGAGAAGTTTGGAAACCCTACTTTTGCAGAATCTGCAAGGGTTCATTTGGAGCACTTTGAGGCCTATGCTGGAAAACGAAATATCTTCACATAAAAACTAGACAGAAGCATTCTCAGAAAATTCTTTACGATGAGTGCATTCTACTCACAGAGTTGAACCTTCTTTTTGATAGAAGAGTTTTGAAACTGTCTTTCTGTAGAATCTGCAAGTGCATATTTGGAGCTGTTGGAGGCCAATGCTGGAAAAGGAAATATCTTCACATAAAAACTAGACAGAAGCATTCTCAGAAAGTTGTTTGCGATGAGTGCATTCAACTCACAGAATTGAACGTTCCTTTTGAAAGAGCAGTTTTGAAACACACTTTTTGTACAATCTGCAAGTGGATATTTAGAACGCTTTCTGGCTTATGCTGGGAAATGAAATATCTTCACCTAAAACCCAGACAGAAGCATTCTCGGAAACTTCTGTGTGATGAGTGCATTCAACTCACAGACTTGAACATTACTTTGGATAGAGCAGTATGGAAACACTCCCTTTGTAGTATCTGCAAGTGTTCGTTTGGAGCGGTTTGAGGCCTATGCTGGAAAAGGAAATATCTTCACATAAAAACTAGACAGAAGCATTCTCAGAAACTTCTTTGTGATGAGTGCATTCTACTCACAGAGTTGAACCTTCTTTTTGATAGAAAAGTTTTGAAACTGTCTTTTTGTAGAATCCGCAAGTGCATATTTGGAGCTGTTTGAGGCCAATGATTTAAAAGGAAATATCTTCACATAAAAAGTAGACAGAAGCGTTCTTAGAAACCTGTTTGGGAGGAGTGCATTCAAGTCACAGATTTGAACCTTTCTTTTGAAAGAGCTGTTTTGAAACACTCTTTTTGTAGAATCTGCTAGTGTATATTTGGAGCGCTGTGAGGCCTATGTTGGGAAATGAAATAACTTCACCTAAAAACTAGACAGAAGGATTCTCAGAAAGTCCTGTGTGATGAATGCATTCAACTCACAGACGTGAACGTTCCTTTTGATAGGACAGTTTTGAAACACTCCTTTGGTAGAATCTGCAAGTGTTTATTTCGAGCGCTTTGAGGCCAATGCTGGAAAAGGAAATATCTTCACATAAAAACTAGACAGAAGCATTCTCAGAAACTTATGTGTGATGAGTGCGTTCAACTCACAGACTTGAATGATCCTTTTGATAGGACAGTTTTGAAACACTCCTTTTGTAGAATCTGCAAGTGTTTATTTCGAGCTCATTGAGGCCAATGTTGGAAAAGGAAATGTCCTCAAATAACAACTACACAGAAGCATTCTCCGAAACTTCTTTGCAATGAGTGCATTCAACTCACCGACTTGAACCTTCCTTTTGAAAGAGCAGTTTTGAAACACTCTTTTTGTAGAATCTTCAAGTGGACATTTGGAACGCTTTGAGGTCTAGGCTGGGAAATGAAATATCTTCACCTAAAAACTAGACAGAAGCATTCTCAGAAACTTCTGTGCGATGAGTGCATTCAACTCACGGACTTGAACATTCCTTTTGATAGAGAAGTTTGGAAACACTCCTTTTGCAGAATCTGCTAGGGTTTATTTGGAGCACTTTGAGGCCTATGCTGGAAAAGGAAATATCTTCACATAAAAACTAGACAGAAGCATTCTCAGAAACTTCTTTGTGAAGAGTGCATTCTACTCACAGAGTTGAACCTTCTTTTTGATAGAAGAGTTTTGAAACTCTCTTTCTGTAGAATCTGCAAGTGCATATTTGGAGCTGTTGGAGGCCAATGCTGGAAAAGGAAATATCTTCACATAAAAACTAGACAGAAGCATTCTCAGAAACTTGTTTGCAATGAGTGCATTCAACTCACAGACTTGAACATTACTTTGGAAAGAGCAGTTTGGAAACACTCCTTTTGAAGAATCTGCAAGTGTTTGTTTGGAGCGTTTTGAGGCCTATGCTGGAAAAGGAAATATCTTCACATAAAAACTAGACAGAAGCATTCTCAGAAACTTCTTTGTGATGAGTGCATTCTACTCACAGAGTTGAACCTTCTTTTTGATAGAAGAGTTTTGAAACTGTCTTTTTGTAGAATCTGCAGGTGCATATTTGGAGCTGTTTGAGGCCAATGATGGAAAAGGAAATATCTTCACATAAAAACTAGACAGAAGCGTTCTCAGAAACTTGTTTGGGAGGAGTGCATTCAAGTCACAGATTTGAACCTTTCTTTTGAAAGAGGAGTTTTGAAACACTCTTTATGTAGAATCTGCTAGTGTATATTTGGAGCGCTGTGAGGCCTATGCTGGGAAATGAAATATCTTCACCTAAAAACAAGACAGAAGGATTCTCAGAAACTTCTGTGTGATGAATGCATTCAACTCACAGACGTGAACGTTCCTTTTGATAGGACAGTTTTGAAACACTCCTTTGGTAGAATCTGCAAGTGTTTATTTCGAGCACTTTGAGGCCAAAGCTGGAAAAGGAAATATCTTCACATAAAAACTAGACAGAAGCATTCTCAGAAACTTATGTGTGATGAGTGCGTTCAACTCACAGACTTGAACGATCCTTTTGATAGGACAGTTTTGAAACACTCCTTTTGTAGAATCTGCAAGTGTTTATTTCGAGCTCATTGAGGCCAATGTTGGAAAAGGAAATGTCCTCAAATAACAACTACACAGAAGCATTCTCTGAAACTTCTTTGCAATGAGTGCATTCAACTCACAGACTTGAACCTTCCTTTTGAAAGAGCAGTTTTGAAACACTCTTTTTGTAGAATCTTCAAGCGGATATTTGGAACGCTTTGAGGCCTAGGCTGGGAAATGAAATATCTTCACCTAAAAACTAGACAGAAGCATTCTCAGAAACTTCTTTGTGATGAGTGCATTCAACTCACAGACTTGAACATTCCTTTTGATAGAGAAGTTTGGAAACACTCCTTTTGCAGAATCTGCAAGGGTTTATTTGGAGCACTTTGAGGCCTATGCTGGAAAAGGAAATATCTTCACATAAAAACTAGACAGAAGCATTCTCAGAAACTTCTTTGTGATGAGTGCATTCTACTCACAGAGTTGAACCTTCTTTTTGATAGAAGAGTTTTGAAACTCTCTTTCTGTAGAATCTGCAAGTGCATATTTGGAGATGTTGGAGGCCAATGCTGGAAAAGGAAATATCTTCACATAAAAACTAGACAGAAGCATTCTCAGAAACTTGTTTGCGATGAGTGCATTCAACTCACAGACTTGAACGTTCCTACTGAAAGAGCAGTTTTGAAACACACTTTTTGTACAATCTGAAAGTGGATATTTAGAACGCTTTCTGGCCTATGCTGGGAAATGGAATATCTTCACCTAAAACCTAGACAGAAGCATTCTCGGAAACTTCTGTGTGATGAGTGCATTCAACTCACAGACTTGAACATTACTTTGGATATAGCAGTTTGGAAACTCTCCTTTTGTAGAATCTGCAAGTGTTTGTTTGGAGCGTTTTGAGGCCTATGCTGGAAAAGGAAATATCTTCACATAAATACTAGACAGAAGGATTCTCAGAAACTTCTTTGTGATGAGTGCATTCTACTCACAGAGTTGAACCTTCTTTTTGATAGAAGAGTTTTGAAACTGTCTTTTTGTAGAATCTGCAAGTGCATATTTGGAGCTGTTTGAGGCCAATGATGGAAAAGGAAATATCTTCACATAAAAACTAGACGGAAGCGTTCTCAGAAACTTGTTTGGGAGGAGTGCATTCAAGTCAAAGATTTGAACCTTTCTTTTGAAAGAGGAGTTTTGAAACACTCTGTATGTAGAATCTGCTAGTGTATATTTGGAGCGCTGTGAGGCCTATGCTGGGAAATGAATTATCTTCACCTAAAAACTAGACAGAAGGATTCTCAGAAACTTCTGTGTGATGAATGCATTCAACTCACAGACATGAACGTTCCTTTTGATAGGACAGTTTTGAAACACTCCTTTGGTAGAATCTGCAAGTGTTTATTTCGAGCGCTTTGAGGCCAATGCTGGAAAAGGAAATATCTTCACATAAAAACTAGACAGAAGCATTCTCAGAAACTTGTGTGTGATGAGTGCTTTCAACTCACAGACTTGAACGATCCTTTTGATAGGACAGTTTTGAAACACTCCTTTTGTAGGAATCTGCAAGTGTTTATTTCGAGCTCATTGAGGCCAATGGTGGAAAAGGAAATGTCCTCAAATAACAACTACACAGAAGCATTCTCCGAAACTTCTTTGCAATGAGTGCATTCAACTCACAGACTTGAACCTTCCTTTTGAAAGAGCAGTTTTGAAACACTCTTTTTGTAGAATCTTCAAGTGGATATTTGGAACGCTTTGAGGCCTAGGCTGGGAAATGAAATATCTTCACCTAAAAACTAGACAGAAGCATTCTCAGAAACTTCTGTGTGATGAGTGCATTCAACTCACAGACTTGAACACTCCTTTTGATAGAGCAGTTTGGAAACACTGCTTTTGCAGAATCTGCAAGGGTTTATTTGGAGCACTTTGAGGACTATGCTGGAAAAGGAAATATCTTCACATAAAAACTAGACAGAAGCATTCTCAGAAACTTCTTTGTGATGAGTGCGTTCTACTCACGGAGTTGAACCTTCTTTTTGATAGAAGAGTTTTGAAACTCTCTTTCTGTAGAATCTGCAAGTGCATATTTGGAGCTGTTGGAGGCCAATGCTGGAAAAGGAAATATCTTCACATAAAAACTAGACAGAAGCATTCTCAGAAACTTGTTTGCAATGAGTGCATTCAACTCACAGACTTGAACGTTCCTACTGAAAGAGCAGTTTTGAAACACACTTTTTGTACAATCTGAAAGTGGATATTTAGAACGCTTTCTGGCCTATGCTGGGAAATGGAATATCTTCACCTAAAACCTAGACAGAAGCATTCTCGGAAAATTCTGTGTGATGAGTGCATTCAACTCACAGACTTGAACATTACTTTGGATAGAGCAGTTTGGAAACACTCCTTTTGAAGAATCTGCAAGTGTTTGTTTGGAGCGTTTTGAGGCCTATGCTGGAAAAGGAAATATCTTCACATAAAAACTAGACAGAAGCATTCTCAGAAACTTCTTTGTGATGAGTGCATTCTACTCACAGAGTTGAACCTTCTTTTTGATAGAAGAGTTTTGAAACTGTCTTTCTGTAGAATCTGCAAGTGCATATTTGGAGCTGTTTGAGGCCAATGATGGAAAAGGAAATATCTTCAGATAAAAACTAGACAGAAGCGTTCTCAGAAACCTGTTTGGGAGGAGTGCATTCAAGTCAAAGATTTGAACCTTTCTTTTGAAAGAGGAGTTTTGAAACACACTTTATGTAGAATCTGCTAGTGTATATTTGGAGCGCTGTGAGGCCTATGCTGGGAAATGAATTATCTTCACCTAAAAACAAGACAGAAGGATTCTCAGAAACTTCTGTGTGATGAATGCATTGAACTCACAGACATGAACGTTCCTTTTGATAGGACAGTTTTGAAACACTCCTTTTGTAGGAATCTGCAAGTGTTTATTTCGAGCTCATTGAGGCCAATGTTGGAAAAGGAAATGTCCTCAAATAACAGCTACACAGAAGCATTCTCCGAAACTTCTTTGCAATGAGTGCATTCAACTCACAGACTTGAACCTTCCTTTTGAAACAGCAGTTTTGAAACACTCTTTTTGTAGAATCTTCAAGTGGATATTTGGAACGCTTTGAGGCGTAGGCTGGGAAATGAAATATCTTCATCTAAAAACTAGACAGAAGCATTCTCAGAAACTTCTGTGTGATGAGTGCATTCAACTCACAGACTTGAACATTCCTTTTGATAGAGCAGTTTGGAAACACTACTTTTGCAGAATCTGCAAGGGTTTATTTGGAGCACTTTGAGGCCTATGCTGGAAAAGGAAATATCTTCACATAAAAACTAGACAGAAGCATTCTCAGAAACTTCTTTGTGATGAGTGCATTCTACTCACAGAGTTGAACCTTCTTTTTGATAGAAGAGTTTTGAAACTCTCTTTCTGTAGAATCTGCAAGTGCATATTTGGAGCTGTTGGAGGCCAATGCTGGAAAAGGAAATATCTTCACATAAAAACTAGACAGAAGCATTCTCAGAAACTTGTTTGCAATGAGTGCATTCAACTCACAGACTTCAACGTTCCTACTGAAAGAGCAGTTTTGAAACACACTTTTTGTACAATCTGAAAGTGGATATTTTGAACGCTTTCTGGCCTATGCTGGGAAATGAAATATCTTCACCTAAAACCTAGACAGAAGCATTCTCCGAAACTTCTGTGTGATGAGTGCATTCAACTCACAGACTTGAACATTACTTTGGATAGAGCAGTTTGGAAACACTCCTTTTGAAGAATCTGCAAGTGTTTGTTTGGAGCGCTTTGAGACCAATGCTGGAAAAGGAAATACCTTCACATGAAAACTAGACAGAAGCATTCTCAGAAATTTGTGTGTGATGAGTGCGTTCAACTCACAGACTTGAACGATCCTTTTGATAGAACAGTTTTGAAACACTCCTTTTGTAGAATCTGCAAGTGTTTATTTCGAACTCATTGAGGAAAATGTTGGAAAAGGAAATGTCCTCAAATAACAACTACACAGAAGCATTCTCCGAAACTTCTTTGCAATGAGTGCATTCAACTCACAGACTTGAACCTTCCTTTTGAAAGAGCAGTTTTGAAACACTCTTTTTGTAGAATCTTCAAGTGGATATTTGGAACGCTTTGAGGCCTAGGCTGGGAAATGAAATATCTTCACCTAAAAAGTAGACAGAAGCATTCTCAGAAACTTCTGTGTGATGAGTGCATTCAACTCACAGACTTGAACATTCCTTTTGATACAGCAGTTTGGAAACACTCCTTTTGCAGAATCTGCAAGGGTTTATTTGGAGCACTTTGAGGCCTATGCTGGAAAAGGAAATATCTTCACATAAAAACTAGACAGAAGCATTCTCAGAAAATTATTTGTGATGAGTGCATTCTACTCACAGAGTTGAACCTTCTTTTTGATAGAAGAGTTTTGAAACTCTCTTTCTGTAGAATCTGCAAGTCCATATATGGAGCTGTTTGAGGCCAATGCTGGAAAAGGAAATATCTTCACATAAAAACTAGACAGAAGCATTCTCAGAAACTTGTTTGGGAGGAGTGCATTCAAGTCACAGATTTGAACCTTTCTTTTGAAAGAGGAGTTTTGAAACACTCTTTTTGTAGAATCTGCTAGTGTATATTTCGAGCGCTGTGAGGCCTATGCTGGGAAATGAAATATCTTCACCTAAAAACTAGACAGAAGGATTCTCAGAAACTTCTGTGTGATGAATGCATTCAACTCACAGACATGAACGTTCCTTATGATAGGACAGTTTTGAAACACTCCTTTGGTAGAATCTGCAAGTGTTTATTTCGAGCGCTTTGAGGCCAATGCTGGAAAAGGAAATATCTTCACATAAAAACTAGACAGAAGCTTTCTCAGAAACTTGTGTGTGATGAGTGCATTCAACTCACAGACTTGAACGATCCTTTTGATAGGACAGTTTGGAAACACTCCTTTTGTAGAATCTGCAAGTGTTTATTTCGAGCTCTTTGAGGCCAATGGTGGAAAAGGAAATGTCCTCAAATAACAACTACACAGAAGCATTCTCCGAAACTTCTTTGGAATGAGTGCATTCAACTCACAGACTTGAACCTTCCTTTTGAAAGAGCAGTATTGAAACACTCTTTTTGTAGAATCTTCAAGTGGATATTTGGAAGGCTTTGCGGCCAAGGCTGGGAAATGAAATATCTTCACCTAAAAACTAGACAGAAGCATTCTCAGAAACTTCTGTGTGATGAGTGCATTCAACTCACAGAGTTGAACATTCCTTTTGATAGAGCAGTTTGGAAACACTCCTTTTGCAGAATCTGCAATGGTTTATTTGGAGCACTTTGAGGCCTATGCTGGAAAAGGAAATATCTTCACATAAAAACTAGACAGAAGCATTCTCAGAAACTTCTTTGTGATGAGTGCATTCTACTCACAGAGTTGAACCTTCTTTTTGATAGAAGAGTTTTGAAACTCTCTTTCTGTATAATCTGCAAGCGCTTATTTGTAGCTGATTGAGGCCAACGCTGGAAAAGGAAATATCTTCACATAAAAACTAGACAGAAGCATTCTCAGAAACTTGTTTGCGATGAGCGCATTCAACTCACGGACTTGAACGTTCCTACTGAAAGAGCAGTTTTGAAACACACTTTTTGTACAATCTGCAAGTGGATATTTAGAACGCTTTCTGGCCTATGCTGGGAAATGAAACAACTTCACCTAAAACCTAGAAAGAAGCATTCTCGGAAACTTCTGTGTGATGAGTGCATTCAACTCACAGACTTCAACATTACTTTGGATAGAGCAGTTTGGAAACACTCCTTTTGAAGAATCTGCAAGTGTTTGTTTGGAGCGTTTTGAGGCCTATGCTGGAAAAGGAAATATCTTCACATAAAAACTAGACAGAAGCGTTCTCAGAAACTACTTTGTGATGAGTGCATTCTACTCACAGATTTGAACCTTCTTTTTGATAGAAGAGTTTTGAAACTGTCTTTTTGTAGAATCTGCAAGTGCATATTTGGAGCTGTTTGAGGCCAATGATGGAAAAGGAAATATCTTCACATGAAAACTAGACGGAAGCATTCTCAGAAACTTCTTTGGGATGAGTGCACTCAAGTCACAGATGTGAACCTTTCTTTTGAAAGAGCAGTTTTGAAACACTCTTTTAGTAGAATATGCTAGTGTATATTTGGAGCGCTGTGAGGCCTATGCTGGGAAATGAAATATCTTCACCTAAAAACTAGACAGAAGGATTCTCAGAAACTTCTGTGTGATGAATGCATTCAACTCACAGACATGAACGTTCCTTTTGATAGGACAGTTTTGAAACACTCCTTTGGTAGAATCTACAAGTGTTTATTTCGAGCGCTTTGAGGCCAATGCTGGAAAAGGAATTATCTTCACATAAAAACTAGACAGAAGCATTCTCAGAAACTTGTGTGTGATGAGGGCGTTCAACTCACAGACTTGAACGATCCTTTTTATAGGACAGTTTGGAAACACTCCTTTTGCAGAATCTGCAAGGGTTTATTTGGAGCACTTTGAGGCCTATGTTGGAAAAGGAAATATCTTCACATAAAATCTAGACAGAAGCATTCTCAGAAACTTCTTTGTGATGAGTGCATTCTACTCACAGAGTTGAACCTTCTTTTTGATAGAAGAGTTTGAAACTCTCTTTCTGTAGAATCTGGAAGTGCATATTTGCAGCTATGGAGTCCAATGCGGGAAAAGGAAATATCTTCATATAAAAACTAGACAGAAGCATTCTCAGAAACTTGTTTGCGATGAGTGCATTCAACTCACTGACTTGAACGTTCCTACTGAAAGAGCAGTTTTGAAACACACTTTTTGTACAATCTGCAAGTGGATATTTAGAACGCTTTCTGGTCTATGCTGGGAAATGAAATATCTTCACCTAAAACCTAGACAGAAGCATTCTCGGAAACTTCTGTGTGATGAGTGCATTCAACTCACAGACTTGAACATTCCTTTGGATAGAGCAGTTTGGAAACTCTCCTTTTGCAGAATCTGCAAGTGTTTATTTGGAGCACTTTGAGGCCTATGCTGGAAAAGGAAATATCTTCACATAAAAACTAGACAGAAGCATTCTCAGAAAGTTGTGTGTGATGAGTACGTTCAACTCACAGACTTGAACGATCCTTTTGATAGGACAGTTTGGAAACACTCCTTTTGTAGAATCTGCAGGTGTTTATTTCGAGCTAATTGAGGCCAATGTTGGAAAAGGAAATGTCCTCAAATAACAACTACACAGAAACATTCTCCGAAACTTCTTTGCAATGAGTGCATTCAACTCACAGACTTGAACCTTCCTTTTGAAAGAGCAGTTTTGAAACACTCTTTTTGTAGAATCTTCAAGTGGATATTTGGAACGCTTTGAGGCCTAGGCTGGGAAATGAAATATCTTCACCTAAAAAGTAGACAGAAGCATTCTCAGAAACTTCTGTGTGATGAGTGCATTCAACTCACAGACTTGAACATTCCTTTTGATACAGCAGTTTGGAAACACTCCTTTTGCAGAATCTGCAAGGGTTTATTTGGAGCACTTTGAGGCCTATGCTGGAAAAGGAAATATCTTCACATAAAAACTAGACAGAAGCATTCTCAGAAAATTATTTGTGATGAGTGCATTCTACTCACAGAGTTGAACCTTCTTTTTGATAGAAGAGTTTTGAAACTCTCTTTCTGTAGAATCTGCAAGTCCACATATGGAGCTGTTTGAGGCCAATGCTGGAAAAGGAAATATCTTCACATAAAAACTAGACAGAAGCATTCTCAGAAACTTGTTTGCGATGAGTGCATTCAAATCACAGACTTGAACGTTCCTACTGAAAGAGCAGTTTTGAAACACACTTTTTGTACAATCTGCAAGTGGATATTTAGAACGCTTTCTGGCCTATGCTGGGAAATGAAATATCTTCACCTAAAACCTAGACAGAAGGATTCTCAGAAACTTCTGTGTGATGAATGCGTTCAACTCACAGACGTGAACGTTCCTTTTGATAGGACAGTTTTGAAACACTCCTTTGGTAGAATCTGCAAGTGTTTATTTCGAGCGCTTTGAGGCCAATGCTGGAAAAGGAAATATCTTCACATAAAAACTAGACAGAAGCATTCTCAGAAATTTGTGTGTGATGAGTGCGTTCAACTCACAGACTTGAACGATCCTTTTGATAGGACAGTTTGGAAACACTCCTTTTGTAGAATCTGCAAGTGTTTATTTCGAGCTCATTGAGGCCAATGTTGGAAAAGGAAATGTCCTCAAATAACAACTACACAGAAGCATTCTCCGAAACTTCTTTGCAATGAGTGCATTCAACTCACAGACTTGAACCTTCCTTTTGAAAGAGCAGTTTTGAAACACTCTTTTTGTAGAATCTTCAAGTGGATATTTGGAACGCTTTGAGGCCTAGGCTGGGAAATGAAATATCTTCACCTAAAAACTAGACAGAAGCATTCTCAGAAACTTCTGTGTGATGAGTGCATTCAACTCACAGACTTGAACATTCTTTTTGATACAGTAGTTTGGAAACACTCCTTTTGCAGAATCTGCAAAGGTTTATTTGGAGCACTTTGATGCCTATGCTGGGAAAGGAAATATCTTCACATAAAAACTAGACAGAAGGATTCTCAGAAACTTCTTTGCGATGAGTGCATTCTACTCACAGAGTTGAACCTTCTTTTTGATAGAAGAGTTTTGAAACTGTCTTTTTGTAGAATCTGCAAGTGCATATTTGGAGCTGTTTGAGGCCAATGATGGAAAAGGAAATATCTTCACATGAAAACTAGACGGAAGCATTCTCAGAAACTTCTTTGGGATGAGTGCACTCAAGTCACAGATGTGAACCTTTCTTTTGAAAGAGCAGTTTTGAAACACTCTTTTAGTAGAATATGCTAGTGTATATTTGGAGCGCTGTGAGGCCTATGCTGGGAAATGAAATATCTTCACCTAAAAACTAGACAGAAGGATTCTCAGAAACTTCTGTGTGATGAATGCATTCAACTCACAGACATGAACGTTCCTTTTGATAGGACAGTTTTGAAACACTCCTTTGGTAGAATCTACAAGTGTTTATTTCGAGCGCTTTGAGGCCAATGCTGGAAAAGGAATTATCTTCACATAAAAACTAGACAGAAGCATTCTCAGAAACTTGTGTGTGATGAGGGCGTTCAACTCACAGACTTGAACGATCCTTTTGATAGGACAGTTTGGAAACACTCCTTTTGCAGAATCTGCAAGGGTTTATTTGGAGCACTTTGAGGCCTATGTTGGAAAAGGAAATATCTTCACATAAAATCTAGACAGAAGCATTCTCAGAAACTTCTTTGTGATGAGTGCATTCTACTCACAGAGTTGAACCTTCTTTTTGATAGAAGAGTTTGAAACTCTCTTTCTGTAGAATCTGGAAGTGCATATTTGCAGCTATGGAGTCCAATGCGGGAAAAGGAAATATCTTCATATAAAAACTAGACAGAAGCATTCTCAGAAACTTGTTTGCGATGAGTGCATTCAACTCACTGACTTGAACGTTCCTACTGAAAGAGCAGTTTTGAAACACACTTTTTGTACAATCTGCAAGTGGATATTTAGAACGCTTTCTGGTCTATGCTGGGAAATGAAATATCTTCACCTAAAACCTAGACAGAAGCATTCTCGGAAACTTCTGTGTGATGAGTGCATTCAACTCACAGACTTGAACATTCCTTTGGATAGAGCAGTTTGGAAACTCTCCTTTTGCAGAATCTGCAAGTGTTTATTTGGAGCACTTTGAGGCCTATGCTGGAAAAGGAAATATCTTCACATAAAAACTAGACAGAAGCATTCTCAGAAAGTTGTGTGTGATGAGTGCGTTCAACTCACAGACTTGAACGATCCTTTTGATAGGACAGTTTGGAAACACTCCTTTTGTAGAATCTGCAGGTGTTTATTTCGAGCTAATTGAGGCCAATGTTGGAAAAGGAAATGTCCTCAAATAACAACTACACAGAAGCATTCTCCGAAACTTCTTTGCAATGAGTGCATTCAACTCACAGACTTGAACATTCCTTTTGAAAGAGCAGTTTTGAAACACTCTTTTTGTAGAATCTTCAAGTGGATATTTGGAACGCTTTGAGGCCTAGGCTGGGAAATGAAATATCTTCACCTAAAAAGTAGACAGAAGCATTCTCAGAAACTTCTGTGTGATGAGTGCATTCAACTCACAGACTTGAACATTCCTTTTGATACAGCAGTTTGGAAACACTCCTTTTGCAGAATCTGCAAGGGTTTATTTGGAGCACTTTGAGGCCTATGCTGGAAAAGGAAATATCTTCACATAAAAACTAGACAGAAGCATTCTCAGAAAATTATTTGTGATGAGTGCATTCTACTCACAGAGTTGAACCTTCTTTTTGATAGAAGAGTTTTGAAACTCTCTTTCTGTAGAATCTGCAAGTCCACATATGGAGCTGTTTGAGGCCAATGCTGGAAAAGGAAATATCTTCACATAAAAACTAGACAGAAGCATTCTCAGAAACTTGTTTGCGATGAGTGCATTCAAATCACAGACTTGAACGTTCCTACTGAAAGAGCAGTTTTGAAACACACTTTTTGTACAATCTGCAAGTGGATATTTAGAACGCTTTCTGGCCTATGCTGGGAAATGAAATATCTTCACCTAAAACCTAGACAGAAGGATTCTCAGAAACTTCTGTGTGATGAATGCGTTCAACTCACAGACGTGAACGTTCCTTTTGATAGGACAGTTTTGAAAGACTCCTTTGGTAGAATCTGCAAGTGTTTATTTCGAGCGCTTTGAGGCCAATGCTGGAAAAGGAAATATCTTCACATAAAAACTAGACAGAAGCATTCTCAGAAATTTGTGTGTGATGAGTGCGTTCAACTCACAGACTTGAACGATCCTTTTGATAGGACAGTTTGGAAACACTCCTTTTGTAGAATCTGCAAGTGTTTATTTCGAGCTCATTGAGGCCAATGTTGGAAAAGGAAATGTCCTCAAATAACAACTACACAGAAGCATTCTCCGAAACTTCTTTGCAATGAGTGCATTCAACTCACAGACTTGAACCTTCCTTTTGAAAGAGCAGTTTTGAAACACTCTTTTTGTAGAATCTTCAAGTGGATATTTGGAACGCTTTGAGGCCTAGGCTGGGAAATGAAATATCTTCACCTAAAAACTAGACAGAAGCATTCTCAGAAACTTCTGTGTGATGAGTGCATTCAACTCACAGACTTGAACATTCTTTTTGATACAGTAGTTTGGAAACACTCCTTTTGCAGAATCTGCAAAGGTTTATTTGGAGCACTTTGATGCCTATGCTGGGAAAGGAAATATCTTCACATAAAAACTAGACAGAAGGATTCTCAGAAACTTCTTTGTGATGAGTGCATTCTACTCACAGAGTTGAACCTTCTTTTTGATAGAAGAGTTTTGAAACTCTCTTTCTGTAGAATCTGCATGTGCATATATGGAGCTGTTGGAGGCCAATGCAGGAAAAGGAAATATCTTCACATAAAAACTAGGCAGAAGCATTCTCAGAAACGTGTTTGCGATGAGCGCATTCAACTCACAGACTTGAACGTTCCTTTTGAAAGAGCAGTTTTGAAACACACTTTTTGTACAATCTGCAAGTGGATATTTAGAACGCTTTCTGGCCTATGCTGGGAAATGAAATAACTTCACCTGAAACCTAGAAAGAAGCATTCTCGGAAACTTCTGTGTGATGAGTGCATTCAACTCACGGAATTGAACATTACTTTTGATACAGCAGTTTGGAAACACTCCTTTTGAAGAATCTGCAAGTGTTTGTTTGGAGCGTTTTGAGGCCTATGCTGGAAAAGGAAATATCTTCACATAAAAACTAGACAGAAGCATTCTCAGAAACTTCTTTGTGATGAGTGCATTCTACTCACAGAGTTGAACCTTCTTTTTGATAGAAGAGTTTTGAAACTGTCTTTTTGTAGAATCTGCAAGGGCATACTTGGAGCTGTTTGAGGCCAATGCTGGAAAAGGAAATATCTTCACATAAAAACTAGACAGAAGCATTCTCAGAAACTTGTTTGTGATGAGTGCATTCAACTCACAGACTTGAACATTCCTACTGAAAGAGCAGTTTTGAAACACACTTTTTGTACAATCTGCAAGTAGATATTTAGAACGCTTTCTGGCCTGTGCTGGGAAATGAAATATCTTCACCTAAAACCTAGACAGAAGCATTCTCCGAAACTTCTGTGTGATGAGTGCATTCAACTCACAGACTTGAACATTACTTTGGATAGAGCAGTTTGGAAACACTCCTTTTGAAGAATCTGGAAGTGTTTGTTTGGAGCGTTTTTAGGCCTATGCTGGAAAAGGAAATATCTTCACATAAAAACTAGACAGAAGCATTCTCAGAAACTTCTTTGTGATGAGTGCATTCTACTCACAGAGTTGAACCTTCTTTTTGATAGAAGAGTTTTGAAACTGTCTTTTTGTAGAATCTGCAAGTGCATATTTGGAGCTGTTTGAGGCCAATGATGGAAAAAGAAATATCTTCACATAAAAACTAGACAGAAGCGTTCTCAGAAACTTGTTTAGGAGGAGTGCATTCAAGTCACAGATTTGAACCTTTCTTTTGAAAGAGCAGTTTTGAAACACTCGTTTTGTAGAATCTGCTAGTGTATATTTGGAGCGCTGTGAGGCCTATGCTGGGAAATGTAATATCTTCACCTAAAAACTAGACAGAAGGATTCTCAGAAACTTCTGTGTGATGAATGCATTCAACTCACAGACGTGAACGTTCCTTTTGATAGGACAGTTTTGAAACACTCCTTTGGTAGAATCTGCAAGTGTTTATTTCGAGCGCTTTGAGGCCAATGCTGGAAAAGGAAATATCTTCACATAAAAACTAGACAGAAGCATTCTCAGAAACTTCTGTGTGATGAGTGCGTTCAACTCACAGACTTGAACGATCCTTTTGAAAGGACAGTTTGGAAACATTCCTTTTGTAGAATCTGCAACTCTTTATTTCGAGCTCATTGAGGCCAATGGTGGAAAAGGAAATGTCCTGAAATAACAACTACACAGAAGCATTCTACGAAACTTCTTTGCAATGAGTGCATTCAACTCACAGACTTGAACCTTCCTTTTGAAAGAGCAGTTTTGAAACACTCTTTTTGTAGAATCTTCAAGTGGATATTTGGAACGATTTGAGCCCTAGGCTGGGAAATGAAATATCTTCACCTAAAAACTAGACAGAAGCATTCTCAGAAACTTCTGTGTGATGAGTGCATTCAACTCACAGACTTGAACATTCCTTATGATAGAGCAGTTTAGAAACACTACTTTTGCAGAATCTGCAAGGGTTTATTTGGAGCACTTTGAGGCCTATGCTGGAAAAGGAAATATCTTCACATAAAAACTAGACAGAAGCATTCTCAGAAACTTCTTTGTGATGAGTGCGTTCTACACACAGAGTTGAACCTTCTTTTTGATAGAAGAGTTTTGAAACTCTCTTTCTGTAGAATCTGCAAGTGCATATTTGGAGCTGTTGGAGGCCAATGCTGGAAAAGGAAATATCTTCACATAAAAACTAGACAGAAGCATTCTCAGAAACTTGTTTGCGATGAGTGCATTCAACTCACAGACTTGAAAGTTCCTTTTGAAAGAGCAGTTTTGAAACACACTTTTTGTACAATCTGCAAGTGGATATTTAGAACGCTTTCTGGCCTATGTTGGGAAATGAAATAACTTCACCTAAAACCTAGAAAGAAGCATTCTCGGAAACTTCTGTGTGATGAGTGCATTCAACTCACAGACTTGAACATTACTTTGGATAGAGCAGTTTGGAAACACTCCTTTTGAAGAATCTGCAAGTGTTTGTTTGGAGCGTTTTGAGGCCTATGCTGGAAAAGGAAATATCTTCACATAAAAACTAGACAGAAGCATTCTCAGAAACTTCTTTGTGATGAGTGCATTCTACTCACAGAGTTGAACCTTCTTTTTGATAGAAGAGTTTTGAAACTGTCTTTTTGTAGAATCTGCAAGTGCATAATTGGAGCTGTTTGAGGCCAATGATGGAAAAGGAAATATCTTCACATAAAAACTAGACAGAAGCGTTCTCAGAAACTTGTTTGGTAGGAGTGCATTCAAGTCACAGATTTGAACCTTTCTTTTGAAAGAGCAGTTTTGAAACACTCTTTTTGTAGAATCTGCTATTGTATATTTGGAGCGCTGTGAAGCCTATGCTGGGAAATGAAATATCTTCACCTAAAAACTAGACAGAAGGATTCTCAGAAACTTCTGTGTGATGAATGCATTCAACTCACAGACATGAACGTTCCTTTTGACAGGACAGTTTTGAAACACTCCTTTGGTAGAATCTGCAAGTGTTTATTTCGAGCGCTTTGAGGCCAATGCTGGAAAAGGAAATATCTTCACATAAAAACTAGACAGAAGCATTCTCAGAAACTTGTGTGTGATAAGTGCGTTCAACTCACCGACTTGAACGATCCTTTTGATAGGACAGTTCTGAAACACTCCTTTTGTAGGAATCTGCAAGTGTTTATTTCGAGCTCATTGAGGCCAATGGTGGAAAAGGAAATGTCCTCAAATAACAACTACACAGAAGCATTCTCCGAAACTTCGTTGCAATGAGTGCATTCAACTCACAGACTTGAACCTTCCTTTTGAAAGTGCAGTTTTGAAACACTCTTTTTGTAGAATCTTCAAGTGGATAATTGGAACGCCTTGAGTCCTAGGCTGGGAAATGAAATATCTTCACCTAAAAACTAGACAGAAGCATTCTCAGAAACTTCTGTGTAATGAGTGCATTCAACTCACAGACTTGAACGCTCCTACTCAAAGAGCAGTTTTGAAACACACTTTTTGTACAATCTGCAAGTGGATATTTAGAACGCTTTCTGGCCTATGTTGGGAAATGAAATAACTTCACCTAAAACCTAGAAAGAAGCATTCTCGGAAACTTCTGTGTGATGAGTGCATTCAACTCACAGACTTGAACATTACTTTGGATAGAGCAGTTTGGAAACACTCCTTTTGAAGAATCTGCAAGTGTTTGTTTGGAGCGTTTTGAGGCCTATGCTGGAAAAGGAAATATCTTCACATAAAAACTAGACAGAAGCATTCTCAGAAACTTCTTTGTGATGAGTGCATTCTACTCACAGAGTTGAACCTTCTTTTTGATAGAAGAGTTTTGAAACTGTCTTTTTGTAGAATCTGCAAGTGCATAATTGGAGCTGTTTGAGGCCAATGATGGAAAAGGAAATATCTTCACATAAAAACTAGACAGAAGCGTTCTCAGAAACTTGTTTGGGAGGAGTGCATTCAAGTCAAAGATTTGAACCTTTCTTTTGAAAGAGGAGTTTTGAAACACTCTTTATGTAGAATCTGCTTGTGTATATTTGGAGCGCTGGGAGGCCTATGCTGGGAAATGAATTATCTTCACCTAAAAACTAGACAGAAGGATTCTCAGAAACTTCTGTGTGATGAATGCATTCAACTCACAGACATGAACGTTCCTTTTGATAGGACAGTTTTGAAACACTCCTTTGGTAGAATCTGCAAGTGTTTATTTCGAGCGCTTTGAGGCCAATGCTGGAAAAGGAAATATCTTCACATAAAAACTAGACAGAAGCATTCTCAGAAACTTGTGTGTGATAAGTGCGTTCAACTCACAGACTTGAACGATCCTTTTGAAAGGACAGTTTGGAAACACTCCCTTTCTAGGAATCTGCAAGTGTTTATTTCGAGCTCATTGAGGCCAATGGTGGAAAAGGAAATGTCCTCAAATAACAACTACACAGAAGCATTCTCCGAAACTTCTTTGCAATGAGTGCATTCAACTCACAGACTTGAACCTTCCTTTTGAAAGAGCAGTTTTGAAACACTCTTTTTGTAGAATATTCAAGTGGATATTTGGAACGCTTTGAGGCCTAGGCTGGGAAATGAAATATCTTCACCTAAAAACAAGACAGAAGCATTCTCAGAAACTTCTGTGTGATGAGTGCATTCAACTCACAGACTTGAACATTCCTTTTGATAGAGCAGTTTGGAAACACTCCTTTTGCAGTATCTGCAAGGGTTTATTTGGAGCACTTTGAGGCCTATGCTGGAAAAGGAAATATCTTCACATAAAAAGTAGACAGAAGCATTCTCAGAAACTTCTTTGTGATGATTGCATTCTACTCACAGAGTTGAACCTTCTTTTTGATAGAAGAGTTTTGAAACTCTCTTTCTGTAGAATCTGCAAGTGCATATTTGGAGCTGTTGGAGACCAATGCTGGAAAAGGAAATACCTTCACATAAAAACTAGACAGAAGCATTCTCAGAAACTTGTTTGCGATGAGTGCATTCAACTCACAGACTTGAACGTTCCTTTTGAAAGAGCAGTTTTGAAACACACTTTTTGTACAATCTGCAAGTGGATATTTAGAACGCTTTCTGGCCTATGTTGGGAAATGAAATAACTTCACCTAAAACCTAGAAAGAAGCATTCTCGGAAACTTCTGTGTGATGAGTGCATTCAACTCACAGACTTGAACATTACTTTGGATAGAGCAGTTTGGAAACACTCCTTTTGAAGAATCTGCAAGTGTTTGTTGGGAGCGTTTGAGGACTATGCTGGAAAAGGAAATATCTTCACATAAAAACTAGACAGAAGCATTCTCAGAAACTTCTTTGTGATGAGGGCCTTCAAGTCACAGAGTGAAACCTTCCTTTTGATAGGCCAGCTTTGAAACACTGCTTCTGTAGAATCCACAAGTGGATTCTTGGAGCTCTTTGAGGCTTAGGCTGGAAAAGGTAATATCTTCATACAGAAACTAGACAGAAGCATTCTCAGAAACTTCTTTGTCATGTGAGGATGGAACTCACAGAGGTGAACATTCCTTTTCACAGAGCAGTTCTGCAACCCTCTTTTGGTGGAAACTGCTAGTGGATGTTTGGTGCGATTGCGTCAACCAGTGGAAGAGGAAATACATTCAGACGAAAACTAGATAGAACCATTCTCAGAAACTTCTGGAGATGAGGGCATTCTACTCACGGAGTTGTACCTTCCTTTTGATAGAATAGTTTTGAAACACACTTTTTGTGCAAACTGCAAGTGGATAGTTGGAGCGCTTTGAGGCGTATGCTGCAAAACGAAATATCTTCACATAAAAACTAGACAGAAGCATTCTCAGAAACTTCTTTGAGATGTGCGCATTCAACCCACAGAGTTGAAGCTTCGTTTTCATATAGCACTTTTGAAACGCTCTGTTAGTAGAATCTGCAAGGGAATATTTGGCGTGCTACGAGGCCAACACTGGAAAAGGAAATACCTTCACATACAAACCAGACGGAAGCATTCTCAGAAACTACCCTGTGCTTTATGCATTCAACTCACTGAGAGGAATCTTCCCTTTGAGAGCGCAGTTTGGAAACACTCTTTTTGCAGAATTTGCTAGGGGATGTTTGGAGCGATTTCAGGACTACGCTGGAAAAGGAAATATCTTCACTTAAACACTAGACAGAAGCATTGTCAGAAACTTCGGTGCGATGAGTTCATTCGAATCACACACCTGAACCTTCCTTTTGATACAGCAGTTTTGAAACGCTCTTTTAGTAGCATCTGAAGGAGGATATTTGGAGCGCTTCGAGGCCAAGGCTGGAAAACGAAATATCATCACATAAAAACTAGACAGAAGCATTCTCAGAAACTTCTTTCTGATGAGTGGATTCAACTCACAGACTTGCACGTTCCTTTGGATAGGATAGTTTTGAAACACTCCTTTTGTAGAATCTACGAGTGTTTATTTCGAACGCTTTGAGGCCTATGCTCGAAAAGGAAATATCTTCACCTAAAAACTAGACAGAAGCGTTGTGAGAAACAACTTTGTGATGACTGCATTCACCTCACAGAGTTGAACCTACCTATTGATAGAGAAGTTTTGAAACACCCTTTTTGTAGAATCTGCAAGTGAATATTTGGAGCGATATGAGGCCTCTGCTGGGAAAGGAAATATCTTCCCCTAAAAGCTAGACAGAAGCATACTCAGAAACGACTTGGCAATGTGTGCATCCAACTCACAGAGTTGAACCTTCCTTTCCCTAGAGCAGTTTTGAAACACTCTTTTAGTAGAATCTGAAAGTGGATATTTGGAGCGCTTTGAGTCCAGTGCTGGGAAACGAAATATCATCACAGAAAAACTAGACAGAAGCGTTCTGCGAAAGTTCTTTGTGATGAGTGCATTCAACTCAGAGACTCGAAAGTTCCTTTTGATAGAACAGTTTTGAAACCCTCCTTTTGTAGAATCTGCAAGTGTTTATTTGGAGCGCTTTCAGGCCTATGCTGGAAAAGGAAATATCTTCACCTCAAAAGTAGATAGAAGCATTCTCAGAAACTTCTTCGTGATGTGTACATTGAACTCACAGTGTTGAACCTTTCTTTGGATAGAGAAGTTTTGAAACACTCTTTTAGCAGAATCTTCAAGTGGATATATGGAGTTCCTTGAGGCCTACGCCGGAAAAGGAAATATCTTCCCGTAGAAACTAGGCAAAAGCATTCTCAGAAAGTTCCCTGTGCTTTGTGCATTCAACTCACAGAGTTCAACCTTCCTTTGGATAGAGCAGTTTTGAAACACTCTTTTTGTAGAATCTGCACGTGGATATTTGGAACGCTTTGAGGCCTATGCTTCAAAAGGAAATATCCTGGCATAGAAACTGGACGGAAGCATTCTCAGAAACTTCTTTGCAATGAGGGCCTTCAAGTCACAGAGTGAAACCTTCCTTTTGATAGGCCAGCTTTGAAACACTGCTTCTGTAGAATCCGCAAGTGGATGCTTGGAGCTCTTTGAGGCTTAGGCTGGAAAAGGTAATATCTTCATACACAAACTAGACAGAAGCATTCACAGAAACTTCTTTGTCATGTGGGGATGGAACTCACAGAGGTGAACATTCCTTTTCACAGAGCAGTTCTGCAACCCTCTTTTGGTGGAAACTGCAAGTGGATGTTTGGTGCGATTGCGTCAACCAGTGGAAAAGGAAATACATTCAGACGAAAACTGGATAGAACCATTCTCAGAAACTTCTTGAGATGAGGGCATTCTACTCACAGAGTTGTACCTTCCTTTTGATAGAGTAGTTTTGAAACACACTTTTTGTGCAAACTGCAAGTGGATAGTTGGAGCGCTTTGAGGCGTATGCTGCAAAACGAAATATCTTCATATAAAAACTAGACAGAAGCATTCTCAGAAACTTCTTTGTGATGTGCGCATTCAACTCACAGAGTTGAAGCTTCGTTTTCATATAGCACTTTTGAAACGCTCTGTTAGTAGAATCTGCAAGGGAATATTTGGCGTGCTACGAGGCCAACACTGGAAAAGGAAATACCTTCACATACAAACCAGACGGAAGCATTCTCAGAAACTACCCTGTGCTTTATGCATTCAACTCACTGAGAGGAATCTTCCCTTTGAGAGCGCAGTTTGGAAACACTCTTTTTGCAGAATTTGCTAGGGGATGTTTGGAGCGATTTCAAGAGTACGCTGGAAAAGGAAATATCTTCACTTAAACACTAGACAGAAGCATTGTCAGAAACTTCGGTGTGATGAGTGCATTCAACTCACAGACTTGAACCTTCCTTTTGATAGAGCAGTTTTGAAACGCTCTTTTAGTAGCATCTGAAAGTGGATATTTGGAGCGCTTTTAGGCCAAGGCTGGAAAACGAAATATCATCACATAAAAACTAGACAGAAGCATTCTCAGAAACTACTTTGTGATGAGTGGATTCAACTCACAGACTTGAACGTTCCTTTGGATAGGATAGATTTGAAACACTCCTTTTGTAGAATCTGCGAGTGTTTATTTCGAACGCTTTGAGGCCTATGCTGGAAAAGGAAATATCTTCACCTAAAAACTAGACAGAATCATTGTCAGAAACATCTTTGTGATGACTGCATTCAACTCACAGAGTTGAACCTGCCTATTGATAGAGAAGTTTTGAAACACCCTTTTTGTAGAATCTGCAAGTGAATATTTGGAGCGATATGAGGCCTCTGCTGGGAAATGAAATACCTTCACCTAAAAGCTAGACAGAAGCATACTCAGAAACGACTTGGCAATGTGTGCATCCAACTCACAGTGTTGAACCTTCCTTTCCCTAGAGCAGTTTTGAAACACTCTTTTAGTAGAATCTGAAAGTGGATATTTGGAGCGCTTTGAGGCCAATGCTGGGAAACGAAATATCATCACAGAACAACTAGACAGAAGCGTTCTCCGAAAGTTCTTTGTGATGAGGGCATTCAACTCAGAGACTCGAACGTTCCTTTTGATAGAACAGTTTTGAAACACTCCTTTTGTAGAATCTGCAAGTGTTTATTTGGAGCGCTTTCAGGCCTATGCTGGAAAAGGAAATATCTTCCCCTAAAAAGTAGATAGAAGCATTCTCAGAAACTTCTTGGTGATGTGTACATTGAACTCACAGTGTTGAACCTTTCTTTGGATAGAGAAGTTTTGAAACACTCTTTTAGCAGAATCTTCAAGTGGATATATGGAGTTCCTTGAGGCCTACGCCGGAAAAGGAAATATCTTCCCGTAGAAACTAGGCAAAAGCATTCTCAGAAAGTTCCCTGTGCTTTGTGCATTCAACTCACAGAGTTCAACCTTCCTTTGGATAGAGCAGTTTTGAAACACTCTTTTTGTAGAATCTGCACGTGGATATTTGGAACGCTTTGAGGCCTATGCTTCAAAAGGAAATATCCTGGCATAGAGACTAGACGGAAGCATTCTCAGAAACTTCTCTGCGATGAGTGCCTTCAAGTCACAGAGTGAAACCTTCCTTTTGATAGGCCAGCTTTGAAACACTGTTTCTGTAGAATCCGCAAGTGGATGCTTGGAGCTCTTTGAGGCTTAGGCTGGAAAAGGTAATATCTTCATATACAAACTAGACAGAAGCATTCCCAGAAACTTCTTTGTCATGTGGGATGGAACTCACAGAGTTGAACATTTCTTTTCATAGAGCAGTTCTGCAACCCTCTTTTGGTGGAAACTGCAAGGGGATATTTGGTGCGATTGCGTCATCCAGTGGAAAAGGAAATACATTCAGACGAAAACTAGATAGAACCATTCTGAGAAACTTCTTGGGATGAGTGCATTCTACTCACAGAGTTGTACCTTCCTTTTGATAGAATAGTTCTGAAACACACTTTTTGTGCAAACTGCAAGTGGATAGTTGGAGCGCTTTGAGGCGTATGCTGCAAAACGAAATATCTTCACACAAAAACTAGACAGAGGCATTCTCAGAAACTTCTTTGTGATGTGCGCATTCAACTCACAGAGTTGAAGCTTCCTTTTCATATAGCACTTTTGAAACGCTCTGTTAGTAGAATCTGCAAGGGAATATTTGGCGTGCTACGAGGCCAACACTGGAAAAGGAAATACCTTCACATATAAACCAGACGGAAGCATTCTCAGAAACTACCCTCTGCTTTATGCATTCAACTCACTGAGAGGAATCTTCCCTTTGAGAGCGCAGTTTGGAAACACTCTTTTTGCAGAATTTGCTAGGGGATGTTTGGAGCGATTTCAGGACTATGCTGGAAAAGGAAATATCTTCACTTAAACACTAGACAGAAGCATTGTCAGAAACTTCGGTGTGATGAGTGCATTCAACTCACAGACTTGAACCTTCCTTTTGATAGAGCAGTTTTGAAACGCTCTTTTAGTAGCATCTGAAAGTGGATATTTGGAGCGCTTTTAGGCCAAGGCTGGAAAACGAAATATCATCACATAAAAACTAGACAGAAGCATTCTCAGAAACTTCTTTGTGATGAGTGGATTCAACTCACAGACTTGAACGTTCCTTTGGATAGGATAGATTTGAAACACTCCTTTTGTAGAATCTGCGAGTGTTTATTTCGAACGCTTTGAGGCCTATGCTGGAAAAGGAAATATCTTCACCTAAAAACTAGACAGAAGCATTGTCAGAAACATCTTTGTGATGACTGCATTCAACTCACAGAGTTGAACCTACCTATTGATAGAGAAGTTTTGAAACACCCTTTTTGTAGAATCTGCAAGTGAATATTTGGAGCGCTATGAGGCCTCTGCTGGGAAATGAAATATCTTCACCTAAAAGCTAGACAGAAGCATACTCAGAAACGACTTGGCAATGTGTGCATCCAACTCACAGAGTTGAACCTTCCTTTCCCTAGAGCAGTTTTGAAACACTCTTTTAGTAGAATCTGAAAGTGGATATTTGGAGCGCTTTGAGGCCAATGCTGGGAAACGAAATATCATCACAGAACAACTAGACAGAAGCGTTCTCCGAAAGTTCTTTGTGATGAGGGCATTCAACTCAGAGACTCGAACGTTCCTTTTGATAGAACAGTTTTGAAACACTCCTTTTGTAGAATCTGCAAGTGTTTATTTGGAGCGCTTTCAGGCCTATGCTGGAAAAGGAAATATCTTCCCCTAAAAAGTAGATAGAAGCATTCTCAGAAACTTCTTGGTGATGTGTACATTGAACTCACAGTGTTGAACCTTTCTTTGGATAGAGAAGTTTTGAAACACTCTTTTAGCAGAATCTTCAAGTGGATATATGGAGTTCCTTGAGGCCTACGCCGGAAAAGGAAATATCTTCCCGTAGAAACTAGGCAAAAGCATTCTCAGAAAGTTCCCTGTGCTTTGTGCATTCAACTCACAGAGTTCAACCTTCCTTTGGATAGAGCAGTTTTGAAACACTCTTTTTGTAGAATCTGCACGTGGATATTTGGAACGCTTTGAGGCCTATGCTTCAAAAGGAATTATCCTGGCATAGAGACTAGACGGAAGCATTCTCAGAAACTTCTTTGCGATGAGTGCCTTCAAGTCACAGAGTGAAACCTTCCTTTTGATAGGCCAGCTTTGAAACACTGTTTCTGTAGAATCCGCAAGTGGATGCTTGGAGCTCTTTGAGGCTTAGGCTGGAAAAGGTAATATCTTCATATACAAACTAGACAGAAGCATTCTCAGAAACTTCTTTGTCATGTGGGATGGAACTCACAGAGTTGAACATTTCTTTTCATAGAGCAGTTCTGCAACCCTCTTTTGGTGGAAACTGCAAGGGGATATTTGGTGCGATTGCGTCATCCAGTGGAAAAGGAAATACATTCAGACGAAAACTAGATAGAACCATTCTCAGAAACTTCTTGGGATGAGTGCATTCTACTCACAGAGTTGTACCTTCCTTTTGATAGAATAGTTCTGAAACACACTTTTGGTGCAAACTGCAAGTGGATAGTTGGAGCGCTTTGAGGCGTATGCTGCAAAACGAAATATCTTCACATAAAAACTAGACAGAAGCATTCTCAGAAACTTTTTGTGATGTGCGCATTCAACTCACAGAGTTGAAGCTTCCTTTTCATATAGCACTTTTGAAACGCTCTGTTAGTAGAACTTGCAAGGGAATATTTGGCGTGCTACGAGGCCAACACTGGAAAAGGAAATACCTTCACATATAAACCAGACGGAAGCATTCACGGAAACTACCCTGTGCTTCATACATTCAACTCACTGAGAGGAATCTTCCCTTTGAGAGCGCAGTTTGGAAACACTCTTTTTGCAGAATTTGCTAGGGGATTTTTGGAGCGATTTCAGGACTATGCTGGAAAAGGAAATATCTTCACTTAAACACTAGACAGAAGCATTGTCAGAAACTTCGGTGTGATGAGTGCATTCAACTCACAGACTTGAACCTTCCTTTTGATAGAGCAGTTTTGAGACGCTCTTTTAGTAGCATCTGAAAGTGGATATTTGGAGTGCGTCTAGGCCAAGGCTGGAAAACGAAATATCATCACATAAAAACTAGACAGAAGCATTCTCAGAAACTTCTTTGTGATGAGTGGATTCAACTCACAGACTTGAACGTTCCTTTGGATAGGATAGTTTTGAAACACTCCTTTTGTAGAATCTGCGAGTGTTTATTTCGAACGCTTTGAGGCCTATGCTGGAAAAGGAAATATCTTCACCTAAAAACTAGACAGAAGCATTGTCAGAAACATCTTTGTGATGACTGCATTCAACTCACAGAGTTGAACCTACCTATTGATAGAGAAGTTTTGAAACACCCTTTTTGTAGAATCAGCAAGTGAATATTTGGAGCGATATGAGGCCTCTGCTGGGAAATGAAATATCTTCACCTAAAAGCTAGACAGAAGCATACTCAGAAACTACTTGGCAATGTGTGCATCCAACTCACAGAGTTGAACCTTCCTTTCCCTAGAGCAGTTTTGAAACACTCTTTTAGTAGAATCTGAAAGTGGATATTTGGAGCGCTTTGAGGCCAATGCTGGGAAACGAAATATCATCACAGAACAACTAGACAGAAGCGTTCTCCGAAAGTTCTTTGTGATGAGGGCATTTAACTCAGAGTCTCGAAAGTTCCTTTTGATAGAACAGTTTTGAAACACTCCTTTTGTAGAATCTGCAAGTGTTTATTTGGAGCGCTTTCAGGCCTATGCTGGAAAAGGAAATATCTTCCCCTAAAAAGTAGATAGAAGCATTCTCAGAAACTTCTTGGTGATGTGTACATTGAACTCACAGTGTTGAACCTTTCTTTGGATAGAGAAGTTTTGAAACACTCTTTTAGCAGAATCTTCAAGTGGATATATGGAGTTCCTTGAGGCCTACACCGGAAAAGGAAATATCTTCCCGTAGAAACTAGGCAAAAGCATTCTCAGAAAGTTCCCTGTGCTTTGTGCATTCAACTCACAGAGTTCAACCTTCCTTTGGATAGAGCAGTTTTGAAACACTCATTTGTAGAATCTGCACGTGGATATTTGGAACGCTTTGAGGCCTATTCTTCAAAGGAAATATCCTGGCTTAGAAACTACACGCAAGCATTCTCAGAAACTTCTTTGCGATGAGTGCCTTCAAGTCACAGAGTGAAACCTTCCTTTTGATAGGCCAGCTTTGAAACACTGTTTCTGTAGAATCCGCAAGTGGATGCTTGGAGCTCTTTGAGGCTTAGGTTGGAAAAGGTAATATCTTCATATACAAACTAGACAGAAGCATTCTCAGAAACTTCTTTGTCATGTGGGGATGGAACTCACAGAGTTGAACATTTCTTTTCATAGAGAAGTTCTGCAACCCTCTTTTCGTGGAAACTGCAAGGGGATATTTGGTGCGATTGCGTCATCCAGTGGAAAAGGAAATACATTCAGACGAAAACTAGATAGAACCATTCTCAGAAACTTCTTGAGATGAGTGCATTCTACTCACAGAGTTGTACCTTCCTTTTGATAGAATAGTTCTGAAACACACTTTTGGTGCAAACTGCAAGTGGATAGTTGGAGCGCTTTGAGGCGTATGCTGCAAAACGAAATATCTTCACATAAAAACTAGACAGAAGCATTCTCAGAAACTTCTTTGTGATGTGCGCATTCAACTCACAGAGTTGAAGCTTCGTTTTCATATAGTACTTTTGAAACGCTCTGTTAGGAGAATCTGCAAGGGAATATTTGGCGTGCTACGAGGTCAACACTGGAAAAGGAAATACCTTCACATATAAACCAGACGGAAGCATTCTCGGAAACTACCCTGTGCTTTATGCATTCAACTCACTGAGAGGAATCTTCCCTTTGAGAGCGCAGTTTGGAAACACTCTTTTTGCAGAATTTGCTAGGGGATGTTTGGAGCGATTTCAGGACTATGCTGGAAAAGGAAATATCTTCACTTAAACACTAGACAGAAGCATTGTCAGAAACTTCGGTGTGATGAGTGCATTCAACTCACAGACTTGAACCTTCCTTTTGATAGAGCAGTTTTGAGACGCTCTTTTAGTAGCATCTGAAAGTGGATATTTGGAGCGATTCTAGGCCAAGGCTGGAAAACGAAATATCATCACATAAAAACTAGACAGAAGCATTCTCAGAAACTTCTTTGTGATGAGTGGATTCAACTCACAGACTTGAACGTTCCTTTGGATAGGATAGTTTTGAAACACTCCTTTTGTAGAATCTGCGAGTGTTTATTTCGAACGGTTCGAGGCCAATGCTGGAAAAGGAAATATCTTCACCTAAAAACTAGACAGAAGCATTGTCAGAAACATCTTTGTGATGACTGCATTCAACTCACAGAGTTGAACCTACCTATTGATAGAGAAGTTTTGAAACACCCTTTTTGTAGAATCTGCAAGTGAATATTTGGAGCGATATGAGGCCTCTGCTGGGAAATGAAATATCTTCACCTAAAAGCGAGACAGAAGCATACTCAGAAACGACTTGGCAATGTGTGCATCCAACTCACAGAGTTGAACCTTCCTTTCCCTAGAGCAGTTTTGAAACACTCTTTTAGTACAATCTGAATGTGGATATTTGGAGCGCTTTGAGGCCAATGCTGGGAAACGAAATATCGTCACAGAACAACTAGACAGAAGCGTTCTCCGAAAGTTCTTTGTGATGAGGGCGTTCAACTCAGAGACTCGAACGTTCCTTTTGATAGAACAGTTTTGAAACACTCCTTTTGTAGAATCTGCAAGTGTTTATTTGGAGCGCTTTCAGGCCTATGCTGGAAAAGGAAATATCTTCCCCTAAAAAGTAGATAGAAGCATTCTCAGAAACTTCTTGGTGATGTGTACATTGAACTCACAGTGTTGAACCTTTCTTTGGATAGAGAAGTTTTGAAACACTCTTTTAGCAGAATCTTCAAGTGGATATATGGAGTTCCTTGAGGCCTACGCCGGAAAAGGAAATATCTTCCCGTAGAAACTAGGCAAAAGCATTCTCAGAAAGTTCCCTGTGCTTTGTGCATTCAACTCACAGAGTTCAACCTTCCTTTGGATAGAGCAGTTTTGAAACACTCTTTTTGTAGAATCTGCACGTGGATATTTGGAACGCTTTGAGGCCTATGCTTCAAAAGGAAATATCCTGGCATAGAGACTAGACGGAAGCATTCTCAGAAACTTCTTTGCGATGAGTGCCTTCAAGACACAGAGTGAAACCTTCCTTTTGATAGGCCAGCTTTGAAACCCTGTTTCTGTAGAATCCGCAAGTGGATGCTTGGAGCTCTTTGAGGCTTAGGCTGGAAAAGGTAATATCTTCATATACAAACTAGACAGAAGCATTCCCAGAAACTTCTTTGTCATGTGGGGATGGAACTCACAGAGTTGAACATTCCTTTTCATAGAGCAGTTCTGCAACCCTCTTTTGGTGGAAACTGCAAGTGGATATTTGGTGCGATTGCATCATCCAGTGGAAAAGGAAATACATTCACACGAAAACTAGATAGAGCCATTCTCAGAAACTTCTTGGGATGAGTGCATTCTACTCACAGAGTTGTACCTTCCTTTTGATAGAATAGTTCTGAAACACAATTTTGGTGCAAACTGCAAGTGGATAGTTGGAGCGCTTTGAGGCGTATGCTGCAAAACGAAATATCTTCACATAAAAACTAGACAGAAGCATTCTCAGAAACTTTTTGTGATGTGCGCATTCAACTCACAGAGTTGAAGCTTCCTTTTCATATAGCACTTTTGAAACGCTCTGTTAGTAGAATCTGCAAGGGAATATTTGGCGTGCTACGAGGCCAACACTGGAAAAGGAAATACCTTCACATATAAACCAGACGGAAGCATTCACGGAAACTACCCTGTGCTTCATACATTCAACTCACTGAGAGGAATCTTCCCTTTGAGAGCGCAGTTTGGAAACACTCTTTTTGCAGAATTTGCTAGGGGATTTTTGGAGCGATTTCAGGACTATGCTGGAAAAGGAAATATCTTCACTTAAACACTAGACAGAAGCATTGTCAGAAACTTCGGTGTGATGAGTGCATTCAACTCACAGACTTGAACCTTCCTTTTGATAGAGCAGTTTTGAGACGCTCTTTTAGTAGCATCTGAAAGTGGATATTTGGAGCGCTTCTAGGCCAAGGCTGGAAAACGAAATATCATCACATAAAAACTAGACAGAAGCATTCTCAGAAACTTCTTTGTGATGAGTGGATTCAACTCACAGACTTGAACGTTCCTTTGGATAGGATAGTTTTGAAACACTCCTTTTGTAGAATCTGCGAGTGTTTATTTCGAACGCTTTGAGGCCTATGCTGGAAAAGGAAATATCTTCACCTAAAAACTAGACAGAAGCATTGTCAGAAACATCTTTGTGATGACTGCATTCAACTCACAGAGTTGAACCTACCTATTGATAGAGAAGTTTTGAAACACCCTTTTTGTAGAATCTGCAAGTGAATATTTGGAGCGATATGAGGCCTCTGCTGGGAAATGAAATATCTTCACCTAAAAGCTAGACAGAAGCATACTCAGAAACTACTTGGCAATGTGTGCATCCAACTCACAGAGTTGAACCTTCCTTTCCCTAGAGCAGTTTTGAAACACTCTTTTAGTAGAATCTGAAAGTGGATATTTGGAGCGCTTTGAGGCCAATGCTGGGAAACGAAATATCATCACAGAACAACTAGACAGAAGCGTTCTCCGAAAGTTCTTTGTGATGAGGGCATTTAACTCAGAGACTCGAAAGTTCCTTTTGATAGAACAGTTTTGAAACACTCCTTTTGTAGAATCTGCAAGTGTTTATTTGGAGCGCTTTCAGGCCTATGCTGGAAAAGGAAATATCTTCCCCTAAAAAGTAGATAGAAGCATTCTCAGAAACTTCTTGGTGATGTGTACATTGAACTCACAGTGTTGAACCTTTCTTTGGATAGAGAAGTTTTGAAACACTCTTTTAGCAGAATCTTCAAGTGGATATATGGAGTTCCTTGAGGCCTACGCCGGAAAAGGAAATATCTTCCCGTAGAAACTAGGCAAAAGCATTCTCAGAAAGTTCCCTGTGCTTTGTGCATTCAACTCACAGAGTTCAACCTTCCTTTGGATAGAGCAGTTTTGAAACACTCATTTGTAGAATCTGCACGTGGATATTTGGAACGCTTTGAGGCCTATGCTTCAAAAGGAAATATCCTGGCTTAGAAACTACACGGAAGCATTCTCAGAAACTTCTTTGCGATGAGTGCCTTCAAGTCACAGAGTGAAACCTTCCTTTTGATAGGCCAGCTTTGAAACACTGTTTCTGTAGAATCCGCAAGTGGATGCTTGGAGCTCTTTGAGGCTTAGGTTGGAAAAGGTAATATCTTCATATACAAACTAGACAGAAGCATTCTCAGAAACTTCTTTGTCATGTGGGGATGGAACTCACAGAGTTGAACATTTCTTTTCATAGAGAAGTTCTGCAACCCTCTTTTCGTGGAAACTGCAAGGGGATATTTGGTGCGATTGCGTCATCCAGTGGAAAAGGAAATACATTCAGACGAAAACTAGATAGAACCATTCTCAGAAACTTCTTGAGATGAGTGCATTCTACTCACAGAGTTGTACCTTCCTTTTGATAGAATAGTTCTGAAACACACTTTTGGTGCAAACTGCAAGTGGATAGTTGGAGCGCTTTGAGGCGTATGCTGCAAAACGAAATATCTTCACATAAAAACTAGACAGAAGCATTCTCAGAAACTTCTTTGTGATGTGCACATTCAACTCACAGAGTTGAAGCTTCGTTTTCATATAGTACTTTTGAAACGCTCTGTTAGTAGAATCTGCAAGGGAATATTTGGGGTGCTACGAGGCCAACACTGGAAAAGGAAATACCTTCACATATAAACCAGACGGAAGCATTCTCGGAAACTACCCTGTGCTTTATGCATTCAACTCACTGAGAGGAATCTTCCCTTTGAGAGTGCAGTTTGGAAACACTCTTTTTGCAGAATTTGCTAGGGGATGTTTGGAGCGATTTCAGGACTATGCTGGAAAAGGAAATATCTTCACTTAAACACTAGACAGAAGCATTGTCAGAAACTTCGGTGTGATGAGTGCATTCAACTCACAGACTTGAACCTTCCTTTTGATAGAGCAGTTTTGAGACGCTCTTTTAGTAGCATCTGAAAGTGGATATTTGGAGCGATTCTAGGCCAAGGCTGGAAAACGAAATATCATCACATAAAAACTAGACAGAAGCATTCTCAGAAACTTCTTTGTGATGAGTGGATTCAACTCACAGACTTGAACGTTCCTTTGGATAGGATAGTTTTGAAACACTCCTTTTGTAGAATCTGCGAGTGTTTATTTCGAACGGTTCGAGGCCAATGCTGGAAAAGGAAATATCTTCACCTAAAAACTAGACAGAAGCATTGTCAGAAACATCTTTGTGATGACTGCATTCAACTCACAGAGTTGAACCTACCTATTGATAGAGAAGTTTTGAAACACCCTTTTTGTAGAATCTGCAAGTGAATATTTGGAGCGCTATGAGGCCTCTGCTGGGAAATGAAATATCTTCACCTAAAAGCTAGACAGAAGCATACTCAGAAACGACTTGGCAATGTGTGCATCCAACTCACAGAGTTGAACCTTCCTTTCCCTAGAGCAGTTTTGAAACACTCTTTTAGTAGAATCTGAAAGTGGATATTTGGAGCGCTTTGAGGCCAATGCTGGGAAACGAAATATCATCACAGAACAACTAGACAGAAGCGTTCTCCGAAAGTTCTTTGTGATGAGGGCCTTCAACTCAGAGACTCGAACGTTCCTTTTGATAGAACAGTTTTGAAACACTCCTTTTGTAGAATCTGCAAGTGTTTATTTGGAGCGCTTTGAGGCCTATGCTGGAAAAGGAAATATCTTCCCCTAAAAAGTAGATAGAAGCATTCTCAGAAACTTCTTGGTGATGTGTACATTGAACTCACAGTGTTGAACCTTTCTTTGGATAGAGAAGTTTTGAAACACTCTTTTAGCAGAATCTTCAAGTGGATATATGGAGTTCCTTGAGGCCTACGCTGGAAAAGGAAATATCTTCCCGTAGAAACTAGGCAAAAGCATTCTCAGAAAGTTCCCTGTGCTTTGTGCATTCAACTCACAGAGTTCAACCTTCCTTTGGATAGAGCAGTTTTGAAACACTCTTTTTGTAGAATCTGCACGTGGATATTTGGAACGCTTTGAGGCCTATGCTTCAAAAGGAAATATCCTGGCATAGAGACTAGACGGAAGCATTCTCAGAAACTTCTCTGCGATGAGTGCCTTCAAGTCACAGAGTGAAACCTTCCTTTTGATAGGCCAGCTTTGAAACACTGTTTCTGTAGAATCCGCAAGTGGATGCTTGGAGCTCTTTGAGGCTTAGGCTGGAAAAGGTAATATCTTCATATACAAACTAGACAGAAGCATTCCCAGAAACTTCTTTGTCATGTGGGATGGAACTCACAGAGTTGAACATTTCTTTTCATAGAGCAGTTCTGCAACCCTCTTTTGGTGGAAACTGCAAGGGGATATTTGGTGCGATTGCGTCATCCAGTGGAAAAGGAAATACATTCAGACGAAAACTAGATAGAACCATTCTGAGAAACTTCTTGGGATGAGTGCATTCTACTCACAGAGTTGTACCTTCCTTTTGATAGAATAGTTCTGAAACACACTTTTTGTGCAAACTGCAAGTGGATAGTTGGAGCGCTTTGAGGCGTATGCTGCAAAACGAAATATCTTCACACAAAAACTAGACAGAGGCATTCTCAGAAACTTCTTTGTGATGTGCGCATTCAACTCACAGAGTTGAAGCTTCCTTTTCATATAGCACTTTTGAAACGCTCTGTTAGTAGAATCTGCAAGGGAATATTTGGCGTGCTACGAGGCCAACACTGGAAAAGGAAATACCTTCACATATAAACCAGACGGAAGCATTCTCAGAAACTACCCTCTGCTTTATGCATTCAACTCACTGAGAGGAATCTTCCCTTTGAGAGCGCAGTTTGGAAACACTCTTTTTGCAGAATTTGCTAGGGGATGTTTGGAGCGATTTCAGGACTATGCTGGAAAAGGAAATATCTTCACTTAAACACTAGACAGAAGCATTGTCAGAAACTTCGGTGTGATGAGTGCATTCAACTCACAGACTTGAACCTTCCTTTTGATAGAGCAGTTTTGAAACGCTCTTTTAGTAGCATCTGAAAGTGGATATTTGGAGCGCTTTTAGGCCAAGGCTGGAAAACGAAATATCATCACATAAAAACTAGACAGAAGCATTCTCAGAAACTTCTTTGTGATGAGTGGATTCAACTCACAGACTTGAACGTTCCTTTGGATAGGATAGATTTGAAACACTCCTTTTGTAGAATCTGCGAGTGTTTATTTCGAACGCTTTGAGGCCTATGCTGGAAAAGGAAATATCTTCACCTAAAAACTAGACAGAAGCATTGTCAGAAACATCTTTGTGATGACTGCATTCAACTCACAGAGTTGAACCTACCTATTGATAGAGAAGTTTTGAAACACCCTTTTTGTAGAATCTGCAAGTGAATATTTGGAGCGCTATGAGGCCTCTGCTGGGAAATGAAATATCTTCACCTAAAAGCTAGACAGAAGCATACTCAGAAACGACTTGGCAATGTGTGCATCCAACTCACAGAGTTGAACCTTCCTTTCCCTAGAGCAGTTTTGAAACACTCTTTTAGTAGAATCTGAAAGTGGATATTTGGAGCGCTTTGAGGCCAATGCTGGGAAACGAAATATCATCACAGAACAACTAGACAGAAGCGTTCTCCGAAAGTTCTTTGTGATGAGGGCATTCAACTCAGAGACTCGAACGTTCCTTTTGATAGAACAGTTTTGAAACACTCCTTTTGTAGAATCTGCAAGTGTTTATTTGGAGCGCTTTCAGGCCTATGCTGGAAAAGGAAATATCTTCCCCTAAAAAGTAGATAGAAGCATTCTCAGAAACTTCTTGGTGATGTGTACATTGAACTCACAGTGTTGAACCTTTCTTTGGATAGAGAAGTTTTGAAACACTCTTTTAGCAGAATCTTCAAGTGGATATATGGAGTTCCTTGAGGCCTACGCCGGAAAAGGAAATATCTTCCCGTAGAAACTAGGCAAAAGCATTCTCAGAAAGTTCCCTGTGCTTTGTGCATTCAACTCACAGAGTTCAACCTTCCTTTGGATAGAGCAGTTTTGAAACACTCTTTTTGTAGAATCTGCACGTGGATATTTGGAACGCTTTGAGGCCTATGCTTCAAAAGGAATTATCCTGGCATAGAGACTAGACGGAAGCATTCTCAGAAACTTCTTTGCGATGAGTGCCTTCAAGTCACAGAGTGAAACCTTCCTTTTGATAGGCCAGCTTTGAAACACTGTTTCTGTAGAATCCGCAAGTGGATGCTTGGAGCTCTTTGAGGCTTAGGCTGGAAAAGGTAATATCTTCATATACAAACTAGACAGAAGCATTCTCAGAAACTTCTTTGTCATGTGGGATGGAACTCACAGAGTTGAACATTTCTTTTCATAGAGCAGTTCTGCAACCCTCTTTTGGTGGAAACTGCAAGGGGATATTTGGTGCGATTGCGTCATCCAGTGGAAAAGGAAATACATTCAGACGAAAACTAGATAGAACCATTCTCAGAAACTTCTTGGGATGAGTGCATTCTACTCACAGAGTTGTACCTTCCTTTTGATAGAATAGTTCTGAAACACACTTTTGGTGCAAACTGCAAGTGGATAGTTGGAGCGCTTTGAGGCGTATGCTGCAAAACGAAATATCTTCACATAAAAACTAGACAGAAGCATTCTCAGAAACTTTTTGTGATGTGCGCATTCAACTCACAGAGTTGAAGCTTCCTTTTCATATAGCACTTTTGAAACGCTCTGTTAGTAGAACTTGCAAGGGAATATTTGGCGTGCTACGAGGCCAACACTGGAAAAGGAAATACCTTCACATATAAACCAGACGGAAGCATTCACGGAAACTACCCTGTGCTTCATACATTCAACTCACTGAGAGGAATCTTCCCTTTGAGAGCGCAGTTTGGAAACACTCTTTTTGCAGAATTTGCTAGGGGATTTTTGGAGCGATTTCAGGACTATGCTGGAAAAGGAAATATCTTCACTTAAACACTAGACAGAAGCATTGTCAGAAACTTCGGTGTGATGAGTGCATTCAACTCACAGACTTGAACCTTCCTTTTGATAGAGCAGTTTTGAGACGCTCTTTTAGTAGCATCTGAAAGTGGATATTTGGAGCGCTTCTAGGCCAAGGCTGGAAAACGAAATATCATCACATAAAAACTAGACAGAAGCATTCTCAGAAACTTCTTTGTGATGAGTGGATTCAACTCACAGACTTGAACGTTCCTTTGGATAGGATAGTTTTGAAACACTCCTTTTGTAGAATCTGCGAGTGTTTATTTCGAACGCTTTGAGGCCTATGCTGGAAAAGGAAATATCTTCACCTAAAAACTAGACAGAAGCATTGTCAGAAACATCTTTGTGATGACTGCATTCAACTCACAGAGTTGAACCTACCTATTGATAGAGAAGTTTTGAAACACCCTTTTTGTAGAATCAGCAAGTGAATATTTGGAGCGATATGAGGCCTCTGCTGGGAAATGAAATATCTTCACCTAAAAGCTAGACAGAAGCATACTCAGAAACTACTTGGCAATGTGTGCATCCAACTCACAGAGTTGAACCTTCCTTTCCCTAGAGCAGTTTTGAAACACTCTTTTAGTAGAATCTGAAAGTGGATATTTGGAGCGCTTTGAGGCCAATGCTGGGAAACGAAATATCATCACAGAACAACTAGACAGAAGCGTTCTCCGAAAGTTCTTTGTGATGAGGGCATTTAACTCAGAGTCTCGAAAGTTCCTTTTGATAGAACAGTTTTGAAACACTCCTTTTGTAGAATCTGCAAGTGTTTATTTGGAGCGCTTTCAGGCCTATGCTGGAAAAGGAAATATCTTCCCCTAAAAAGTAGATAGAAGCATTCTCAGAAACTTCTTGGTGATGTGTACATTGAACTCACAGTGTTGAACCTTTCTTTGGATAGAGAAGTTTTGAAACACTCTTTTAGCAGAATCTTCAAGTGGATATATGGAGTTCCTTGAGGCCTACACCGGAAAAGGAAATATCTTCCCGTAGAAACTAGGCAAAAGCATTCTCAGAAAGTTCCCTGTGCTTTGTGCATTCAACTCACAGAGTTCAACCTTCCTTTGGATAGAGCAGTTTTGAAACACTCATTTGTAGAATCTGCACGTGGATATTTGGAACGCTTTGAGGCCTATTCTTCAAAGGAAATATCCTGGCTTAGAAACTACACGCAAGCATTCTCAGAAACTTCTTTGCGATGAGTGCCTTCAAGTCACAGAGTGAAACCTTCCTTTTGATAGGCCAGCTTTGAAACACTGTTTCTGTAGAATCCGCAAGTGGATGCTTGGAGCTCTTTGAGGCTTAGGTTGGAAAAGGTAATATCTTCATATACAAACTAGACAGAAGCATTCTCAGAAACTTCTTTGTCATGTGGGGATGGAACTCACAGAGTTGAACATTTCTTTTCATAGAGAAGTTCTGCAACCCTCTTTTCGTGGAAACTGCAAGGGGATATTTGGTGCGATTGCGTCATCCAGTGGAAAAGGAAATACATTCAGACGAAAACTAGATAGAACCATTCTCAGAAACTTCTTGAGATGAGTGCATTCTACTCACAGAGTTGTACCTTCCTTTTGATAGAATAGTTCTGAAACACACTTTTGGTGCAAACTGCAAGTGGATAGTTGGAGCGCTTTGAGGCGTATGCTGCAAAACGAAATATCTTCACATAAAAACTAGACAGAAGCATTCTCAGAAACTTCTTTGTGATGTGCGCATTCAACTCACAGAGTTGAAGCTTCGTTTTCATATAGTACTTTTGAAACGCTCTGTTAGGAGAATCTGCAAGGGAATATTTGGCGTGCTACGAGGTCAACACTGGAAAAGGAAATACCTTCACATATAAACCAGACGGAAGCATTCTCGGAAACTACCCTGTGCTTTATGCATTCAACTCACTGAGAGGAATCTTCCCTTTGAGAGCGCAGTTTGGAAACACTCTTTTTGCAGAATTTGCTAGGGGATGTTTGGAGCGATTTCAGGACTATGCTGGAAAAGGAAATATCTTCACTTAAACACTAGACAGAAGCATTGTCAGAAACTTCGGTGTGATGAGTGCATTCAACTCACAGACTTGAACCTTCCTTTTGATAGAGCAGTTTTGAGACGCTCTTTTAGTAGCATCTGAAAGTGGATATTTGGAGCGATTCTAGGCCAAGGCTGGAAAACGAAATATCATCACATAAAAACTAGACAGAAGCATTCTCAGAAACTTCTTTGTGATGAGTGGATTCAACTCACAGACTTGAACGTTCCTTTGGATAGGATAGTTTTGAAACACTCCTTTTGTAGAATCTGCGAGTGTTTATTTCGAACGGTTCGAGGCCAATGCTGGAAAAGGAAATATCTTCACCTAAAAACTAGACAGAAGCATTGTCAGAAACATCTTTGTGATGACTGCATTCAACTCACAGAGTTGAACCTACCTATTGATAGAGAAGTTTTGAAACACCCTTTTTGTAGAATCTGCAAGTGAATATTTGGAGCGATATGAGGCCTCTGCTGGGAAATGAAATATCTTCACCTAAAAGCGAGACAGAAGCATACTCAGAAACGACTTGGCAATGTGTGCATCCAACTCACAGAGTTGAACCTTCCTTTCCCTAGAGCAGTTTTGAAACACTCTTTTAGTACAATCTGAATGTGGATATTTGGAGCGCTTTGAGGCCAATGCTGGGAAACGAAATATCGTCACAGAACAACTAGACAGAAGCGTTCTCCGAAAGTTCTTTGTGATGAGGGCGTTCAACTCAGAGACTCGAACGTTCCTTTTGATAGAACAGTTTTGAAACACTCCTTTTGTAGAATCTGCAAGTGTTTATTTGGAGCGCTTTCAGGCCTATGCTGGAAAAGGAAATATCTTCCCCTAAAAAGTAGATAGAAGCATTCTCAGAAACTTCTTGGTGATGTGTACATTGAACTCACAGTGTTGAACCTTTCTTTGGATAGAGAAGTTTTGAAACACTCTTTTAGCAGAATCTTCAAGTGGATATATGGAGTTCCTTGAGGCCTACGCCGGAAAAGGAAATATCTTCCCGTAGAAACTAGGCAAAAGCATTCTCAGAAAGTTCCCTGTGCTTTGTGCATTCAACTCACAGAGTTCAACCTTCCTTTGGATAGAGCAGTTTTGAAACACTCTTTTTGTAGAATCTGCACGTGGATATTTGGAACGCTTTGAGGCCTATGCTTCAAAAGGAAATATCCTGGCATAGAGACTAGACGGAAGCATTCTCAGAAACTTCTTTGCGATGAGTGCCTTCAAGACACAGAGTGAAACCTTCCTTTTGATAGGCCAGCTTTGAAACCCTGTTTCTGTAGAATCCGCAAGTGGATGCTTGGAGCTCTTTGAGGCTTAGGCTGGAAAAGGTAATATCTTCATATACAAACTAGACAGAAGCATTCCCAGAAACTTCTTTGTCATGTGGGGATGGAACTCACAGAGTTGAACATTCCTTTTCATAGAGCAGTTCTGCAACCCTCTTTTGGTGGAAACTGCAAGTGGATATTTGGTGCGATTGCATCATCCAGTGGAAAAGGAAATACATTCACACGAAAACTAGATAGAGCCATTCTCAGAAACTTCTTGGGATGAGTGCATTCTACTCACAGAGTTGTACCTTCCTTTTGATAGAATAGTTCTGAAACACACTTTTGGTGCAAACTGCAAGTGGATAGTTGGAGCGCTTTGAGGCGTATGCTGCAAAACGAAATATCTTCACATAAAAACTAGACAGAAGCATTCTCAGAAACTTTTTGTGATGTGCGCATTCAACTCACAGAGTTGAAGCTTCCTTTTCATATAGCACTTTTGAAACGCTCTGTTAGTAGAATCTGCAAGGGAATATTTGGCGTGCTACGAGGCCAACACTGGAAAAGGAAATACCTTCACATATAAACCAGACGGAAGCATTCACGGAAACTACCCTGTGCTTCATACATTCAACTCACTGAGAGGAATCTTCCCTTTGAGAGCGCAGTTTGGAAACACTCTTTTTGCAGAATTTGCTAGGGGATTTTTGGAGCGATTTCAGGACTATGCTGGAAAAGGAAATATCTTCACTTAAACACTAGACAGAAGCATTGTCAGAAACTTCGGTGTGATGAGTGCATTCAACTCACAGACTTGAACCTTCCTTTTGATAGAGCAGTTTTGAGACGCTCTTTTAGTAGCATCTGAAAGTGGATATTTGGAGCGCTTCTAGGCCAAGGCTGGAAAACGAAATATCATCACATAAAAACTAGACAGAAGCATTCTCAGAAACTTCTTTGTGATGAGTGGATTCAACTCACAGACTTGAACGTTCCTTTGGATAGGATAGTTTTGAAACACTCCTTTTGTAGAATCTGCGAGTGTTTATTTCGAACGCTTTGAGGCCTATGCTGGAAAAGGAAATATCTTCACCTAAAAACTAGACAGAAGCATTGTCAGAAACATCTTTGTGATGACTGCATTCAACTCACAGAGTTGAACCTACCTATTGATAGAGAAGTTTTGAAACACCCTTTTTGTAGAATCTGCAAGTGAATATTTGGAGCGATATGAGGCCTCTGCTGGGAAATGAAATATCTTCACCTAAAAGCTAGACAGAAGCATACTCAGAAACTACTTGGCAATGTGTGCATCCAACTCACAGAGTTGAACCTTCCTTTCCCTAGAGCAGTTTTGAAACACTCTTTTAGTAGAATCTGAAAGTGGATATTTGGAGCGCTTTGAGGCCAATGCTGGGAAACGAAATATCATCACAGAACAACTAGACAGAAGCGTTCTCCGAAAGTTCTTTGTGATGAGGGCATTTAACTCAGAGACTCGAAAGTTCCTTTTGATAGAACAGTTTTGAAACACTCCTTTTGTAGAATCTGCAAGTGTTTATTTGGAGCGCTTTCAGGCCTATGCTGGAAAAGGAAATATCTTCCCCTAAAAAGTAGATAGAAGCATTCTCAGAAACTTCTTGGTGATGTGTACATTGAACTCACAGTGTTGAACCTTTCTTTGGATAGAGAAGTTTTGAAACACTCTTTTAGCAGAATCTTCAAGTGGATATATGGAGTTCCTTGAGGCCTACGCCGGAAAAGGAAATATCTTCCCGTAGAAACTAGGCAAAAGCATTCTCAGAAAGTTCCCTGTGCTTTGTGCATTCAACTCACAGAGTTCAACCTTCCTTTGGATAGAGCAGTTTTGAAACACTCATTTGTAGAATCTGCACGTGGATATTTGGAACGCTTTGAGGCCTATGCTTCAAAAGGAAATATCCTGGCTTAGAAACTACACGGAAGCATTCTCAGAAACTTCTTTGCGATGAGTGCCTTCAAGTCACAGAGTGAAACCTTCCTTTTGATAGGCCAGCTTTGAAACACTGTTTCTGTAGAATCCGCAAGTGGATGCTTGGAGCTCTTTGAGGCTTAGGTTGGAAAAGGTAATATCTTCATATACAAACTAGACAGAAGCATTCTCAGAAACTTCTTTGTCATGTGGGGATGGAACTCACAGAGTTGAACATTTCTTTTCATAGAGAAGTTCTGCAACCCTCTTTTCGTGGAAACTGCAAGGGGATATTTGGTGCGATTGCGTCATCCAGTGGAAAAGGAAATACATTCAGACGAAAACTAGATAGAACCATTCTCAGAAACTTCTTGAGATGAGTGCATTCTACTCACAGAGTTGTACCTTCCTTTTGATAGAATAGTTCTGAAACACACTTTTGGTGCAAACTGCAAGTGGATAGTTGGAGCGCTTTGAGGCGTATGCTGCAAAATGAAATATCTTCACATAAAAACTAGACAGAAGCATTCTCAGAAACTTCTTTGTGATGTGCACATTCAACTCACAGAGTTGAAGCTTCGTTTTCATATAGTACTTTTGAAACGCTCTGTTAGTAGAATCTGCAAGGGAATATTTGGGGTGCTACGAGGCCAACACTGGAAAAGGAAATACCTTCACATATAAACCAGACGGAAGCATTCTCGGAAACTACCCTGTGCTTTATGCATTCAACTCACTGAGAGGAATCTTCCCTTTGAGAGCGCAGTTTGGAAACACTCTTTTTGCAGAATTTGCTAGGGGATGTTTGGAGCGATTTCAGGACTATGCTGGAAAAGGAAATATCTTCACTTAAACACTAGACAGAAGCATTGTCAGAAACTTCGGTGTGATGAGTGCATTCAACTCACAGACTTGAACCTTCCTTTTGATAGAGCAGTTTTGAGACGCTCTTTTAGTAGCATCTGAAAGTGGATATTTGGAGCGATTCTAGGCCAAGGCTGGAAAACGAAATATCATCACATAAAAACTAGACAGAAGCATTCTCAGAAACTTCTTTGTGATGAGTGGATTCAACTCACAGACTTGAACGTTCCTTTGGATAGGATAGTTTTGAAACACTCCTTTTGTAGAATCTGCGAGTGTTTATTTCGAACGGTTCGAGGCCAATGCTGGAAAAGGAAATATCTTCACCTAAAAACTAGACAGAAGCATTGTCAGAAACATCTTTGTGATGACTGCATTCAACTCACAGAGTTGAACCTACCTATTGATAGAGAAGTTTTGAAACACCCTTTTTGTAGAATCTGCAAGTGAATATTTGGAGCGATATGAGGCCTCTGCTGGGAAATGAAATATCTTCACCTAAAAGCGAGACAGAAGCATACTCAGAAACGACTTGGCAATGTGTGCATCCAACTCACAGAGTTGAACCTTCCTTTCCCTAGAGCAGTTTTGAAACACTCTTTTAGTACAATCTGAATGTGGATATTTGGAGCGCTTTGAGGCCAATGCTGGGAAACGAAATATCGTCACAGAACAACTAGACAGAAGCGTTCTCCGAAAGTTCTTTGTGATGAGGGCGTTCAACTCAGAGACTCGAACGTTCCTTTTGATAGAACAGTTTTGAAACACTCCTTTTGTAGAATCTGCAAGTGTTTATTTGGAGCGCTTTCAGGCCTATGCTGGAAAAGGAAATATCTTCCCCTAAAAAGTAGATAGAAGCATTCTCAGAAACTTCTTGGTGATGTGTACATTGAACTCACAGTGTTGAACCTTTCTTTGGATAGAGAAGTTTTGAAACACTCTTTTAGCAGAATCTTCAAGTGGATATATGGAGTTCCTTGAGGCCTACGCCGGAAAAGGAAATATCTTCCCGTAGAAACTAGGCAAAAGCATTCTCTGAAAGTTCCCTGTGCTTTGTGCATTCAACTCACAGAGTTCAACCTTCCTTTGGATTGAGCAGTTTTGAAACACTCTTTTTGTAGAATCTGCACGTGGATATTTGGAACGCTTTGAGGCCTATGCTTCAAAAGGAAATATCCTGGCATAGAGACTAGACGGAAGCATTCTCAGAAACTTCTTTGCGATGAGTGCCTTCAAGTCACAGAGTGAAACCTTCCTTTTGATAGGCCAGCTTTGAAACACTGTTTCTGTAGAATCCGCAAGTGGATGCTTGGAGCTATTTGAGGCTTAGGCTGGAAAAGGTAATATCTTCATATACAAACTAGACAGAAGCATTCCAAGAAACTTCTTTGTCATGTGGGGATGGAACTCACAGAGTTGAACATTCCTGTTCATAGAGCAGTTCTGCAACCCTCTTTTGGTGGAAACTGCCAGTGGATATTTGGTGCGATTGCGTCATCCAGTGGAAAAGGAAATACATTCACACGAAAACTAGATAGAGCCATTCTCAGAAACTTCTTGGGATGAGTGCATTCTACTCACAGAGTTGTACCTTCCTTTTGATAGAATCGTTCTGAAACACACTTTTTGTGCAAACTGCAAGTGGATAGTTGGAGCGCTTTGAGGCGTATGCTGCAAAACGAAATATCTTCACATAAAAACTAGACAGAAGCATTCTCAGAAACTTCTTTGTGATGTGCGCATTCAACTCACAGAGTTGAAGCTTCCTTTTCATATAGCACTTTTGAAACGCTCTGTTAGTAGAATCTGCAAGGGAATATTTGGCGTGCTACGAGGCCAACACTGGAAAAGGAAATACCTTCACATATAAACCAGACGGAAGCATTCTCAGAAACTACCCTGTGCTTTATGCATTCAACTCACTGAGAGGAATCTTCCCTTTGAGAGCGCAGTTTGGAAACACTCTTTTTGCAGAATTTGCTAGGGGATGTTTGGAGCGATTTCAGGACTATGCTGGAAAAGGAAATATCTTCACTTAAACACTAGACAGAAGAATTGTCAGAAACTTCGGTGTGATGAGTGCATTCAAGTCACAGACTTGAACCTTCCTTTTGATAGAGCAGTTTTGAGACGCTCTTTTAGTAGCATCTGAAAGTGGATATTTGGAGTGATTCTAGGCCAAGGCTGGAAAACGAAATATCATCACATAAAAACTAGACAGAAGCATTCTCAGAAACTTCTTTGTGATGAGTGGATTCAACTCACAGACTTGAACGTTCCTTTGGATAGGATAGTTTTGAAACACTCCTTTTGTAGAATCTGCGAGTGTTTATTTCGAACGCTTTGAGGCCAATGCTGGAAAAGGAAATATCTTCACCTAAAAACTAGACAGAAGCATTGTCAGAAACATCTTTGTGATGACTGCATTCAACTCACAGAGTTGAACCTACCTATTGATAGAGAAGTTTTGAAACACCCTTTTTGTAGACTCTGCAAGTGAATATTTGGAGCGATATGAGGCCTCTGCTGGGAAATGAAATATCTTCACCTAAAAGCTAGACAGAAGCATACTCAGAAACGACTTGGCAATGTTTGCATCCAACTCACAGAGTTGAACCTTCCTTTCCCTAGAGCAGTTTTGAAACACTCTTTTAGTAGAATCTGAAAGTGGATATTTGGAGGGCTTTGAGGCCAATGCTGGGAAACGAAATATCATCACAGAACAACTAGACAGAAGCGTTCTCCAAAAGTTCTTTGTGATGAGGGCGTTCAACTCAGAGACTCGAACGTTCCTTTTGATAGAACAGTTTTGAAACACTCCTTTTGTAGAATCTGCAAGTGTTTATTTGGAGCGCTTTCAGGCCTATGCTGGAAAAGGAAATATCTTCCCCGAAAAAGTAGATAGAAGCATTCTCAGAAACTTCTTGGTGATGTGTACATTGAACTCACAGTGTTGAACCTTTCTTTGGATAGAGAAGTTTTGAAACACTCTTTTAGCAGAATCTTCAAGTGGATATATGGAGTTCCTTGAGGCCTACGCCGGAAAAGGAAATATCTTCCCGTAGAAACTAGGCAAAAGCATTCTCTGAAAGTTCCCTGTGCTTTGTGCATTCAACTCACAGAGTTCAACCTTCCTTTGGATTGAGCAGTTTTGAAACACTCTTTTTGTAGAATCTGCACGTGGATATTTGGAACGCTTTGAGGCCTATGCTTCAAAAGGAAATATCCTGGCATAGAGACTAGACGGAAGCATTCTCAGAAACTTCTTTGCGATGAGTGCCTTCAAGTCACAGAGTGAAACCTTCCTTTTGATAGTCCAGCTTTGAAACACTGTTTCTGTAGAATCCGCAAGTGGATGCTTGGAGCTCTTTGAGGCTTAGGCTGGAAAAGTTAATATCTTCATATACAAACTAGACAGAAGCATTCTCAGAAACTTCTTTGTCATGTGGGATGGAACTCACAGAGTTGAACATTTCTTTTCATAGAGCAGTTCTGCAACCCTCTTTTGGTGGAAACTGCAAGGGGATATTTGGTGCGATTGCGTCATCCAGTGGAAAAGGAAATACATTCAGACGAAAACTAGATAGAACCATTCTCAGAAACTTCTTGGGATGAGTGCATTCTACTCACAGAGTTGTAACTTCCTTTTGATAGAATAGTTCTGAAACACACTTTTTGTGCAAACTGCAAGTGGATAGTTGGAGCGCTTTGAGGCGTATGCTGCAAAACGAAATATCTTCACACAAAAACTAGACAGAGGCATTCTCAGAAACTTCTTTGTGATGTGCGCATTCAACTCACAGAGTTGAAGCTTCCTTTTCATATAGCACTTTTGAAACGCTCTGTTAGTAGAATCTGCAAGGGAATATTTGGCGTGCTACGAGGCCAACACTGGAAAAGGAAATACCTTCACATATAAACCAGACGGAAGCATTCTCAGAAACTACCCTGTGCTTTATGCATTCAACTCACTGAGAGGAATCTTCCCTTTGAGAGCGCAGTTTGGAAACACTCTTTTTGCAGAATTTGCTAGGGGATGTTTGGAGCGATTTCAGGACTAGGCTGGAAAAGGAAATATCTTCACTTAAACACTAGACAGAAGCATTGTCAGAAACTTCGGTGTGATGAGTGCATTCAACTCACAGACTTGAACCTTCCTTTTGATAGAGCAGTTTTGAGACGCTCTTTTAGTAGCATCTGAAAGTGGATATTTGGAGCGCTTTTAGGCCAAGGCTGGAAAACGAAATATCATCACATAAAAACTAGACAGAAGCATTCTCAGAAACTTCTTTGTGATGAGTGGATTCAACTCACAGACTTGAACGTTCCTTTGGATAGGATAGTTTTGAAACACTCCTTTTGTAGAATCTGCGAGTGTTTATTTCGAAAGCTTTGAGGCCAATGCTGGAAAAGGAAATATCTTCACCTAAAAACTAGACAGAAGCATTGTCAGAAACAACTTTGTGATGACTGCATTCAAATCAAAGAGTTGAACCTACCTATTGATAGAGAAGTTGTGAAACACCCTTTTTGTAGAATCTGCAAGTGAATATTTGGAGCGATATGAGGCCTCTGCTGGGAAATGAAATATCTTCACCTAAAAGCGAGACAGAAGCATTCTCAGAAACTTCTGTGTGATGAGTGCATTCAACTCACAAACTTGAACACTCCTTTTGATAGAGCAGTTTGGAAACACTGCTTTTGCAGAATCTGCAAGGGTTTATTTGGAGCACTTTGAGGACTATGCTGGAAAAGGAAATATCTTCACATAAAAACTAGACAGAAGCATTCTCAGAAACTTCTTTGTGATGAGTGCGTTCTACTCACGGAGTTGAACCTTCTTTTTGATAGAAGAGTTTTGAAACTCTCTTTCTGTAGAATCTGCAAGTGCATATTTGGAGCTGTTGGAGGCCAATGCTGGAAAAGGAAATATCTTCACATAAAAACTAGACAGAAGCATTCTCAGAAACTTGTTTGCAATGAGTGCATTCAACTCACAGACTTGAACGTTCCTACTGAAAGAGCAGTTTTGAAACACACTTTTTGTACAATCTGAAAGTGGATATTTAGAACGCTTTCTGGCCTATGCTGGGAAATGGAATATCTTCACCTAAAACCTAGACAGAAGCATTCTCGGAAAATTCTGTGTGATGAGTGCATTCAACTCACAGACTTGAACATTACTTTGGATAGAGCAGTTTGGAAACACTCCTTTTGAAGAATCTGCAAGTGTTTGTTTGGAGCGTTTTGAGGCCTATGCTGGAAAAGGAAATATCTTCACATAAAAACTAGACAGAAGCATTCTCAGAAACTTCTTTGTGATGAGTGCATTCTACTCACAGAGTTGAACCTTCTTTTTGATAGAAGAGTTTTGAAACTGTCTTTCTGTAGAATCTGCAAGTGCATATTTGGAGCTGTTTGAGGCCAACGATGGAAAAGGAAATATCTTCAGATAAAAACTAGACAGAAGCGTTCTCAGAAACCTGTTTGGGAGGAGTGCATTCAAGTCAAAGATTTGAACCTTTCTTTTGAAAGAGGAGTTTTGAAACACACTTTATGTAGAATCTGCTAGTGTATATTTGGAGCGCTGTGAGGCCTATGCTGGGAAATGAATTATCTTCACCTAAAAACAAGACAGAAGGATTCTCAGAAACTTCTGTGTGATGAATGCATTGAACTCACAGACATGAACGTTCCTTTTGATAGGACAGTTTTGAAACACTCCTTTTGTAGGAATCTGCAAGTGTTTATTTCGAGCTCATTGAGGCCAATGTTGGAAAAGGAAATGTCCTCAAATAACAGCTACATAGAAGCATTCTCCGAAACTTCTTTGCAATGAGTGCATTCAACTCACAGACTTGAACCTTCCTTTTGAAACAGCAGTTTTGAAACACTCTTTTTGTAGAATCTTCAAGTGGATATTTGGAACGCTTTGAGGCGTAGGCTGGGAAATGAAATATCTTCATCTAAAAACTAGACAGAAGCATTCTCAGAAACTTCTGTGTGATGAGTGCATTCAACTCACAGACTTGAACATTCCTTTTGATAGAGCAGTTTGGAAACACTACTTTTGCAGAATCTGCAAGGGTTTATTTGGAGCACTTTGAGGCCTATGCTGGAAAAGGAAATATCTTCACATAAAAACTAGACAGAAGCATTCTCAGAAACTTCTTTGTGATGAGTGCATTCTACTCACAGAGTTGAACCTTCTTTTTGATAGAAGAGTTTTGAAACTCTCTTTCTGTAGAATCTGCAAGTGCATATTTGGAGCTGTTGGAGGCCAATGCTGGAAAAGGAAATATCTTCACATAAAAACTAGACAGAAGCATTCTCAGAAACTTGTTTGCAATGAGTGCATTCAACTCACAGACTTCAACGTTCCTACTGAAAGAGCAGTTTTGAAACACACTTTTTGTACAATCTGAAAGTGGATATTTTGAACGCTTTCTGGCCTATGCTGGGAAATGAAATATCTTCACCTAAAACCTAGACAGAAGCATTCTCCGAAACTTCTGTGTGATGAGTGCATTCAACTCACAGACTTGAACATTACTTTGGATAGAGCAGTTTGGAAACACTCCTTTTGAAGAATCTGCAAGTGTTTGTTTGGAGCGCTTTGAGACCAATGCTGGAAAAGGAAATACCTTCACATGAAAACTAGACAGAAGCATTCTCAGAAATTTGTGTGTGATGAGTGCGTTCAACTCACAGACTTGAACGATCCTTTTGATAGAACAGTTTTGAAACACTCCTTTTGTAGAATCTGCAAGTGTTTATTTCGAACTCATTGAGGAAAATGTTGGAAAAGGAAATGTCCTCAAATAACAACTACACAGAAGCATTCTCCGAAACTTCTTTGCAATGAGTGCATTCAACTCACAGACTTGAACCTTCCTTTTGAAAGAGCAGTTTTGAAACACTCTTTTTGTAGAATCTTCAAGTGGATATTTGGAACGCTTTGAGGCCTAGGCTGGGAAATGAAATATCTTCACCTAAAAAGTAGACAGAAGCATTCTCAGAAACTTCTGTGTGATGAGTGCATTCAACTCACAGACTTGAACATTCCTTTTGATACAGCAGTTTGGAAACACTCCTTTTGCAGAATCTGCAAGGGTTTATTTGGAGCACTTTGAGGCCTATGCTGGAAAAGGAAATATCTTCACATAAAAACTAGACAGAAGCATTCTCAGAAAATTATTTGTGATGAGTGCATTCTACTCACAGAGTTGAACCTTCTTTTTGATAGAAGAGTTTTGAAACTCTCTTTCTGTAGAATCTGCAAGTCCATATATGGAGCTGTTTGAGGCCAATGCTGGAAAAGGAAATATCTTCACATAAAAACTAGACAGAAGCATTCTCAGAAACTTGTTTGGGAGGAGTGCATTCAAGTCACAGATTTGAACCTTTCTTTTGAAAGAGGAGTTTTGAAACACTCTTTTTGTAGAATCTGCTAGTGTATATTTCGAGCGCTGTGAGGCCTATGCTGGGAAATGAAATATCTTCACCTAAAAACTAGACAGAAGGATTCTCAGAAACTTCTGTGTGATGAATGCATTCAACTCACAGACATGAACGTTCCTTATGATAGGACAGTTTTGAAACACTCCTTTGGTAGAATCTGCAAGTGTTTATTTCGAGCGCTTTGAGGCCAATGCTGGAAAAGGAAATATCTTCACATAAAAACTAGACAGAAGCTTTCTCAGAAACTTGTGTGTGATGAGTGCATTCAACTCACAGACTTGAACGATCCTTTTGATAGGACAGTTTGGAAACACTCCTTTTGTAGAATCTGCAAGTGTTTATTTCGAGCTCTTTGAGGCCAATGGTGGAAAAGGAAATGTCCTCAAATAACAACTACACAGAAGCATTCTCCGAAACTTCTTTGGAATGAGTGCATTCAACTCACAGACTTGAACCTTCCTTTTGAAAGAGCAGTATTGAAACACTCTTTTTGTAGAATCTTCAAGTGGATATTTGGAAGGCTTTGCGGCCAAGGCTGGGAAATGAAATATCTTCACCTAAAAACTAGACAGAAGCATTCTCAGAAACTTCTGTGTGATGAGTGCATTCAACTCACAGACTTGAACATTCCTTTTGATAGAGCAGTTTGGAAACACTCCTTTTGCAGAATCTGCAATGGTTTATTTGGAGCACTTTGAGGCCTATGCTGGAAAAGGAAATATCTTCACATAAAAACTAGACAGAAGCATTCTCAGAAACTTCTTTGTGATGAGTGCATTCTACTCACAGAGTTGAACCTTCTTTTTGATAGAAGAGTTTTGAAACTCTCTTTCTGTATAATCTGCAAGCGCTTATTTGTAGCTGATTGAGGCCAACGCTGGAAAAGGAAATATCTTCACATAAAAACTAGACAGAAGCATTCTCAGAAACTTGTTTGCGATGAGCGCATTCAACTCACGGACTTGAACGTTCCTACTGAAAGAGCAGTTTTGAAACACACTTTTTGTACAATCTGCAAGTGGATATTTAGAACGCTTTCTGGCCTATGCTGGGAAATGAAAGAACTTCACCTAAAACCTAGAAAGAAGCATTCTCGGAAACTTCTGTGTGATGAGTGCATTCAACTCACAGACTTCAACATTACTTTGGATAGAGCAGTTTGGAAACACTCCTTTTGAAGAATCTGCAAGTGTTTGTTTGGAGCGTTTTGAGGCCTATGCTGGAAAAGGAAATATCTTCACATAAAAACTAGACAGAAGCGTTCTCAGAAACTACTTTGTGATGAGTGCATTCTACTCACAGATTTGAACCTTCTTTTTGATAGAAGAGTTTTGAAACTGTCTTTTTGTAGAATCTGCAAGTGCATATTTGGAGCTGTTTGAGGCCAATGATGGAAAAGGAAATATCTTCACATGAAAACTAGACGGAAGCATTCTCAGAAACTTCTTTGGGATGAGTGCACTCAAGTCACAGATGTGAACCTTTCTTTTGAAAGAGCAGTTTTGAAACACTCTTTTAGTAGAATATGCTAGTGTATATTTGGAGCGCTGTGAGGCCTATGCTGGGAAATGAAATATCTTCACCTAAAAACTAGACAGAAGGATTCTCAGAAACTTCTGTGTGATGAATGCATTCAACTCACAGACATGAACGTTCCTTTTGATAGGACAGTTTTGAAACACTCCTTTGGTAGAATCTACAAGTGTTTATTTCGAGCGCTTTGAGGCCAATGCTGGAAAAGGAATTATCTTCACATAAAAACTAGACAGAAGCATTCTCAGAAACTTGTGTGTGATGAGGGCGTTCAACTCACAGACTTGAACGATCCTTTTTATAGGACAGTTTGGAAACACTCCTTTTGCAGAATCTGCAAGGGTTTATTTGGAGCACTTTGAGGCCTATGTTGGAAAAGGAAATATCTTCACATAAAATCTAGACAGAAGCATTCTCAGAAACTTCTTTGTGATGAGTGCATTCTACTCACAGAGTTGAACCTTCTTTTTGATAGAAGAGTTTGAAACTCTCTTTCTGTAGAATCTGGAAGTGCATATTTGCAGCTATGGAGTCCAATGCGGGAAAAGGAAATATCTTCATATAAAAACTAGACAGAAGCATTCTCAGAAACTTGTTTGCGATGAGTGCATTCAACTCACTGACTTGAACGTTCCTACTGAAAGAGCAGTTTTGAAACACACTTTTTGTACAATCTGCAAGTGGATATTTAGAACGCTTTCTGGTCTATGCTGGGAAATGAAATATCTTCACCTAAAACCTAGACAGAAGCATTCTCGGAAACTTCTGTGTGATGAGTGCATTCAACTCACAGACTTGAACATTCCTTTGGATAGAGCAGTTTGGAAACTCTCCTTTTGCAGAATCTGCAAGTGTTTATTTGGAGCACTTTGAGGCCTATGCTGGAAAAGGAAATATCTTCACATAAAAACTAGACAGAAGCATTCTCAGAAAGTTGTGTGTGATGAGTACGTTCAACTCACAGACTTGAACGATCCTTTTGATAGGACAGTTTGGAAACACTCCTTTTGTAGAATCTGCAGGTGTTTATTTCGAGCTAATTGAGGCCAATGTTGGAAAAGGAAATGTCCTCAAATAACAACTACACAGAAACATTCTCCGAAACTTCTTTGCAATGAGTGCATTCAACTCACAGACTTGAACCTTCCTTTTGAAAGAGCAGTTTTGAAACACTCTTTTTGTAGAATCTTCAAGTGGATATTTGGAACGCTTTGAGGCCTAGGCTGGGAAATGAAATATCTTCACCTAAAAAGTAGACAGAAGCATTCTCAGAAACTTCTGTGTGATGAGTGCATTCAACTCACAGACTTGAACATTCCTTTTGATACAGCAGTTTGGAAACACTCCTTTTGCAGAATCTGCAAGGGTTTATTTGGAGCACTTTGAGGCCTATGCTGGAAAAGGAAATATCTTCACATAAAAACTAGACAGAAGCATTCTCAGAAAATTATTTGTGATGAGTGCATTCTACTCACAGAGTTGAACCTTCTTTTTGATAGAAGAGTTTTGAAACTCTCTTTCTGTAGAATCTGCAAGTCCACATATGGAGCTGTTTGAGGCCAATGCTGGAAAAGGAAATATCTTCACATAAAAACTAGACAGAAGCATTCTCAGAAACTTGTTTGCGATGAGTGCATTCAAATCACAGACTTGAACGTTCCTACTGAAAGAGCAGTTTTGAAACACACTTTTTGTACAATCTGCAAGTGGATATTTAGAACGCTTTCTGGCCTATGCTGGGAAATGAAATATCTTCACCTAAAACCTAGACAGAAGGATTCTCAGAAACTTCTGTGTGATGAATGCGTTCAACTCACAGACGTGAACGTTCCTTTTGATAGGACAGTTTTGAAACACTCCTTTGGTAGAATCTGCAAGTGTTTATTTCGAGCGCTTTGAGGCCAATGCTGGAAAAGGAAATATCTTCACATAAAAACTAGACAGAAGCATTCTCAGAAATTTGTGTGTGATGAGTGCGTTCAACTCACAGACTTGAACGATCCTTTTGATAGGACAGTTTGGAAACACTCCTTTTGTAGAATCTGCAAGTGTTTATTTCGAGCTCATTGAGGCCAATGTTGGAAAAGGAAATGTCCTCAAATAACAACTACACAGAAGCATTCTCCGAAACTTCTTTGCAATGAGTGCATTCAACTCACAGACTTGAACCTTCCTTTTGAAAGAGCAGTTTTGAAACACTCTTTTTGTAGAATCTTCAAGTGGATATTTGGAACGCTTTGAGGCCTAGGCTGGGAAATGAAATATCTTCACCTAAAAACTAGACAGAAGCATTCTCAGAAACTTCTGTGTGATGAGTGCATTCAACTCACAGACTTGAACATTCTTTTTGATACAGTAGTTTGGAAACACTCCTTTTGCAGAATCTGCAAAGGTTTATTTGGAGCACTTTGATGCCTATGCTGGGAAAGGAAATATCTTCACATAAAAACTAGACAGAAGGATTCTCAGAAACTTCTTTGCGATGAGTGCATTCTACTCACAGAGTTGAACCTTCTTTTTGATAGAAGAGTTTTGAAACTGTCTTTTTGTAGAATCTGCAAGTGCATATTTGGAGCTGTTTGAGGCCAATGATGGAAAAGGAAATATCTTCACATGAAAACTAGACGGAAGCATTCTCAGAAACTTCTTTGGGATGAGTGCACTCAAGTCACAGATGTGAACCTTTCTTTTGAAAGAGCAGTTTTGAAACACTCTTTTAGTAGAATATGCTAGTGTATATTTGGAGCGCTGTGAGGCCTATGCTGGGAAATGAAATATCTTCACCTAAAAACTAGACAGAAGGATTCTCAGAAACTTCTGTGTGATGAATGCATTCAACTCACAGACATGAACGTTCCTTTTGATAGGACAGTTTTGAAACACTCCTTTGGTAGAATCTACAAGTGTTTATTTCGAGCGCTTTGAGGCCAATGCTGGAAAAGGAATTATCTTCACATAAAAACTAGACAGAAGCATTCTCAGAAACTTGTGTGTGATGAGGGCGTTCAACTCACAGACTTGAACGATCCTTTTGATAGGACAGTTTGGAAACACTCCTTTTGCAGAATCTGCAAGGGTTTATTTGGAGCACTTTGAGGCCTATGTTGGAAAAGGAAATATCTTCACATAAAATCTAGACAGAAGCATTCTCAGAAACTTCTTTGTGATGAGTGCATTCTACTCACAGAGTTGAACCTTCTTTTTGATAGAAGAGTTTGAAACTCTCTTTCTGTAGAATCTGGAAGTGCATATTTGCAGCTATGGAGTCCAATGCGGGAAAAGGAAATATCTTCATATAAAAACTAGACAGAAGCATTCTCAGAAACTTGTTTGCGATGAGTGCATTCAACTCACTGACTTGAACGTTCCTACTGAAAGAGCAGTTTTGAAACACACTTTTTGTACAATCTGCAAGTGGATATTTAGAACGCTTTCTGGTCTACGCTGGGAAATGAAATATCTTCACCTAAAACCTAGACAGAAGCATTCTCGGAAACTTCTGTGTGATGAGTGCATTCAACTCACAGACTTGAACATTCCTTTGGATAGAGCAGTTTGGAAACTCTCCTTTTGCAGAATCTGCAAGTGTTTATTTGGAGCACTTTGAGGCCTATGCTGGAAAAGGAAATATCTTCACATAAAAACTAGACAGAAGCATTCTCAGAAAGTTGTGTGTGATGAGTGCGTTCAACTCACAGACTTCAACGATCCTTTTGATAGGACAGTTTGGAAACACTCCTTTTGTAGAATCTGCAGGTGTTTATTTCGAGCTAATTGAGGCCAATGTTGGAAAAGGAAATGTCCTCAAATAACAACTACACAGAAGCATTCTCCGAAACTTCTTTGCAATGAGTGCATTCAACTCACAGACTTGAACATTCCTTTTGAAAGAGCAGTTTTGAAACACTCTTTTTGTAGAATCTTCAAGTGGATATTTGGAACGCTTTGAGGCCTAGGCTGGGAAATGAAATATCTTCACCTAAAAAGTAGACAGAAGCATTCTCAGAAACTTCTGTGTGATGAGTGCATTCAACTCACAGACTTGAACATTCCTTTTGATACAGCAGTTTGGAAACACTCCTTTTGCAGAATCTGCAAGGGTTTATTTGGAGCACTTTGAGGCCTATGCTGGAAAAGGAAATATCTTCACATAAAAACTAGACAGAAGCATTCTCAGAAAATTATTTGTGATGAGTGCATTCTACTCACAGAGTTGAACCTTCTTTTTGATAGAAGAGTTTTGAAACTCTCTTTCTGTAGAATCTGCAAGTCCACATATGGAGCTGTTTGAGGCCAATGCTGGAAAAGGAAATATCTTCACATAAAAACTAGACAGAAGCATTCTCAGAAACTTGTTTGCGATGAGTGCATTCAAATCACAGACTTGAACGTTCCTACTGAAAGAGCAGTTTTGAAACACACTTTTTGTACAATCTGCAAGTGGATATTTAGAACGCTTTCTGGCCTATGTTGGGAAATGAAATATCTTCACCTAAAACCTAGACAGAAGGATTCTCAGAAACTTCTGTGTGATGAATGCGTTCAACTCACAGACGTGAACGTTCCTTTTGATAGGACAGTTTTGAAAGACTCCTTTGGTAGAATCTGCAAGTGTTTATTTCGAGCGCTTTGAGGCCAATGCTGGAAAAGGAAATATCTTCACATAAAAACTAGACAGAAGCATTCTCAGAAATTTGTGTGTGATGAGTGCGTTCAACTCACAGACTTGAACGATCCTTTTGATAGGACAGTTTGGAAACACTCCTTTTGTAGAATCTGCAAGTGTTTATTTCGAGCTCATTGAGGCCAATGTTGGAAAAGGAAATGTCCTCAAATAACAACTACACAGAAGCATTCTCCGAAACTTCTTTGCAATGAGTGCATTCAACTCACAGACTTGAACCTTCCTTTTGAAAGAGCAGTTTTGAAACACTCTTTTTGTAGAATCTTCAAGTGGATATTTGGAACGCTTTGAGGCCTAGGCTGGGAAATGAAATATCTTCACCTAAAAACTAGACAGAAGCATTCTCAGAAACTTCTGTGTGATGAGTGCATTCAACTCACAGACTTGAACATTCTTTTTGATACAGTAGTTTGGAAACACTCCTTTTGCAGAATCTGCAAAGGTTTATTTGGAGCACTTTGATGCCTATGCTGGGAAAGGAAATATCTTCACATAAAAACTAGACAGAAGGATTCTCAGAAACTTCTTTGTGATGAGTGCATTCTACTCACAGAGTTGAACCTTCTTTTTGATAGAAGAGTTTTGAAACTCTCTTTCTGTAGAATCTGCATGTGCATATATGGAGCTGTTGGAGGCCAATGCAGGAAAAGGAAATATCTTCACATAAAAACTAGGCAGAAGCATTCTCAGAAACGTGTTTGCGATGAGCGCATTCAACTCACAGACTTGAACGTTCCTTTTGAAAGAGCAGTTTTGAAACACACTTTTTGTACAATCTGCAAGTGGATATTTAGAACGCTTTCTGGCCTATGCTGGGAAATGAAATAACTTCACCTGAAACCTAGAAAGAAGCATTCTCGGAAACTTCTGTGTGATGAGTGCATTCAACTCACGGAATTGAACATTACTTTTGATACAGCAGTTTGGAAACACTCCTTTTGAAGAATCTGCAAGTGTTTGTTTGGAGCGTTTTGAGGCCTATGCTGGAAAAGGAAATATCTTCACATAAAAACTAGACAGAAGCATTCTCAGAAACTTCTTTGTGATGAGTGCATTCTACTCACAGAGTTGAACCTTCTTTTTGATAGAAGAGTTTTGAAACTGTCTTTTTGTAGAATCTGCAAGGGCATACTTGGAGCTGTTTGAGGCCAATGCTGGAAAAGGAAATATCTTCACATAAAAACTAGACAGAAGCATTCTCAGAAACTTGTTTGTGATGAATGCATTCAACTCACAGACTTCAACATTCCTACTGAAAGAGCAGTTTTGAAACACACTTTTTGTACAATCTGCAAGTAGATATTTAGAACGCTTTCTGGCCTGTGCTGGGAAATGAAATATCTTCACCTAAAACCTAGACAGAAGCATTCTCCGAAACTTCTGTGTGATGAGTGCATTCAACTCACAGACTTGAACATTACTTTGGATAGAGCAGTTTGGAAACACTCCTTTTGAAGAATCTGGAAGTGTTTGTTTGGAGCGTTTTTAGGCCTATGCTGGAAAAGGAAATATCTTCACATAAAAACTAGACAGAAGCATTCTCAGAAACTTCTTTGTGATGAGTGCATTCTACTCACAGAGTTGAACCTTCTTTTTGATAGAAGAGTTTTGAAACTGTCTTTTTGTAGAATCTGCAAGTGCATATTTGGAGCTGTTTGAGGCCAATGATGGAAAAAGAAATATCTTCACATAAAAACTAGACAGAAGCGTTCTCAGAAACTTGTTTAGGAGGAGTGCATTCAAGTCACAGATTTGAACCTTTCTTTTGAAAGAGCAGTTTTGAAACACTCGTTTTGTAGAATCTGCTAGTGTATATTTGGAGCGCTGTGAGGCCTATGCTGGGAAATGTAATATCTTCACCTAAAAACTAGACAGAAGGATTCTCAGAAACTTCTGTGTGATGAATGCATTCAACTCACAGACGTGAACGTTCCTTTTGATAGGACAGTTTTGAAACACTCCTTTGGTAGAATCTGCAAGTGTTTATTTCGAGCGCTTTGAGGCCAATGCTGGAAAAGGAAATATCTTCACATAAAAACTAGACAGAAGCATTCTCAGAAACTTCTGTGTGATGAGTGCGTTCAACTCACAGACTTGAACGATCCTTTTGAAAGGACAGTTTGGAAACATTCCTTTTGTAGAATCTGCAACTCTTTATTTCGAGCTCATTGAGGCCAATGGTGGAAAAGGAAATGTCCTGAAATAACAACTACACAGAAGCATTCTACGAAACTTCTTTGCAATGAGTGCATTCAACTCACAGACTTGAACCTTCCTTTTGAAAGAGCAGTTTTGAAACACTCTTTTTGTAGAATCTTCAAGTGGATATTTTGAACGATTTGAGCCCTAGGCTGGGAAATGAAATATCTTCACCTAAAAACTAGACAGAAGCATTCTCAGAAACTTCTGTGTGATGAGTGCATTCAACTCACAGACTTGAACATTCCTTATGATAGAGCAGTTTAGAAACACTACTTTTGCAGAATCTGCAAGGGTTTATTTGGAGCACTTTGAGGCCTATGCTGGAAAAGGAAATATCTTCACATAAAAACTAGACAGAAGCATTCTCAGAAACTTCTTTGTGATGAGTGCGTTCTACACACAGAGTTGAACCTTCTTTTTGATAGAAGAGTTTTGAAACTCTCTTTCTGTAGAATCTGCAAGTGCATATTTGGAGCTGTTGGGGGCCAATGCTGGAAAAGGAAATATCTTCACATAAAAACTAGACAGAAGCATTCTCAGAAACTTGTTTGCGATGAGTGCATTCAACTCACAGACTTGAAAGTTCCTTTTGAAAGAGCAGTTTTGAAACACACTTTTTGTACAATCTGCAAGTGGATATTTAGAACGCTTTCTGGCCTATGTTGGGAAATGAAATAACTTCACCTAAAACCTAGAAAGAAGCATTCTCGGAAACTTCTGTGTGATGAGTGCATTCAACTCACAGACTTGAACATTACTTTGGATAGAGCAGTTTGGAAACACTCCTTTTGAAGAATCTGCAAGTGTTTGTTTGGAGCGTTTTGAGGCCTATGCTGGAAAAGGAAATATCTTCACATAAAAACTAGACAGAAGCATTCTCGGAAACTTCTTTGTGATGAGTGCATTCTACTCACAGAGTTGAACCTTCTTTTTGATAGAAGAGTTTTGAAACTGTCTTTTTGTAGAATCTGCAAGTGCATAATTGGAGCTGTTTGAGGCCAATGATGGAAAAGGAAATATCTTCACATAAAAACTAGACAGAAGCGTTCTCAGAAACTTGTTTGGTAGGAGTGCATTCAAGTCACAGATTTGAACCTTTCTTTTGAAAGAGCAGTTTTGAAACACTCTTTTTGTAGAATCTGGTATTGTATATTTGGAGCGCTGTGAAGCCTATGCTGGGAAATGAAATATCTTCACCTAAAAACTAGACAGAAGGATTCTCAGAAACTTCTGTGTGATGAATGCATTCAACTCACAGACATGAACGTTCCTTTTGACAGGACAGTTTTGAAACACTCCTTTGGTAGAATCTGCAAGTGTTTATTTCGAGCGCTTTGAGGCCAATGCTGGAAAAGGAAATATCTTCACATAAAAACTAGACAGAAGCATTCTCAGAAACTTGTGTGTGATAAGTGCGTTCAACTCACCGACTTGAACGATCCTTTTGATAGGACAGTTCTGAAACACTCCTTTTGTAGGAATCTGCAAGTGTTTATTTCGAGCTCATTGAGGCCAATGGTGGAAAAGGAAATGTCCTCAAATAACAACTACACAGAAGCATTCTCCGAAACTTCGTTGCAATGAGTGCATTCAACTCACAGACTTGAACCTTCCTTTTGAAAGTGCAGTTTTGAAACACTCTTTTTGTAGAATCTTCAAGTGGATAATTGGAACGCCTTGAGTCCTAGGCTGGGAAATGAAATATCTTCACCTAAAAACTAGACAGAAGCATTCTCAGAAACTTCTGTGTAATGAGTGCATTCAACTCACAGACTTGAACGCTCCTACTCAAAGAGCAGTTTTGAAACACACTTTTTGTACAATCTGCAAGTGGATATTTAGAACGCTTTCTGGCCTATGTTGGGAAATGAAATAACTTCACCGAAAACCTAGAAAGAAGCATTCTCGGAAACTTCTGTGTGATGAGTGCATTCAACTCACAGACTTGAACATTACTTTGGATAGAGCAGTTTGGAAACACTCCTTTTGAAGAATCTGCAAGTGTTTGTTTGGAGCGTTTTGAGGCCTATGCTGGAAAAGGAAATATCTTCACATAAAAACTAGACAGAAGCATTCTCAGAAACTTCTTTGTGATGAGTGCATTCTACTCACAGAGTTGAACCTTCTTTTTGATAGAAGAGTTTTGAAACTGTCTTTTTGTAGAATCTGCAAGTGCATAATTGGAGCTGTTTGAGGCCAATGATGGAAAAGGAAATATCTTCACATAAAAACTAGACAGAAGCGTTCTCAGAAACTTGTTTGGGAGGAGTGCATTCAAGTCAAAGATTTGAACCTTTCTTTTGAAAGAGGAGTTTTGAAACACTCTTTATGTAGAATCTGCTTGTGTATATTTGGAGCGCTGGGAGGCCTATGCTGGGAAATGAATTATCTTCACCTAAAAACTAGACAGAAGGATTCTCAGAAACTTCTGTGTGATGAATGCATTCAACTCACAGACATGAACGTTCCTTTTGATAGGACAGTTTTGAAACACTCCTTTGGTAGAATCTGCAAGTGTTTATTTCGAGCGCTTTGAGGCCAATGCTGGAAAAGGAAATATCTTCACATAAAAACTAGACAGAAGCATTCTCAGAAACTTGTGTGTGATAAGTGCGTTCAACTCACAGACTTGAACGATCCTTTTGAAAGGACAGTTTGGAAACACTCCCTTTCTAGGAATCTGCAAGTGTTTATTTCGAGCTCATTGAGGCCAATGGTGGAAAAGGAAATGTCCTCAAATAACAACTACACAGAAGCATTCTCCGAAACTTCTTTGCAATGAGTGCATTCAACTCACAGACTTGAACCTTCCTTTTGAAAGAGCAGTTTTGAAACACTCTTTTTGTAGAATATTCAAGTGGATATTTGGAACGCTTTGAGGCCTAGGCTGGGAAATGAAATATCTTCACCTAAAAACAAGACAGAAGCATTCTCAGAAACTTCTGTGTGATGAGTGCATTCAACTCACAGACTTGAACATTCCTTTTTACAGAGCAGTGTGGAAACACTCATTTTGCAGAATCTGCAAGGGTTTATTTGGAGCACTTTGAGGCCTATGCTGGAAAAGGAAATATCTTCACATAAAAAGTAGACAGAAGCATTCTCAGAAACTTCTTTGTGATGATTGCATTCTACTCACAGAGTTGAACCTTCTTTTTGATAGAAGAGTTTTGAAACTCTCTTTCTGTAGAATCTGCAAGTGCATATTTGGAGCTGTTGGAGACCAATGCTGGAAAAGGAAATACCTTCACATAAAAACTAGACAGAAGCATTCTCAGAAACTTGTTTGCGATGAGTGCATTCAACTCACAGACTTGAACGTTCCTTTTGAAAGAGCAGTTTTGAAACACACTTTTTGTACAATCTGCAAGTGGATATTTAGAACGCTTTCTGGCCTATGTTGGGAAATGAAATAACTTCACCTAAAACCTAGAAAGAAGCATTCTCGGAAACTTCTGTGTGATGAGTGCATTCAACTCACAGACTTGAACATTACTTTGGATAGAGCAGTTTGGAAACACTCCTTTTGAAGAATCTGCAAGTGTTTGTTGGGAGCGTTTGAGGACTATGCTGGAAAAGGAAATATCTTCACATAAAAACTAGACAGAAGCATTCTCAGAAACTTCTTTGTGATGAGGGCCTTCAAGTCACAGAGTGAAACCTTCCTTTGATAGGCCAGCTTTGAAACACTGCTTCTGTAGAATCCACAAGTGGATGCTTGGAGCTCTTTGAGGCTTAGGCTGGAAAAGGTAATATCTTCATACAGAAACTAGACAGAAGCATTCTCAGAAACTTCTTTGTCATGTGAGGATGGAACTCACAGAGGTGAACATTCCTTTTCACAGAGCAGTTCTGCAACCCTCTTTTGGTGGAAACTGCTAGTGGATGTTTGGTGCGATTGCGTCAACCAGTGGAAGAGGAAATACATTCAGACGAAAACTAGATAGAACCATTCTCAGAAACTTCTTGAGATGAGGGCATTCTACTCACGGAGTTGTACCTTCCTTTTGATAGAATAGTTTTGAAACACACTTTTTGTGCAAACTGCAAGTGGATAGTTGGAGCGCTTTGAGGCGTATGCTGCAAAACGAAATATCTTCACATAAAAACTAGACAGAAGCATTCTCAGAAACTTCTTTGAGATGTGCGCATTCAACCCACAGAGTTGAAGCTTCGTTTTCATATAGCACTTTTGAAACGCTCTGTTAGTAGAATCTGCAAGGGAATATTTGGCGTGCTACGAGGCCAACACTGGAAAAGGAAATACCTTCACATACAAACCAGACGGAAGCATTCTCAGAAACTACCCTGTGCTTTATGCATTCAACTCACTGAGAGGAATCTTCCCTTTGAGAGCGCAGTTTGGAAACACTCTTTTTGCAGAATTTGCTAGGGGATGTTTGGAGCGATTTCAGGACTATGCTGGAAAAGGAAATATCTTCACTTAAACACTAGACAGAAGCATTGTCAGAAACTTCGGTGTGATGAGTGCATTCAAGTCACAGACTTGAACCTTCCTTTTGATAGAGCAGTTTTGAGACGCTCTTTTAGTAGCATCTGAAAGTGGATATTTGGAGTGATTCTAGGCCAAGGCTGGAAAACGAAATATCATCACATAAAAACTAGACAGAAGCATTCTCAGAAACTTCTTTGTGATGAGTGGATTCAACTCACAGACTTGAACGTTCCTTTGGATAGGATAGTTTTGAAACACTCCTTTTGTAGAATCTGCGAGTGTTTATTTCGAACGCTTTGAGGCCAATGCTGGAAAAGGAAATATCTTCACCTAAAAACTAGACAGAAGCATTGTCAGAAACATCTTTGTGATGACTGCATTCAACTCACAGAGTTGAACCTACCTATTGATAGAGAAGTTTTGAAACACCCTTTTTGTAGACTCTGCAAGTGAATATTTGCAGCGATATGAGGCCTCTGCTGGGAAATGAAATATCTTCACCTAAAAGCTAGACAGAAGCATACTCAGAAACGACTTGGCAATGTGTGCATCCAACTCACAGAGTTGAACCTTCCTTTCCCTAGAGCAGTTTTGAAACACTCTTTTAGTAGAATCTGAAAGTGGATATTTGGAGCGCTTTGAGGCCAATGCTGGGAAACGAAATATCATCACAGAACAACTAGACAGAAGCGTTCTCCAAAAGTTCTTTGTGATGAGGGCGTTCAACTCAGAGACTCGAACGTTCCTTTTGATAGAACAGTTTTGAAACACTCCTTTTGTAGAATCTGCAAGTGTTTATTTGGAGCGCTTTCAGGCCTATGCTGGAAAAGGAAATATCTTCCCCTAAAAAGTAGATAGAAGCATTCTCAGAAACTTCTTGGTGATGTGTACATTGAACTCACAGTGTTGAACCTTTCTTTGGATAGAGAAGTTTTGAAACACTCTTTTAGCAGAATCTTCAAGTGGATATATGGAGTTCCTTGAGGCCTACGCCGGAAAAGGAAATATCTTCCCGTAGAAACTAGGCAAAAGCATTCTCTGAAAGTTCCCTGTGCTTTGTGCATTCAACTCACAGAGTTCAACCTTCCTTTGGATTGAGCAGTTTTGAAACACTCTTTTTTTAGAATCTGCACGTGGATATTTGGAACGCTTTGAGGCCTATGCTTCAAAAGGAAATATCCTGGCATAGAGACTAGACGGAAGCATTCTCAGAAACTTCTTTGCGATGAGTGCCTTCAAGTCACAGAGTGAAACCTTCCTTTTGATAGTCCAGCTTTGAAACACTGTTTCTGTAGAATCCGCAAGTGGATGCTTGGAGCTCTTTGAGGCTTAGGCTGGAAAAGTTAATATCTTCATATACAAACTAGACAGAAGCATTCTCAGAAACTTCTTTGTCATGTGGGATGGAACTCACAGAGTTGAACATTTCTTTTCATAGAGCAGTTCTGCAACCCTCTTTTGGTGGAAACTGCAAGGGGATATTTGGTGCGATTGCGTCATCCAGTGGAAAAGGAAATACATTCAGACGAAAACTAGATAGAACCATTCTCAGAAACTTCTTGGGATGAGTGCATTCTACTCACAGAGTTGTACCTTCCTTTTGATAGAATAGTTCTGAAACACACTTTTTGTGCAAACTGCAAGTGGATAGTTGGAGCGCTTTGAGGCGTATGCTGCAAAACGAAATATCTTCACACAAAAACTAGACAGAGGCATTCTCAGAAACTTCTTTGTGATGTGCGCATTCAACTCACAGAGTTGAAGCTTCCTTTTCATATAGCACTTTTGAAACGCTCTGTTAGTAGAATCTGCAAGGGAATATTTGGCGTGCTACGAGGCCAACACTGGAAAAGGAAATACCTTCACATATAAACCAGACGGAAGCATTCTCAGAAACTACCCTGTGCTTTATGCATTCAACTCACTGAGAGGAATCTTCCCTTTGAGAGCGCAGTTTGGAAACACTCTTTTTGCAGAATTTGCTAGGGGATGTTTGGAGCGATTTCAGGACTAGGCTGGAAAAGGAAATATCTTCACTTAAACACTAGACAGAAGCATTGTCAGAAACTTCGGTGTGATGAGTGCATTCAACTCACAGACTTGAACCTTCCTTTTGATAGAGCAGTTTTGAGACGCTCTTTTAGTAGCATCTGAAAGTGGATATTTGGAGCGCTTTTAGGCCAAGGCTGGAAAACGAAATATCATCACATAAAAACTAGACAGAAGCATTCTCAGAAACTTCTTTGTGATGAGTGGATTCAACTCACAGACTTGAACGTTCCTTTGGATAGGATAGTTTTGAAACACTCCTTTTGTAGAATCTGCGAGTGTTTATTTCGAAAGCTTTGAGGCCAATGCTGGAAAAGGAAATATCTTCACCTAAAAACTAGACAGAAGCATTGTCAGAAACAACTTTGTGATGACTGCATTCAAATCAAAGAGTTGAACCTACCTATTGATAGAGAAGTTTTGAAACACCCTTTTTGTAGAATCTGCAAGTGAATATTTGGAGCGATATGAGGCCTCTGCTGGGAAATGAAATATCTTCACCTAAAAGCGAGACAGAAGCATACTCAGAAACGACTTGGCAATGTGTGCATCCAACTCACAGAGTTGAACCTTCCTTTCCCTAGAGCAGTTTTGAAACACTCTTTTAGTACAATCTGAATGTGGATATTTGGAGCGCTTTGAGGCCAATGCTGGGAAACGAAATATCGTCACAGAACAACTAGACAGAAGCGTTCTCCGAAAGTTCTTTGTGATGAGGGCGTTCAACTCAGAGACTTGAACGTTCCTTTTGATAGAACAGTTTTGAAACACTCCTTTTGTAGAATCTGCAAGTGTTTATTTGGAGCGCTTTCAGGCCTATGCTGGAAAAGGAAATATCTTCCCCTAAAAAGTAGATAGAAGCATTCTCAGAAACCTCTTGGTGATGTGTACATTGAACTCACAGTGTTGAACCTTTCTTTGGATAGAGAAGTTTTGAAACACTCTTTTAGCAGAATCTTCAAGTGGATATATGGAGTTCCTTGAGGCCTACGCCGGAAAAGGAAATATCTTCCCGTAGAAACTAGGCAAAAGCATTCTCTGAAAGTTCCCTGTGCTTTGTGCATTCAACTCACAGAGTTCAACCTTCCTTTGGATTGAGCAGTTTTGAAACACTCTTTTTGTAGAATCTGCACGTGGATATTTGGAACGCTTTGAGGCCTATGCTTCAAAAGGAAATATCCTGGCATAGAGACTAGACGGAAGCATTCTCAGAAACTTCTTTGCGATGAGTGCCTTCAAGTCACAGAGTGAAACCTTCCTTTTGATAGGCCAGCTTTGAAACACTGTTTCTGTAGAATCCGCAAGTGGATGCTTGGAGCTCTTTGAGGCTTAGGCTGGAAAAGGTAATATCTTCATATACAAACTAGACAGAAGCATTCCAAGAAACTTCTTTGTCATGTGGGGATGGAACTCACAGAGTTGAACATTCCTTTTCATAGAGCAATTCTGCAACACTCTTTTGGTGGAAACTGCCAGTGGATATTTGGTGCGATTGCGTCATCCAGTGGAAAAGGAAATACATTCAGACGAAAACTAGATAGAGCCATTCTCAGAAACTTCTTGGGATGAGTGCATTCTACTCACAGAGTTGTACCTTCCTTTTGATAGAATAGTTCTGAAACACACTTTTTGTGCAAACTGCAAGTGGATAGTTGGAGTGCTTTGAGGCGTATGCTGCAAAACGAAATATCTTCACACAAATACTAGACAGAAGCATTCTCAGAAACTTCTTTGTGATGTGCGCATTCAACTCACAGAGTTGAAGCTTCCTTTTCATATAGCACTTTTGAAACGCTCTGTTAGTAGAATCTGCAAGGGAATATTTGGCGTGCTACGAGGCCAACACTTGAAAAGGAAATACCTTCACATATAAACCAGACGGAAGCATTCTCAGAAACTACCCTGTGCTTTATGCATTCAACTCACTGAGAGGAATCTACCCTTTGAGAGCGCAGTTTGGAAACACTCTTTTTGCAGAATTTGCTAGGGGTTGTTTGGAGCGATTTCAGGACTATGCTGGAAAAGGAAATATCTTCACTTAAACACTAGACAGAAGCATTGTCAGAAACTTCGGTGTGATGAGTGCATTCAACTCACAGACTTGAACCTTCCTTTTGATAGAGCAGTTTTGAAACGCTCTTTTAGTAGCATCTGAAAGTGGATATTTGGAGCGCTTTTAGGCCAAGGCTGGAAAACGAAATATCATCACATAAAAACTAGACAGAAGCATTCTCAGAAACTTCTTTGTGATGAGTGGATTCAACTCACAGACTTGAACGTTCCTTTGGATAGGATAGATTTGAAACACTCCTTTTGTAGAATCTGCGAGTGTTTATTTCGAATGCTTTGAGGCCTATGCTGGAAAAGGAAATATCTTCACCTAAAAACTAGACAGAAGCATTGTCAGAAACATCTTTGTGATGACTGCATTCAACTCACAGAGTTGAACCTACCTATTGATAGAGAAGTTTTGAAACACCCTTTTTGTAGAATCTGCAAGTGAATATTTGGAGCGCTATGAGGCCTCTGCTGGGAAATGAAATATCTTCACCTAAAAGCTAGACAGAAGCATACTCAGAAACGACTTGGCAATGTGTGCATCCAACTCACAGAGTTGAACCTTCCTTTCCCTAGAGCAGTTTTGAAACACTCTTTTAGTAGAATCTGAAAGTGGATATTTGGAGCGCTTTGAGGCCAATGCTGGGAAACGAAATATCATCACAGAACAACTAGACAGAAGCGTTCTCCGAAAGTTCTTTGTGATGAGGGCATTCAACTCAGAGACTCGAACGTTCCTTTTGATAGAACAGTTTTGAAACACTCCTTTTGTAGAATCTGCAAGTGTTTATTTGGAGCGCTTTCAGGCCTATGCTGGAAAAGGAAATATCTTCCCCTAAAAAGTAGATAGAAGCATTCTCAGAAACTTCTTGGTGATGTGTACATTGAACTCACAGTTTTGAACCTTTCTTTGGATAGAGAAGTTTTGAAACACTCTTTTAGCAGAATCTTCAAGTGGATATATGGAGTTCCTTGAGGCCTACGCCGGAAAAGGAAATATCTTCCCGTAGAAACTAGGCAAAAGCATTCTCAGAAAGTTCCCTGTGCTTTGTGCATTCAACTCACAGAGTTCAACCTTCCTTTGGATAGAGCAGTTTTGAAACACTCTTTTTGTAGAATCTGCACGTGGATATTTGGAACGCTTTGAGGCCTATGCTTCAGAAGGAAATATCCTGGCATAGAGACTAGACGGAAGCATTCTCAGAAACTTCTTTGCGATGAGTGCCTTCAAGTCACAGAGTGAAACCTTCCTTTTGATAGGCCAGCTTTGAAACACTGTTTCTGTAGAATCCGCAAGTGGATGCTTGGAGCTCTTTGAGGCTTAGGCTGGAAAAGGTAATATCTTCATATACAAACTAGACAGAAGCATTCTCAGAAACTTCTTTGTCATGTGGGATGGAACTCACAGAGTTGAATATTTCTTTTCATAGAGCAGTTCTGCAACCCTCTTTTGGTGGAAACTGCAAGGGGATATTTGGTGCGATTGCGTCATCCAGTGGAAAAGGAAATACATTCAGACGAAAACTAGATAGAACCATTCTCAGAAACTTCTTGGGATGAGTGCATTCTACTCACAGAGTTGTACCTTCCTTTTGATAGAATAGTTCTGAAACACACTTTTTGTGCAAACTGCAAGTGGATAGTTGGAACGCTTTGAGGCGTATGCTGCAAAACGAAATATCTTCACACAAAAACTAGACAGAAGCATTCTCAGAAACTTCTTTGTGATGTGCGCATTCAACTCACAGAGTTGAAGCTTCCTTTTCATATAGCACTTTTGAAACGCTCTGTTAGTAGAATCTGCAAGGGAATATTTGGCGTGCTACGAGGCCAACACTGGAAAAGGAAATACCTTCACATACAAACCAGACGGAAGCATTCTCAGAAACTACCCTGTGCTTTATGCATTCAACTCACTGAGAGGAATCTTCCCTTTGAGAGCGCAGTTTGGAAACACTCTTTTTGCAGAATTTGCTAGGGGTTGTTTGGAGCGATTTCAGGAGTACGCTGGAAAAGGAAATATCTTCACTTAAACACTAGACAGAAGCATTGTCAGAAACTTCGGTGCGATGAGTGCATTCGACTCACACACCTGAACCTTTCTCTTGATAGAGCAGTTTTGAAACGCTCTTTTAGTAGCATCTGAAAGTGGATATTTGGAGCGCTTCGAGGCCAAGGCTGGAAAACGAAATATCATCACATAAAAACTAGACAGAAGCATTCTCAGAAACTTCTTTGTGATGAGTGGATTCAACTCACAGACTTGCACGTTCCTTTGGAAAGGATAGTTTTGAAACACTCCTTTTGTAGAATCTACGAGTGTTTATTTCGAACGCTTTGAGGCCTATGCTGGAAAAGGAAATATCTTCACCTAAAAACTAGACAGAAGCGTTGTCAGAAACATCTTTGTGATGACTGCATTCAACTCACAGAGTTGAACCTACCTATTGATAGAGAAGTTTTGAAACACCCTTTTTGTAGAATCTGCAAGTGAATATTTGGAGCGATATGAAGCCTCTGCTGGGAAATGAAATATCTTCCCCTAAAAGCTAGACAAAAGCATACTCAGAAACGACTTGGCAATGTGTGCATCCAACTCACAGAGTTGAACCTTCCTTTCCCTAGAGCAGTTTTGAAACACTCTTTTAGTAGAATCTGAAAGTGGATATTTGGAGCGCTTTGAGGCCAGTGCTGGGAAACGAAATATCATCACAGAAAAACTAGACAGAAGCGTTCTGCGAAAGTTCTTTGTGATGAGTGCATTCAACTCAGAGACTCGAACGTTCCTTTTGATAGAACAGTTTTGAAACACTCCTTTTGTAGAATCTGCAAGTGTTTATTTGGAGCGCTTTCAGGCCTATGCTGGAAAAGGAAATATCTTCACCTCAAAAGTAGATAGAAGCATTCTCAGAAACTTCTTGGTGATGCGTACATTGAACTCACAGTGTTGAACCTTTCTTTGGATAGAGAAGTTTTGAAACACTCTTTTAGCAGGATCTTCAAGTGGATATATGGAGTTCCTTGAGGCCTACGCCGGAAAAGGAAATATCTTACCGTAGAAACTAGGCAAAAGCATTCTCAGAAACTTCCCTGTGCTTTGTGCATTCAACTCACAGAGTTCAACCTTCCTTTGGATAGAGCAGTTTTGAAACACTCTTTTTGTAGAATCTGCACGTGGATATTTGGAACGCTTTGAGGCCTATGCTTCAAAAGGAAATACCCTGGAATAGAGACTAGACGGAAGCATTCTCAGAAACTTCTTTGCGATGAGTGCCTTCAAGTCACAGAGTGAAACCTTCCTTTTGATAGTCCAGCTTTGAAACACTGTTTCTGTAGAATCCGCAAGTGGATGCTTGGAGCTCTTTGAGGCTTAGGTTGGAAAAGGTAATATCTTCATATACAAACTAGACAGAAGCATTCTCAGAAACTTCTTTGTCATGTGGGGATGGAACTCACAGAGTTGAACATTTCTTTTCATAGAGAAGTTCTGCAACCCTCTTTTCGTGGAAACTGCAAGGGGATATTTGGTGCGATTGCGTCATCCAGTGGAAAAGGAAATACATTCAGACGAAAACTAGATAGAACCATTCTCAGAAACTTCTTGAGATGAGTGCATTCTACTCACAGAGTTGTACCTTCCTTTTGATAGAATAGTTCTGAAACACACTTTTGGTGCAAACTGCAAGTGGATAGTTGGAGCGCTTTGAGGCGTATGCTGCAAAACGAAATATCTTCACTTAAAAACTAGACAGAAGCATTCTCAGAAACTTCTTTGTGATGTGCGCATTCAACTCACAGAGTTGAAGCTTCGTTTTCATATAGTACTTTTGAAATGCTCTCTTAGTAGAATCTGCAAGGGAATATTTGGCGTGCTACGAGGCCAACACTGGAAAAGGAAATACCTTCACATATAAACCAGACGGAAGCATTCTCGGAAACTACCCTGTGCTTTATGCATTCAACTCACTGAGAGGAATCTTCCCTTTGAGAGCGCAGTTTGGAAACACTCTTTTTGCAGAATTTGCTAGGGGATGTTTGGAGCGATTTCAGGACTATGCTGGAAAAGGAAATATCTTCACTTAAACACTAGACAGAAGCATTGTCAGAAACTTCGGTGTGATGAGTGCATTCAAGTGACAGACTTGAACCTTCCTTTTGATAGAGCAGTTTTGAGACGCTCTTTTAGTAGCATCTGAAAGTGGATATTTGGAGTGATTCTAGGCCAAGGCTGGAAAACGGAATATCATCACATAAAAACTAGACAGAAGCATTCTCAGAAACTTCTTTGTGATGAGTGGATTCAACTCACAGACTTGAACGTTCCTTTGGATAGGATAGTTTTGAAACACTCCTTTTGTAGAATCTGCGAGTGTTTATTTCGAACGCTTTGAGGCCAATGCTGGAAAAGGAAATATCTTCACCTAAAAACTAGACAGAAGCATTGTCAGAAACATCTTTGTGATGACTGCATTCAACTCACAGAGTTGAACCTACCTATTGATAGAGAAGTTTTGAAACACCCTTTTTGTAGAATCTGCAAGTGAATATTTGGAGCGATATGAGGCCTCTGCTGGGAAATGAAATATCTTCACCTAAAAGCGAGACAGAAGCATACTCAGAAACGACTTGGCAATGTGTGCATCCAACTCACAGAGTTGAACCTTCCTTTCCCTAGAGCAGTTTTGAAACACTCTTTTAGTACAATCTGAATGTGGATATTTGGAGCGCTTTGAGGCCAATGCTGGGAAACGAAATATCGTCACAGAACAACTAGACAGAAGCGTTCTCCGAAAGTTCTTTGTGATGAGGGCGTTCAACTCAGAGACTCGAACGTTCCTTTTGATAGAACAGTTTTGAAACACTCCTTTTGTAGAATCTGCAAGTGTTTATTTGGAGCGCTTTCAGGCCTATGCTGGAAAAGGAAATATCTTCCCTTAAAAGTAGATAGAAGCATTCTCAGAAACTTCTTGGTGATGTGTACATTGAACTCACAGTGTTGAACCTTTCTTTGGATAGAGAAGTTTTGAAACACTCTTTTAGCAGAATCTTCAAGTGGATATATGGAGTTCCTTGAGGCCTACGCCGGAAAAGAAAATATCTTCCCGTAGAAACTAGGCAAAAGCATTCTCTGAAAGTTCCCTGTGCTTTGTGCATTCAACTCACAGAGTTCAACCTTCCTTTGGATTGAGCAGTTTTGAAACACTCTTTTTGTAGAATCTGCACGTGGATATTTGGAACGCTTTGAGGCCTATGCTTCAAAAGGAAATATCCTGGCATAGAGACTAGACGGAAGCATTCTCAGAAACTTCTTTGCGATGAGTGCCTTCAAGTCACAGAGTGAAACCTTCCTTTTGATAGTCCAGCTTTGAAACACTGTTTCTGTAGAATCCGCAAGTGGATGCTTGGAGCTCTTTGAGGCTTAGGCTGGAAAAGGTAATATCTTCATATACAAACTAGACAGAAGCATTCCAAGAAACTTCTTTGTCATGTGGGGATGGAACTCACAGAGTTGAACATTCCTTTTCATAGAGCAGTTCTGCAACCCTCTTTTGGTGGAAACTGCCAGTGGATATTTGGTGCGATTGCGTCATCCAGTGGAAAAAGAAATACATTCACACGAAAACTAGATAGAGCCATTCTCAGAAACTTCTTGGGATGAGTGCATTCTACTCACAGAGTTGTACCTTCCTTTTGATAGAATCGTTCTGAAACACACTTTTTGTGCAAACTGCAAGTGGATAGTTGGAGCGCTTTGAGGCGTATGCTGCAAAACGAAATATCTTCACATAAAAACTAGACAGAAGCATTCTCAGAAACTTCTTTGTGATGTGCGCATTCAACTCACAGAGTTGAAGCTTCCTTTTCATATAGCACTTTTGAAACGCTCTGTTAGTAGAATCTGCAAGGGAATATTTGGCGTGCTACGAGGCCAACACTGGAAAAGGAAATACCTTCACATACAAACCAGACGGAAGCATTCTCAGAAACTACCCTGTGCTTTATGCATTCAACTCACTGAGAGGAATCTTCCCTTTGAGAGCGCAGTTTGGAAACACTCTTTTTGCAGAATTTGCTAGGGGATGTTTGGAGCGATTTCAGGACTATGCTGGAAAAGGAAATATCTTCACTTAAACACTAGACAGAAGCATTGTCAGAAACTTCGGTGTGATGAGTGCATTCAAGTGACAGACTTGAACCTTCCTTTTGATAGAGCAGTTTTGAGACGCTCTTTTAGTAGCATCTGAAAGTGGATATTTGGAGCGCTTTTAGGCCAAGGCTGGAAAACGAAATATCATCACATAAAAACTAGACAGAAGCATTCTCAGAAACTTCTTTGTGATGAGTGGATTCATCTCACAGACTTGAACGTTCCTTTGGATAGGATAGATTTGAAACACTCCTTTTGTAGAATCTGCGAGTGTTTATTTCGAACGCTTTGAGGCCTATGCTGGAAAAGGAAATATCTTCACCTAAAAACTAGACAGAAGCATTGTCAGAAACATCTTTGTGATGACTGCATTCAACTCACAGAGTTGAACCTACCTATTGATAGAGAAGTTTTGAAACACCCTTTTTGTAGACTCTGCAAGTGAATATTTGGAGCGATATGAGGCCTCTGCTGGGAAATGAAATATCTTCACCTAAAAGCTAGACAGAAGCATACTCAGAAACGACTTGGCAATGTGTGCATCCAACTCACAGAGTTGAACCTTCTTTTCCCTAGAGCAGTTTTGAAACACTCTTTTAGTAGAATCTGAAAGTGGATATTTGGAGCGCTTTGAGGCCAATGCTGGGAAACGAAATATCATCACAGAACAACTAGACAGAAGCGTTCTCCGAAAGTTCTTTGTGATGAGGGCATTCAACTCAGAGACTTGAACGTTCCTTTTGATAGAACAGTTTTGAAACACTCCTTTTGTAGAATCTGCAAGTGTTTATTTGGAGCGCTTTGAGGCCTATGCTGGAAAAGGAAATATCTTCCCCTAAAAAGTAGATAGAAGCATTCTCAGAAACTTCTTGGTGATGTGTACATTGAACTCACAGTGTTGAACCTTTCTTTGGATAGAGAAGTTTTGAAACACTCTTTTAGCAGAATCTTCAAGTGGATATATGGAGTTCCTTGAGGCCTACGCCGGAAAAGGAAATATCTTCCCGTAGAAACTAGGCAAAAGCATTCTCAGAAAGTTCCCTGTGCTTTGTGCATTCAACTCACAGAGTTCAACCTTCCTTTGGATAGAGCAGTTTTGAAACACTCTTTTTGTAGAATCTGCACGTGGATATTTGGAACGCTTTGAGGCCTATGCTTCAAAAGGAAATATCCTGGCATAGAGACTAGACGGAAGCATTCTCAGAAACTTCTTTGCGATGAGTGCCTTCAAGTCACAGAGTGAAACCTTCCTTTTGATAGGCCAGCTTTGAAACACTGTTTCTGTAGAATCCGCAAGTGGATGCTTGGAGCTCTTTGAGGCTTAGGCTGGAAAAGGTAATATCTTCATATACAAACTAGACAGAAGCATTCCAAGAAACTTCTTTGTCATGTGGGATGGAACTCACAGAGTTGAACATTTCTTTTCATAGAGCAGTTCTGCAACCCTCTTTTGGTGGAAACTGCAAGGGGATATTTGGTGCGATTGCGTCATCCAGTGGAAAAGGAAATACATTCAGACGAAAACTAGATAGAACCATTCTCAGAAACTTCTTGGGATGAGTGCATTCTACTCACAGAGTTGTACCTTCCTTTTGATAGAATAGTTCTGAAACACACTTTTTGTGCAAACTGCAAGTGGATAGTTGGAGTGCTTTGAGGCGTATGCTGCAAAACGAAATATCTTCACACAAAAACTAGACAGAAGCATTCTCAGAAACTTCTTTGTGATGTGCGCATTCAACTCACAGAGTTGAAGCTTCCTTTTCATATAGCACTTTTGAAACGCTCTGTTAGTAGAATCTGCAAGGGAATATTTGGCGTGCTACGAGGCCAACACTTGAAAAGGAAATACCTTCACATATAAACCAGACGGAAGCATTCTCAGAAACTACCCTGTGCTTTATGCATTCAACTCACTGAGAGGAATCTACCCTTTGAGAGCGCAGTTTGGAAACACTCTTTTTGCAGAATTTGCTAGGGGTTGTTTGGAGCGATTTCAGGACTATGCTGGAAAAGGAAATATCTTCACTTAAACACTAGACAGAAGCATTGTCAGAAACTTCGGTGTGATGAGTGCATTCAACTCACAGACTTGAACCTTCCTTTTGATAGAGCAGTTTTGAAACGCTCTTTTAGTAGCATCTGAAAGTGGATATTTGGAGCGCTTTTAGGCCAAGGCTGGAAAACGAAATATCATCACATAAAAACTAGACAGAAGCATTCTCAGAAACTTCTTTGTGATGAGTGGATTCAACTCACAGACTTGAACGTTCCTTTGGATAGGATAGATTTGAAACACTCCTTTTGTAGAATCTGCGAGTGTTTATTTCGAATGCTTTGAGGCCTATGCTGGAAAAGGAAATATCTTCACCTAAAAACTAGACAGAAGCATTGTCAGAAACATCTTTGTGATGACTGCATTCAACTCACAGAGTTGAACCTACCTATTGATAGAGAAGTTTTGAAACACCCTTTTTGTAGAATCTGCAAGTGAATATTTGGAGCGCTATGAGGCCTCTGCTGGGAAATGAAATATCTTCACCTAAAAGCTAGACAGAAGCATACTCAGAAACGACTTGGCAATGTGTGCATCCAACTCACAGAGTTGAACCTTCCTTTCCCTAGAGCAGTTTTGAAACACTCTTTTAGTAGAATCTGAAAGTGGATATTTGGAGCGCTTTGAGGCCAATGCTGGGAAACGAAATATCATCACAGAACAACTAGACAGAAGCGTTCTCCGAAAGTTCTTTGTGATGAGGGCATTCAACTCAGAGACTCGAACGTTCCTTTTGATAGAACAGTTTTGAAACACTCCTTTTGTAGAATCTGCAAGTGTTTATTTGGAGCGCTTTCAGGCCTATGCTGGAAAAGGAAATATCTTCCCCTAAAAAGTAGATAGAAGCATTCTCAGAAACTTCTTGGTGATGTGTACATTGAACTCACAGTGTTGAACCTTTCTTTGGATAGAGAAGTTTTGAAACACTCTTTTAGCAGAATCTTCAAGTGGATATATGGAGTTCCTTGAGGCCTACGCCGGAAAAGGAAATATCTTCCCGTAGAAACTAGGCAAAAGCATTCTCAGAAAGTTCCCTGTGCTTTGTGCATTCAACTCACAGAGTTCAACCTTCCTTTGGATAGAGCAGTTTTGAAACACTCTTTTTGTAGAATCTGCACGTGGATATTTGGAACGCTTTGAGGCCTATGCTTCAAAAGGAAATATCCTGGCATAGAGACTAGACGGAAGCATTCTCAGAAACTTCTTTGCGATGAGTGCCTTCAAGTCACAGAGTGAAACCTTCCTTTTGATAGGCCAGCTTTGAAACACTGTTTCTGTAGAATCCGCAAGTGGATGCTTGGAGCTCTTTGAGGCTTAGGCTGGAAAAGGTAATATCTTCATATACAAACTAGACAGAAGCATTCTCAGAAACTTCTTTGTCATGTGGGATGGAACTCACAGAGTTGAATATTTCTTTTCATAGAGCAGTTCTGCAACCCTCTTTTGGTGGAAACTGCAAGGGGATATTTGGTGCGATTGCGTCATCCAGTGGAAAAGGAAATACATTCAGACGAAAACTAGATAGAACCATTCTCAGAAACTTCTTGGGATGAGTGCATTCTACTCACAGAGTTGTACCTTCCTTTTGATAGAATAGTTCTGAAACACACTTTTTGTGCAAACTGCAAGTGGATAGTTGGAACGCTTTGAGGCGTATGCTGCAAAACGAAATATCTTCACACAAAAACTAGACAGAAGCATTCTCAGAAACTTCTTTGTGATGTGCGCATTCAACTCACAGAGTTGAAGCTTCCTTTTCATATAGCACTTTTGAAACGCTCTGTTAGTAGAATCTGCAAGGGAATATTTGGCGTGCTACGAGGCCAACACTGGAAAAGGAAATACCTTCACATACAAACCAGACGGAAGCATTCTCAGAAACTACCCTGTGCTTTATGCATTCAACTCACTGAGAGGAATCTTCCCTTTGAGAGCGCAGTTTGGAAACACTCTTTTTGCAGAATTTGCTAGGGGTTGTTTGGAGCGATTTCAGGAGTACGCTGGAAAAGGAAATATCTTCACTTAAACACTAGACAGAAGCATTGTCAGAAACTTCGGTGCGATGAGTGCATTCGACTCACACACCTGAACCTTTCTTTTGATAGAGCAGTTTTGAAACGCTCTTTTAGTAGCATCTGAAAGTGGATATTTGGAGCGCTTCGAGGCCAAGGCTGGAAAACGAAATATCATCACATAAAAACTAGACAGAAGCATTCTCAGAAACTTCTTTGTGATGAGTGGATTCAACTCACAGACTTGCACGTTCCTTTGGATAGGATAGTTTTGAAACACTCCTTTTGTAGAATCTACGAGTGTTTATTTCGAACGCTTTGAGGCCTATGCTGGAAAAGGAAATATCTTCACCTAAAAACTAGACAGAAGCGTTGTCAGAAACATCTTTGTGATGACTGCATTCAACTCACAGAGTTGAACCTACCTATTGATAGAGAAGTTTTGAAACACCCTTTTTGTAGAATCTGCAAGTGAATATTTGGAGCGATATGAAGCCTCTGCTGGGAAATGAAATATCTTCCCCTAAAAGCTAGACAAAAGCATACTCAGAAACGACTTGGCAATGTGTGCATCCAACTCACAGAGTTGAACCTTCCTTTCCCTAGAGCAGTTTTGAAACACTCTTTTAGTAGAATCTGAAAGTGGATATTTGGAGCGCTTTGAGGCCAGTGCTGGGAAACGAAATATCATCACAGAAAAACTAGACAGAAGCGTTCTGCGAAAGTTCTTTGTGATGAGTGCATTCAACTCAGAGACTCGAACGTTCCTTTTGATAGAACAGTTTTGAAACACTCCTTTTGTAGAATCTGCAAGTGTTTATTTGGAGCGCTTTCAGGCCTATGCTGGAAAAGGAAATATCTTCACCTCAAAAGTAGATAGAAGCATTCTCAGAAACTTCTTGGTGATGCGTACATTGAACTCACAGTGTTGAACCTTTCTTTGGATAGAGAAGTTTTGAAACACTCTTTTAGCAGGATCTTCAAGTGGATATATGGAGTTCCTTGAGGCCTACGCCGGAAAAGGAAATATCTTACCGTAGAAACTAGGCAAAAGCATTCTCAGAAACTTCCCTGTGCTTTGTGCATTCAACTCACAGAGTTCAACCTTCCTTTGGATAGAGCAGTTTTGAAACACTCTTTTTGTAGAATCTGCACGTGGATATTTGGAACGCTTTGAGGCCTATGCTTCAAAAGGAAATACCCTGGAATAGAGACTAGACGGAAGCATTCTCAGAAACTTCTTTGCGATGAGTGCCTTCAAGTCACAGAGTGAAACCTTCCTTTTGATAGTCCAGCTTTGAAACACTGTTTCTGTAGAATCCGCAAGTGGATGCTTGGAGCTCTTTGAGGCTTAGGTTGGAAAAGGTAATATCTTCATATACAAACTAGACAGAAGCATTCTCAGAAACTTCTTTGTCATGTGGGGATGGAACTCACAGAGTTGAACATTTCTTTTCATAGAGAAGTACTGCAACCCTCTTTTCGTGGAAACTGCAAGGGGATATTTGGTGCGATTGCGTCATCCAGTGGAAAAGGAAATACATTCAGACGAAAACTAGATAGAACCATTCTCAGAAACTTCTTGAGATGAGTGCATTCTACTCACAGAGTTGTACCTTCCTTTTGATAGAATAGTTCTGAAACACACTTTTGGTGCAAACTGCAAGTGGATAGTTGGAGCGCTTTGAGGCGTATGCTGCAAAACGAAATATCTTCACATAAAAACTAGACAGAAGCATTCTCAGAAACTTCTTTGTGATGTGCGCATTCAACTCACAGAGTTGAAGCTTCGTTTTCATATAGTACTTTTGAAATGCTCTCTTAGTAGAATCTGCAAGGGAATATTTGGCGTGCTACGAGGCCAACACTGGAAAAGGAAATACCTTCACATATAAACCAGACGGAAGCATTCTCGGAAACTACCCTGTGCTTTATGCATTCAACTCACTGAGAGGAATCTTCCCTTTGAGAGCGCAGTTTGGAAACACTCTTTTTGCAGAATTTGCTAGGGGATGTTTGGAGCGATTTCAGGACTATGCTGGAAAAGGAAATATCTTCACTTAAACACTAGACAGAAGCATTGTCAGAAACTTCGGTGTGATGAGTGCATTCAAGTGACAGACTTGAACCTTCCTTTTGATAGAGCAGTTTTGAGACGCTCTTTTAGTAGCATCTGAAAGTGGATATTTGGAGCGATTCTAGGCCAAGGCTGGAAAACGAAATATCATCACATAAAAACTAGACAGAAGCATTCTCAGAAACTTCTTTGTGATGAGTGGATTCAACTCACAGACTTGAACGTTCCTTTGGATAGGATAGTTTTGAAACACTCCTTTTGTAGAATCTGCGAGTGTTTATTTCGAACGCTTTGAGGCCAATGCTGGAAAAGGAAATATCTTCACCTAAAAACTAGACAGAAGCATTGTCAGAAACATCTTTGTGATGACTGCATTCAACTCACAGAGTTGAACCTACCTATTGATAGAGAAGTTTTGAAACACCCTTTTTGTAGAATCTGCAAGTGAATATTTGGAGCGATATGAGGCCTCTGCTGGGAAATGAAATATCTTCACCTAAAAGCGAGACAGAAGCATACTCAGAAACGACTTGGCAATGTGTGCATCCAACTCACAGAGTTGAACCTTCCTTTCCCTAGAGCAGTTTTGAAACACTCTTTTAGTACAATCTGAATGTGGATATTTGGAGCGCTTTGAGGCCAATGCTGGGAAACGAAATATCGTCACAGAACAACTAGACAGAAGCGTTCTCCGAAAGTTCTTTGTGATGAGGGCGTTCAACTCAGAGACTCGAACGTTCCTTTTGATAGAACAGTTTTGAAACACTCCTTTTGTAGAATCTGCAAGTGTTTATTTGGAGCGCTTTCAGGCCTATGCTGGAAAAGGAAATATCTTCCCTTAAAAGTAGATAGAAGCATTCTCAGAAACTTCTTGGTGATGTGTACATTGAACTCACAGTGTTGAACCTTTCTTTGGATAGAGAAGTTTTGAAACACTCTTTTAGCAGAATCTTCAAGTGGATATATGGAGTTCCTTGAGGCCTACGCCGGAAAAGAAAATATCTTCCCGTAGAAACTAGGCAAAAGCATTCTCTGAAAGTTCCCTGTGCTTTGTGCATTCAACTCACAGAGTTCAACCTTCCTTTGGATTGAGCAGTTTTGAAACACTCTTTTTGTAGAATCTGCACGTGGATATTTGGAACGCTTTGAGGCCTATGCTTCAAAAGGAAATATCCTGGCATAGAGACTAGACGGAAGCATTCTCAGAAACTTCTTTGCGATGAGTGCCTTCAAGTCACAGAGTGAAACCTTCCTTTTGATAGTCCAGCTTTGAAACACTGTTTCTGTAGAATCCGCAAGTGGATGCTTGGAGCTCTTTGAGGCTTAGGCTGGAAAAGGTAATATCTTCATATACAAACTAGACAGAAGCATTCCAAGAAACTTCTTTGTCATGTGGGGATGGAACTCACAGAGTTGAACATTCCTTTTCATAGAGCAGTTCTGCAACCCTCTTTTGGTGGAAACTGCCAGTGGATATTTGGTGCGATTGCGTCATCCAGTGGAAAAAGAAATACATTCACACGAAAACTAGATAGAGCCATTCTCAGAAACTTCTTGGGATGAGTGCATTCTACTCACAGAGTTGTACCTTCCTTTTGATAGAATCGTTCTGAAACACACTTTTTGTGCAAACTGCAAGTGGATAGTTGGAGCGCTTTGAGGCGTATGCTGCAAAACGAAATATCTTCACATAAAAACTAGACAGAAGCATTCTCAGAAACTTCTTTGTGATGTGCGCATTCAACTCACAGAGTTGAAGCTTCCTTTTCATATAGCACTTTTGAAACGCTCTGTTAGTAGAATCTGCAAGGGAATATTTGGCGTGCTACGAGGCCAACACTGGAAAAGGAAATACCTTCACATATAAACCAGACGGAAGCATTCTCAGAAACTACCCTGTGCTTTATGCATTCAACTCACTGAGAGGAATCTTCCCTTTGAGAGCGCAGTTTGGAAACACTCTTTTTGCAGAATTTGCTAGGGGATGTTTGGAGCGATTTCAGGACTATGCTGGAAAAGGAAATATCTTCACTTAAACACTAGACAGAAGCATTGTCAGAAACTTCGGTGTGATGAGTGCATTCAAGTGACAGACTTGAACCTTCCTTTTGATAGAGCAGTTTTGAGACGCTCTTTTAGTAGCATCTGAAAGTGGATATTTGGAGCGCTTTTAGGCCAAGGCTGGAAAACGAAATATCATCACATAAAAACTAGACAGAAGCATTCTCAGAAACTTCTTTGTGATGAGTGGATTCAACTCACAGACTTGAACGTTCCTTTGGATAGGATAGATTTGAAACACTCCTTTTGTAGAATCTGCGAGTGTTTATTTCGAACGCTTTGAGGCCTATGCTGGAAAAGGAAATATCTTCACCTAAAAACTAGACAGAAGCATTGTCAGAAACATCTTTGTGATGACTGCATTCAACTCACAGAGTTGAACCTACCTATTGATAGAGAAGTTTTGAAACACCCTTTTTGTAGACTCTGCAAGTGAATATTTGGAGCGATATGAGGCCTCTGCTGGGAAATGAAATATCTTCACCTAAAAGCTAGACAGAAGCATACTCAGAAACGACTTGGCAATGTGTGCATCCAACTCACAGAGTTGAACCTTCTTTTCCCTAGAGCAGTTTTGAAACACTCTTTTAGTAGAATCTGAAAGTGGATATTTGGAGCGCTTTGAGGCCAATGCTGGGAAACGAAATATCATCACAGAACAACTAGACAGAAGCGTTCTCCGAAAGTTCTTTGTGATGAGGGCATTCAACTCAGAGACTTGAACGTTCCTTTTGATAGAACAGTTTTGAAACACTCCTTTTGTAGAATCTGCAAGTGTTTATTTGGAGCGCTTTGAGGCCTATGCTGGAAAAGGAAATATCTTCCCCTAAAAAGTAGATAGAAGCATTCTCAGAAACTTCTTGGTGATGTGTACATTGAACTCACAGTGTTGAACCTTTCTTTGGATAGAGAAGTTTTGAAACACTCTTTTAGCAGAATCTTCAAGTGGATATATGGAGTTCCTTGAGGCCTACGCCGGAAAAGGAAATATCTTCCCGTAGAAACTAGGCAAAAGCATTCTCAGAAAGTTCCCTGTGCTTTGTGCATTCAACTCACAGAGTTCAACCTTCCTTTGGATAGAGCAGTTTTGAAACACTCTTTTTGTAGAATCTGCACGTGGATATTTGGAACGCTTTGAGGCCTATGCTTCAAAAGGAAATATCCTGGCATAGAGACTAGACGGAAGCATTCTCAGAAACTTCTTTGCGATGAGTGCCTTCAAGTCACAGAGTGAAACCTTCCTTTTGATAGGCCAGCTTTGAAACACTGTTTCTGTAGAATCCGCAAGTGGATGCTTGGAGCTCTTTGAGGCTTAGGCTGGAAAAGGTAATATCTTCATATACAAACTAGACAGAAGCATTCCCAGAAACTTCTTTGTCATGTGGGATGGAACTCACAGAGTTGAACATTTCTTTTCATAGAGCAGTTCTGCAACCCTCTTTTGGTGGAAACTGCAAGGGGATATTTGGTGCGATTGCGTCATCCAGTGGAAAAGGAAATACATTCAGACGAAAACTAGATAGAACCATTCTCAGAAACTTCTTGGGATGAGTGCATTCTACTCACAGAGTTGTACCTTCCTTTTGATAGAATAGTTCTGAAACACACTTTTTGTGCAAACTGCAAGTGGATAGTTGGAGCGCTTTGAGGCGTATGCTGCAAAACGAAATATCTTCACACAAAAACTAGACAGAGGCATTCTCAGAAACTTCTTTGTGATGTGCGCATTCAACTCACAGAGTTGAAGCTTCCTTTTCATATAGCACTTTTGAAACGCTCTGTTAGTAGAATCTGCAAGGGAATATTTGGCGTGCTACGAGGCCAACACTGGAAAAGGAAATACCTTCACATATAAACCAGACGGAAGCATTCTCAGAAACTACCCTGTGCTTTATGCATTCAACTCACTGAGAGGAATCTTCCCTTTGAGAGCGCAGTTTGGAAACACTCTTTTTGCAGAATTTGCTAGGGGATGTTTGGAGCGATTTCAGGACTAGGCTGGAAAAGGAAATATCTTCACTTAAACACTAGACAGAAGCATTGTCAGAAACTTCGGTGTGATGAGTGCATTCAACTCACAGACTTGAACCTTCCTTTTGATAGAGCAGTTTTGAGACGCTCTTTTAGTAGCATCTGAAAGTGGATATTTGGAGCGCTTTTAGGCCAAGGCTGGAAAACGAAATATCATCACATAAAAACTAGACAGAAGCATTCTCAGAAACTTCTTTGTGATGAGTGGATTCAACTCACAGACTTGAACGTTCCTTTGGATAGGATAGTTTTGAAACACTCCTTTTGTAGAATCTGCGAGTGTTTATTTCGAAAGCTTTGAGGCCAATGCTGGAAAAGGAAATATCTTCACCTAAAAACTAGACAGAAGCATTGTCAGAAACAACTTTGTGATGACTGCATTCAAATCAAAGAGTTGAACCTACCTATTGATAGAGAAGTTTTGAAACACCCTTTTTGTAGAATCTGCAAGTGAATATTTGGAGTGATATGAGGCCTCTGCTGGGAAATGAAATATCTTCACCTAAAAGCGAGACAGAAGCATACTCAGAAACGACTTGGCAATGTGTGCATCCAACTCACAGAGTTGAACCTTCCTTTCCCTAGAGCAGTTTTGAAACACTCTTTTAGTACAATCTGAATGTGGATATTTGGAGCGCTTTGAGGCCAATGCTGGGAAACGAAATATCGTCACAGAACAACTAGACAGAAGCGTTCTCCGAAAGTTCTTTGTGATGAGGGCGTTCAACTCAGAGACTTGAACGTTCCTTTTGATAGAACAGTTTTGAAACACTCCTTTTGTAGAATCTGCAAGTGTTTATTTGGAGCGCTTTCAGGCCTATGCTGGAAAAGGAAATATCTTCCCCTAAAAAGTAGATAGAAGCATTCTCAGAAACTTCTTGGTGATGTGTACATTGAACTCACAGTGTTGAACCTTTCTTTGGATAGAGAAGTTTTGAAACACTCTTTTAGCAGAATCTTCAAGTGGATATATGGAGTTCCTTGAGGCCTACGCCGGAAAAGGAAATATCTTCCCGTAGAAACTAGGCAAAAGCATTCTCTGAAAGTTCCCTGTGCTTTGTGCATTCAACTCACAGAGTTCAACCTTCCTTTGGATTGAGCAGTTTTGAAACACTCTTTTTGTAGAATCTGCACGTGGATATTTGGAACGCTTTGAGGCCTATGCTTCAAAAGGAAATATCCTGGCATAGAGACTAGACGGAAGCATTCTCAGAAACTTCTTTGCGATGAGTGCCTTCAAGTCACAGAGTGAAACCTTCCTTTTGATAGGCCAGCTTTGAAACACTGTTTCTGTAGAATCCGCAAGTGGATGCTTGGAGCTCTTTGAGGCTTAGGCTGGAAAAGGTAATATCTTCATATACAAACTAGACAGAAGCATTCCAAGAAACTTCTTTGTCATGTGGGGATGGAACTCACAGAGTTGAACATTCCTTTTCATAGAGCAATTCTGCAACACTCTTTTGGTGGAAACTGCCAGTGGATATTTGGTGCGATTGCGTCATCCAGTGGAAAAGGAAATACATTCAGACGAAAACTAGATAGAGCCATTCTCAGAAACTTCTTGGGATGAGTGCATTCTACTCACAGAGTTGTACCTTCCTTTTGATAGAATAGTTCTGAAACACACTTTTTGTGCAAACTGCAAGTGGATAGTTGGAGTGCTTTGAGGCGTATGCTGCAAAACGAAATATCTTCACACAAAAACTAGACAGAAGCATTCTCAGAAACTTCTTTGTGATGTGCGCATTCAACTCACAGAGTTGAAGCTTCCTTTTCATATAGCACTTTTGAAACGCTCTGTTAGTAGAATCTGCAAGGGAATATTTGGCGTGCTACGAGGCCAACACTTGAAAAGGAAATACCTTCACATATAAACCAGACGGAAGCATTCTCAGAAACTACCCTGTGCTTTATGCATTCAACTCACTGAGAGGAATCTACCCTTTGAGAGCGCAGTTTGGAAACACTCTTTTTGCAGAATTTGCTAGGGGTTGTTTGGAGCGATTTCAGGACTATGCTGGAAAAGGAAATATCTTCACTTAAACACTAGACAGAAGCATTGTCAGAAACTTCGGTGTGATGAGTGCATTCAACTCACAGACTTGAACCTTCCTTTTGATAGAGCAGTTTTGAAACGCTCTTTTAGTAGCATCTGAAAGTGGATATTTGGAGCGCTTTTAGGCCAAGGCTGGAAAACGAAATATCATCACATAAAAACTAGACAGAAGCATTCTCAGAAACTTCTTTGTGATGAGTGGATTCAACTCACAGACTTGAACGTTCCTTTGGATAGGATAGATTTGAAACACTCCTTTTGTAGAATCTGCGAGTGTTTATTTCGAATGCTTTGAGGCCTATGCTGGAAAAGGAAATATCTTCACCTAAAAACTAGACAGAAGCATTGTCAGAAACATCTTTGTGATGACTGCATTCAACTCACAGAGTTGAACCTACCTATTGATAGAGAAGTTTTGAAACACCCTTTTTGTAGAATCTGCAAGTGAATATTTGGAGCGCTATGAGGCCTCTGCTGGGAAATGAAATATCTTCACCTAAAAGCTAGACAGAAGCATACTCAGAAACGACTTGGCAATGTGTGCATCCAACTCACAGAGTTGAACCTTCCTTTCCCTAGAGCAGTTTTGAAACACTCTTTTAGTAGAATCTGAAAGTGGATATTTGGAGCGCTTTGAGGCCAATGCTGGGAAACGAAATATCATCACAGAACAACTAGACAGAAGCGTTCTCCGAAAGTTCTTTGTGATGAGGGCATTCAACTCAGAGACTCGAACGTTCCTTTTGATAGAACAGTTTTGAAACACTCCTTTTGTAGAATCTGCAAGTGTTTATTTGGAGCGCTTTGAGGCCTATGCTGGAAAAGGAAATATCTTCCCCTAAAAAGTAGATAGAAGCATTCTCAGAAACTTCTTGGTGATGTGTACATTGAACTCACAGTGTTGAACCTTTCTTTGGATAGAGAAGTTTTGAAACACTCTTTTAGCAGAATCTTCAAGTGGATATATGGAGTTCCTTGAGGCCTACGCCGGAAAAGGAAATATCTTCCCGTAGAAACTAGGCAAAAGCATTCTCAGAAAGTTCCCTGTGCTTTGTGCATTCAACTCACAGAGTTCAACCTTCCTTTGGATAGAGCAGTTTTGAAACACTCTTTTTGTAGAATCTGCACGTGGATATTTGGAACGCTTTGAGGCCTATGCTTCAAAAGGAAATATCCTGGCATAGAGACTAGACGGAAGCATTCTCAGAAACTTCTTTGCGATGAGTGCCTTCAAGTCACAGAGTGAAACCTTCCTTTTGATAGGCCAGCTTTGAAACACTGTTTCTGTAGAATCCGCAAGTGGATGCTTGGAGCTCTTTGAGGCTTAGGCTGGAAAAGGTAATATCTTCATATACAAACTAGACAGAAGCATTCTCAGAAACTTCTTTGTCATGTGGGATGGAACTCACAGAGTTGAATATTTCTTTTCATAGAGCAGTTCTGCAACCCTCTTTTGGTGGAAACTGCAAGGGGATATTTGGTGCGATTGCGTCATCCAGTGGAAAAGGAAATACATTCAGACGAAAACTAGATAGAACCATTCTCAGAAACTTCTTGGGATGAGTGCATTCTACTCACAGAGTTGTACCTTCCTTTTGATAGAATAGTTCTGAAACACACTTTTTGTGCAAACTGCAAGTGGATAGTTGGAACGCTTTGAGGCGTATGCTGCAAAACGAAATATCTTCACACAAAAACTAGACAGAAGCATTCTCAGAAACTTCTTTGTGATGTGCGCATTCAACTCACAGAGTTGAAGCTTCCTTTTCATATAGCACTTTTGAAACGCTCTGTTAGTAGAATCTGCAAGGGAATATTTGGCGTGCTACGAGGCCAACACTGGAAAAGGAAATACCTTCACATACAAACCAGACGGAAGCATTCTCAGAAACTACCCTGTGCTTTATGCATTCAACTCACTGAGAGGAATCTTCCCTTTGAGAGCGCAGTTTGGAAACACTCTTTTTGCAGAATTTGCTAGGGGTTGTTTGGAGCGATTTCAGGAGTATGCTGGAAAAGGAAATATCTTCACTTAAACACTAGACAGAAGCATTGTCAGAAACTTCGGTGCGATGAGTGCATTCGACTCACACACCTGAACCTTTCTTTTGATAGAGCAGTTTTGAAACGCTCTTTTAGTAGCATCTGAAAGTGGATATTTGGAGCGCTTCGAGGCCAAGGCTGGAAAACGAAATATCATCTCATAAAAACTAGACAGAAGCATTCTCAGAAACTTCTTTGTGATGAGTGGATTCAACTCACAGACTTGCACGTTCCTTTGGATAGGATAGTTTTGAAACACTCCTTTTGTAGAATCTACGAGTGTTTATTTCGAACGCTTTGAGGCCTATGCTGGAAAAGGAAATATCTTCACCTAAAAACTAGACAGAAGCGTTGTCAGAAACATCTTTGTGATGACTGCATTCAACTCACAGAGTTGAACCTACCTATTGATAGAGAAGTTTTGAAACACCCTTTTTGTAGAATCTGCAAGTGAATATTTGGAGCGATATGAAGCCTCTGCTGGGAAATGAAATATCTTCCCCTAAAAGCTAGACAAAAGCATACTCAGAAACGACTTGGCAATGTGTGCATCCAACTCACAGAGTTGAACCTTCCTTTCCCTAGAGCAGTTTTGAAACACTCTTTTAGTAGAATCTGAAAGTGGATATTTGGAGCGCTTTGAGGCCAGTGCTGGGAAACGAAATATCATCACAGAAAAACTAGACAGAAGCGTTCTGCGAAAGTTCTTTGTGATGAGTGCATTCAACTCAGAGACTCGAACGTTCCTTTTGATAGAACAGTTTTGAAACACTCCTTTTGTAGAATCTGCAAGTGTTTATTTGGAGCGCTTTCAGGCCTATGCTGGAAAAGGAAATATCTTCACCTCAAAAGTAGATAGAAGCATTCTCAGAAACTTCTTGGTGATGCGTACATTGAACTCACAGTGTTGAACCTTTCTTTGGATAGAGAAGTTTTGAAACACTCTTTTAGCAGGATCTTCAAGTGGATATATGGAGTTCCTTGAGGCCTACGCCGGAAAAGGAAATATCTTACCGTAGAAACTAGGCAAAAGCATTCTCAGAAACTTCCCTGTGCTTTGTGCATTCAACTCACAGAGTTCAACCTTCCTTTGGATAGAGCAGTTTTGAAACACTCTTTTTGTAGAATCTGCACGTGGATATTTGGAACGCTTTGAGGCCTATGCTTCAAAAGGAAATACCCTGGAATAGAGACTAGACGGAAGCATTCTCAGAAACTTCTTTGCGATGAGTGCCTTCAAGTCACAGAGTGAAACCTTCCTTTTGATAGTCCAGCTTTGAAACACTGTTTCTGTAGAATCCGCAAGTGGATGCTTGGAGCTCTTTGAGGCTTAGGTTGGAAAAGGTAATATCTTCATATACAAACTAGACAGAATCATTCTCAGAAACTTCTTTGTCATGTGGGGATGGAACTCACAGAGTTGAACATTTCTTTTCATAGAGAAGTTCTGCAACCCTCTTTTCGTGGAAACTGCAAGGGGATATTTGGTGCGATTGCGTCATCCAGTGGAAAAGGAAATACATTCAGACGAAAACTAGATAGAACCATTCTCAGAAACTTCTTGAGATGAGTGCATTCTACTCACAGAGTTGTACCTTCCTTTTGATAGAATAGTTCTGAAACACACTTTTGGTGCAAACTGCAAGTGGATAGTTGGAGCGCTTTGAGGCGTATGCTGCAAAACGAAATATCTTCACATAAAAACTAGACAGAAGCATTCTCAGAAACTTCTTTGTGATGTGCGCATTCAACTCACAGAGTTGAAGCTTCGTTTTCATATAGTACTTTTGAAATGCTCTCTTAGTAGAATCTGCAAGGGAATATTTGGCGTGCTACGAGGCCAACACTGGAAAAGGAAATACCTTCACATATAAACCAGACGGAAGCATTCTCGGAAACTACCCTGTGCTTTATGCATTCAACTCACTGAGAGGAATCTTCCCTTTGAGAGCGCAGTTTGGAAACACTCTTTTTGCAGAATTTGCTAGGGGATGTTTGGAGCGATTTCAGGACTATGCTGGAAAAGGAAATATCTTCACTTAAACACTAGACAGAAGCATTGTCAGAAACTTCGGTGTGATGAGTGCATTCAACTCACAGACTTGAACCTTCCTTTTGATAGAGCAGTTTTGAGACGCTCTTTTAGTAGCATCTGAAAGTGGATATTTGGAGCGATTCTAGGCCAAGGCTGGAAAACGAAATATCATCACATAAAAACTAGACAGAAGCATTCTCAGAAACTTCTTTGTGATGAGTGGATTCAACTCACAGACTTGAACGTTCCTTTGGATAGGATAGTTTTGAAACACTCCTTTTGTAGAATCTGCGAGTGTTTATTTCGAACGCTTTGAGGCCAATGCTGGAAAAGGAAATATCTTCACCTAAAAACTAGACAGAAGCATTGTCAGAAACATCTTTGTGATGACTGCATTCAACTCACAGAGTTGAACCTACCTATTGATAGAGAAGTTTTGAAACACCCTTTTTGTAGAATCTGCAAGTGAATATTTGGAGCGATATGAGGCCTCTGCTGGGAAATGAAATATCTTCACCTAAAAGCGAGACAGAAGCATACTCAGAAACGACTTGGCAATGTGTGCATCCAACTCACAGAGTTGAACCTTCCTTTCCCTAGAGCAGTTTTGAAACACTCTTTTAGTACAATCTGAATGTGGATATTTGGAGCGCTTTGAGGCCAATGCTGGGAAACGAAATATCGTCACAGAACAACTAGACAGAAGCGTTCTCCGAAAGTTCTTTGTGATGAGGGCGTTCAACTCAGAGACTCGAACGTTCCTTTTGATAGAACAGTTTTGAAACACTCCTTTTGTAGAATCTGCAAGTGTTTATTTGGAGCGCTTTCAGGCCTATGCTGGAAAAGGAAATATCTTCCCTTAAAAGTAGATAGAAGCATTCTCAGAAACTTCTTGGTGATGTGTACATTGAACTCACAGTGTTGAACCTTTCTTTGGATAGAGAAGTTTTGAAACACTCTTTTAGCAGAATCTTCAAGTGGATATATGGAGTTCCTTGAGGCCTACGCCGGAAAAGAAAATATGTTCCCGTAGAAACTAGGCAAAAGCATTCTCTGAAAGTTCCCTGTGCTTTGTGCATTCAACTCACAGAGTTCAACCTTCCTTTGGATTGAGCAGTTTTGAAACACTCTTTTTGTAGAATCTGCACGTGGATATTTGGAACGCTTTGAGGCCTATGCTTCAAAAGGAAATATCATGGCATAGAGACTAGACGGAAGCATTCTCAGAAACTTCTTTGCGATGAGTGCCTTCAAGTCACAGAGTGAAACCTTCCTTTTGATAGTCCAGCTTTGAAACACTGTTTCTGTAGAATCCGCAAGTGGATGCTTGGAGCTCTTTGAGGCTTAGGCTGGAAAAGGTAATATCTTCATATACAAACTAGACAGAAGCATTCCAAGAAACTTCTTTGTCATGTGGGGATGGAACTCACAGAGTTGAACATTCCTTTTCATAGAGCAGTTCTGCAACCCTCTTTTGGTGGAAACTGCCAGTGGATATTTGGTGCGATTGCGTCATCCAGTGGAAAAAGAAATACATTCACACGAAAACTAGATAGAGCCATTCTCAGAAACTTCTTGGGATGAGTGCATTCTACTCACAGAGTTGTACCTTCCTTTTGATAGAATCGTTCTGAAACACACTTTTTGTGCAAACTGCAAGTGGATAGTTGGAGCGCTTTGAGGCGTATGCTGCAAAACGAAATATCTTCACATAAAAACTAGACAGAAGCATTCTCAGAAACTTCTTTGTGATGTGCGCATTCAACTCACAGAGTTGAAGCTTCCTTTTCATATAGCACTTTTGAAACGCTCTGTTAGTAGAATCTGCAAGGGAATATTTGGCGTGCTACGAGGCCAACACTGGAAAAGGAAATACCTTCACATATAAACCAGACGGAAGCATTCTCAGAAACTACCCTGTGCTTTATGCATTCAACTCACTGAGAGGAATCTTCCCTTTGAGAGCGCAGTTTGGAAACACTCTTTTTGCAGAATTTGCTAGGGGATGTTTGGAGCGATTTCAGGACTATGCTGGAAAAGGAAATATCTTCACTTAAACACTAGACAGAAGCATTGTCAGAAACTTCGGTGTGATGAGTGCATTCAAGTGACAGACTTGAACCTTCCTTTTGATAGAGCAGTTTTGAGACGCTCTTTTAGTAGCATCTGAAAGTGGATATTTGGAGCGCTTTTAGGCCAAGGCTGGAAAACGAAATATCATCACATAAAAACTAGACAGAAGCATTCTCAGAAACTTCTTTGTGATGAGTGGATTCAACTCACAGACTTGAACGTTCCTTTGGATAGGATAGATTTGAAACACTCCTTTTGTAGAATCTGCGAGTGTTTATTTCGAACGCTTTGAGGCCTATGCTGGAAAAGGAAATATCTTCACCTAAAAACTAGACAGAAGCATTGTCAGAAACATCTTTGTGATGACTGCATTCAACTCACAGAGTTGAACCTACCTATTGATAGAGAAGTTTTGAAACACCCTTTTTGTAGACTCTGCAAGTGAATATTTGGAGCGATATGAGGCCTCTGCTGGGAAATGAAATATCTTCACCTAAAAGCTAGACAGAAGCATACTCAGAAACGACTTGGCAATGTGTGCATCCAACTCACAGAGTTGAACCTTCTTTTCCCTAGAGCAGTTTTGAAACACTCTTTTAGTAGAATCTGAAAGTGGATATTTGGAGCGCTTTGAGGCCAATGCTGGGAAACGAAATATCATCACAGAACAACTAGACAGAAGCGTTCTCCGAAAGTTCTTTGTGATGAGGGCATTCAACTCAGAGACTTGAACGTTCCTTTTGATAGAACAGTTTTGAAACACTCCTTTTGTAGAATCTGCAAGTGTTTATTTGGAGCGCTTTCAGGCCTATGCTGGAAAAGGAAATATCTTCCCCTAAAAAGTAGATAGAAGCATTCTCAGAAACTTCTTGGTGATGTGTACATTGAACTCACAGTGTTGAACCTTTCTTTGGATAGAGAAGTTTTGAAACACTCTTTTAGCAGAATCTTCAAGTGGATATATGGAGTTCCTTGAGGCCTACGCCGGAAAAGGAAATATCTTCCCGTAGAAACTAGGCAAAAGCATTCTCAGAAAGTTCCCTGTGCTTTGTGCATTCAACTCACAGAGTTCAACCTTCCTTTGGATAGAGCAGTTTTGAAACACTCTTTTTGTAGAATCTGCACGTGGATATTTGGAACGCTTTGAGGCCTATGCTTCAAAAGGAAATATCCTGGCATAGAGACTAGACGGAAGCATTCTCAGAAACTTCTTTGCGATGAGTGCCTTCAAGTCACAGAGTGAAACCTTCCTTTTGATAGTCCAGCTTTGAAACACTGTTTCTGTAGAATCCGCAAGTGGATGCTTGGAGCTCTTTGAGGCTTAGGTTGGAAAAGGTAATATCTTCATATACAAACTAGACAGAAGCATTCTCAGAAACTTCTTTGTCATGTGGGGATGGAACTCACAGAGTTGAACATTTCTTTTCATAGAGAAGTACTGCAACCCTCTTTTCGTGGAAACTGCAAGGGGATATTTGGTGCGATTGCGTCATCCAGTGGAAAAGGAAATACATTCAGACGAAAACTAGATAGAACCATTCTCAGAAACTTCTTGAGATGAGTGCATTCTACTCACAGAGTTGTACCTTCCTTTTGATAGAATAGTTCTGAAACACACTTTTGGTGCAAACTGCAAGTGGATAGTTGGAGCGCTTTGAGGCGTATGCTGCAAAACGAAATATCTTCACATAAAAACTAGACAGAAGCATTCTCAGAAACTTCTTTGTGATGTGCGCATTCAACTCACAGAGTTGAAGCTTCGTTTTCATATAGTACTTTTGAAATGCTCTCTTAGTAGAATCTGCAAGGGAATATTTGGCGTGCTACGAGGCCAACACTGGAAAAGGAAATACCTTCACATATAAACCAGACGGAAGCATTCTCGGAAACTACCCTGTGCTTTATGCATTCAACTCACTGAGAGGAATCTTCCCTTTGAGAGCGCAGTTTGGAAACACTCTTTTTGCAGAATTTGCTAGGGGATGTTTGGAGCGATTTCAGGACTATGCTGGAAAAGGAAATATCTTCACTTAAACACTAGACAGAAGCATTGTCAGAAACTTCGGTGTGATGAGTGCATTCAAGTGACAGACTTGAACCTTCCTTTTGATAGAGCAGTTTTGAGACGCTCTTTTAGTAGCATCTGAAAGTGGATATTTGGAGCGATTCTAGGCCAAGGCTGGAAAACGAAATATCATCACATAAAAACTAGACAGAAGCATTCTCAGAAACTTCTTTGTGATGAGTGGATTCAACTCACAGACTTGAACGTTCCTTTGGATAGGATAGTTTTGAAACACTCCTTTTGTAGAATATGCGAGTGTTTATTTCGAACGCTTTGAGGCCAATGCTGGAAAAGGAAATATCTTCACCTAAAAACTAGACAGAAGCATTGTCAGAAACATCTTTGTGATGACTGCATTCAACTCACAGAGTTGAACCTACCTATTGATAGAGAAGTTTTGAAACACCCTTTTTGTAGAATCTGCAAGTGAATATTTGGAGCGATATGAGGCCTCTGCTGGGAAATGAAATATCTTCACCTAAAAGCGAGACAGAAGCATACTCAGAAACGACTTGGCAATGTGTGCATCCAACTCACAGAGTTGAACCTTCCTTTCCCTAGAGCAGTTTTGAAACACTCTTTTAGTACAATCTGAATGTGGATATTTGGAGCGCTTTGAGGCCAATGCTGGGAAACGAAATATCGTCACAGAACAACTAGACAGAAGCGTTCTCCGAAAGTTCTTTGTGATGAGGGCGTTCAACTCAGAGACTCGAACGTTCCTTTTGATAGAACAGTTTTGAAACACTCCTTTTGTAGAATCTGCAAGTGTTTATTTGGAGCGCTTTCAGGCCTATGCTGGAAAAGGAAATATCTTCCCTTAAAAGTAGATAGAAGCATTCTCAGAAACTTCTTGGTGATGTGTACATTGAACTCACAGTGTTGAACCTTTCTTTGGATAGAGAAGTTTTGAAACACTCTTTTAGCAGAATCTTCAAGTGGATATATGGAGTTCCTTGAGGCCTACGCCGGAAAAGAAAATATCTTCCCGTAGAAACTAGGCAAAAGCATTCTCTGAAAGTTCCCTGTGCTTTGTGCATTCAACTCACAGAGTTCAACCTTCCTTTGGATTGAGCAGTTTTGAAACACTCTTTTTGTAGAATCTGCACGTGGATATTTGGAACGCTTTGAGGCCTATGCTTCAAAAGGAAATATCCTGGCATAGAGACTAGACGGAAGCATTCTCAGAAACTTCTTTGCGATGAGTGCCTTCAAGTCACAGAGTGAAACCTTCCTTTTGATAGTCCAGCTTTGAAACACTGTTTCTGTAGAATCCGCAAGTGGATGCTTGGAGCTCTTTGAGGCTTAGGCTGGAAAAGGTAATATCTTCATATACAAACTAGACAGAAGCATTCCAAGAAACTTCTTTGTCATGTGGGGATGGAACTCACAGAGTTGAACATTCCTTTTCATAGAGCAGTTCTGCAACCCTCTTTTGGTGGAAACTGCCAGTGGATATTTGGTGCGATTGCGTCATCCAGTGGAAAAAGAAATACATTCACACGAAAACTAGATAGAGCCATTCTCAGAAACTTCTTGGGATGAGTGCATTCTACTCACAGAGTTGTACCTTCCTTTTGATAGAATCGTTCTGAAACACACTTTTTGTGCAAACTGCAAGTGGATAGTTGGAGCGCTTTGAGGCGTATGCTGCAAAACGAAATATCTTCACATAAAAACTAGACAGAAGCATTCTCAGAAACTTCTTTGTGATGTGCGCATTCAACTCACAGAGTTGAAGCTTCCTTTTCATATAGCACTTTTGAAACGCTCTGTTAGTAGAATCTGCAAGGGAATATTTGGCGTGCTACGAGGCCAACACTGGAAAAGGAAATACCTTCACATATAAACCAGACGGAAGCATTCTCAGAAACTACCCTGTGCTTTATGCATTCAACTCACTGAGAGGAATCTTCCCTTTGAGAGCGCAGTTTGGAAACACTCTTTTTGCAGAATTTGCTAGGGGATGTTTGGAGCGATTTCAGGACTATGCTGGAAAAGGAAATATCTTCACTTAAACACTAGACAGAAGCATTGTCAGAAACTTCGGTGTGATGAGTGCATTCAAGTGACAGACTTGAACCTTCCTTTTGATAGAGCAGTTTTGAGACGCTCTTTTAGTAGCATCTGAAAGTGGATATTTGGAGCGCTTTTAGGCCAAGGCTGGAAAACGAAATATCATCACATAAAAACTAGACAGAAGCATTCTCAGAAACTTCTTTGTGATGAGTGGATTCAACTCACAGACTTGAACGTTCCTTTGGATAGGATAGATTTGAAACACTCCTTTTGTAGAATCTGCGAGTGTTTATTTCGAACGCTTTGAGGCCTATGCTGGAAAAGGAAATATCTTCACCTAAAAACTAGACAGAAGCATTGTCAGAAACATCTTTGTGATGACTGCATTCAACTCACAGAGTTGAACCTACCTATTGATAGAGAAGTTTTGAAACACCCTTTTTGTAGACTCTGCAAGTGAATATTTGGAGCGATATGAGGCCTCTGCTGGGAAATGAAATATCTTCACCTAAAAGCTAGACAGAAGCATACTCAGAAACGACTTGGCAATGTGTGCATCCAACTCACAGAGTTGAACCTTCTTTTCCCTAGAGCAGTTTTGAAACACTCTTTTAGTAGAATCTGAAAGTGGATATTTGGAGCGCTTTGAGGCCAATGCTGGGAAACGAAATATCATCACAGAACAACTAGACAGAAGCGTTCTCCGAAAGTTCTTTGTGATGAGGGCATTCAACTCAGAGACTTGAACGTTCCTTTTGATAGAACAGTTTTGAAACACTCCTTTTGTAGAATCTGCAAGTGTTTATTTGGAGCGCTTTCAGGCCTATGCTGGAAAAGGAAATATCTTCCCCTAAAAAGTAGATAGAAGCATTCTCAGAAACTTCTTGGTGATGTGTACATTGAACTCACAGTGTTGAACCTTTCTTTGGATAGAGAAGTTTTGAAACACTCTTTTAGCAGAATCTTCAAGTGGATATATGGAGTTCCTTGAGGCCTACGCCGGAAAAGGAAATATCTTCCCGTAGAAACTAGGCAAAAGCATTCTCAGAAAGTTCCCTGTGCTTTGTGCATTCAACTCACAGAGTTCAACCTTCCTTTGGATAGAGCAGTTTTGAAACACTCTTTTTGTAGAATCTGCACGTGGATATTTGGAACGCTTTGAGGCCTATGCTTCAAAAGGAAATATCCTGGCATAGAGACTAGACGGAAGCATTCTCAGAAACTTCTTTGCGATGAGTGCCTTCAAGTCACAGAGTGAAACCTTCCTTTTGATAGGCCAGCTTTGAAACACTGTTTCTGTAGAATCCGCAAGTGGATGCTTGGAGCTCTTTGAGGCTTAGGCTGGAAAAGGTAATATCTTCATATACAAACTAGACAGAAGCATTCCCAGAAACTTCTTTGTCATGTGGGATGGAACTCACAGAGTTGAACATTTCTTTTCATAGAGCAGTTCTGCAACCCTCTTTTGGTGGAAACTGCAAGGGGATATTTGGTGCGATTGCGTCATCCAGTGGAAAAGGAAATACATTCAGACGAAAACTAGATAGAACCATTCTCAGAAACTTCTTGGGATGAGTGCATTCTACTCACAGAGTTGTACCTTCCTTTTGATAGAATAGTTCTGAAACACACTTTTTGTGCAAACTGCAAGTGGATAGTTGGAGCGCTTTGAGGCGTATGCTGCAAAACGAAATATCTTCACACAAAAACTAGACAGAGGCATTCTCAGAAACTTCTTTGTGATGTGCGCATTCAACTCACAGAGTTGAAGCTTTCTTTTCATATAGCACTTTTGAAACGCTCTGTTAGTAGAATCTGCAAGGGAATATTTGGCGTGCTACGAGGCCAACACTGGAAAAGGAAATACCTTCACATATAAACCAGACGGAAGCATTCTCAGAAACTACCCTGTGCTTTATGCATTCAACTCACTGAGAGGAATCTTCCCTTTGAGAGCGCAGTTTGGAAACACTCTTTTTGCAGAATTTGCTAGGGGATGTTTGGAGCGATTTCAGGACTAGGCTGGAAAAGGAAATATCTTCACTTAAACACTAGACAGAAGCATTGTCAGAAACTTCGGTGTGATGAGTGCATTCAACTCACAGACTTGAACCTTCCTTTTGATAGAGCAGTTTTGAGACGCTCTTTTAGTAGCATCTGAAAGTGGATATTTGGAGCGCTTTTAGGCCAAGGCTGGAAAACGAAATATCATCACATAAAAACTAGACAGAAGCATTCTCAGAAACTTCTTTGTGATGAGTGGATTCAACTCACAGACTTGAACGTTCCTTTGGATAGGATAGTTTTGAAACACTCCTTTTGTAGAATCTGCGAGTGTTTATTTCGAAAGCTTTGAGGCCAATGCTGGAAAAGGAAATATCTTCACCTAAAAACTAGACAGAAGCATTGTCAGAAACAACTTTGTGATGACTGCATTCAAATCAAAGAGTTGAACCTACCTATTGATAGAGAAGTTTTGAAACACCCTTTTTGTAGAATCTGCAAGTGAATATTTGGAGCGATATGAGGCCTCTGCTGGGAAATGAAATATCTTCACCTAAAAGCGAGACAGAAGCATACTCAGAAACGACTTGGCAATGTGTGCATCCAACTCACAGAGTTGAACCTTCCTTTCCCTAGAGCAGTTTTGAAACACTCTTTTAGTACAATCTGAATGTGGATATTTGGAGCGCTTTGAGGCCAATGCTGGGAAACGAAATATCGTCACAGAACAACTAGACAGAAGCGTTCTCCGAAAGTTCTTTGTGATGAGGGCGTTCAACTCAGAGACTTGAACGTTCCTTTTGATAGAACAGTTTTGAAACACTCCTTTTGTAGAATCTGCAAGTGTTTATTTGGAGCGCTTTCAGGCCTATGCTGGAAAAGGAAATATCTTCCCCTAAAAAGTAGATAGAAGCATTCTCAGAAACTTCTTGGTGATGTGTACATTGAACTCACAGTGTTGAACCTTTCTTTGGATAGAGAAGTTTTGAAACACTCTTTTAGCAGAATCTTCAAGTGGATATATGGAGTTCCTTGAGGCCTACGCCGGAAAAGGAAATATCTTCCCGTAGAAACTAGGCAAAAGCATTCTCTGAAAGTTCCCTGTGCTTTGTGCATTCAACTCACAGAGTTCAACCTTCCTTTGGATTGAGCAGTTTTGAAACACTCTTTTTGTAGAATCTGCACGTGGATATTTGGAACGCTTTGAGGCCTATGCTTCAAAAGGAAATATCCTGGCATAGAGACTAGACGGAAGCATTCTCAGAAACTTCTTTGCGATGAGTGCCTTCAAGTCACAGAGTGAAACCTTCCTTTTGATAGGCCAGCTTTGAAACACTGTTTCTGTAGAATCCGCAAGTGGATGCTTGGAGCTCTTTGAGGCTTAGGCTGGAAAAGGTAATATCTTCATATACAAACTAGACAGAAGCATTCCAAGAAACTTCTTTGTCATGTGGGGATGGAACTCACAGAGTTGAACATTCCTTTTCATAGAGCAATTCTGCAACACTCTTTTGGTGGAAACTGCCAGTGGATATTTGGTGCGATTGCGTCATCCAGTGGAAAAGGAAATACATTCAGACGAAAACTAGATAGAGCCATTCTCAGAAACTTCTTGGGATGAGTGCATTCTACTCACAGAGTTGTACCTTCCTTTTGATAGAATAGTTCTGAAACACACTTTTTGTGCAAACTGCAAGTGGATAGTTGGAGTGCTTTGAGGCGTATGCTGCAAAACGAAATATCTTCACACAAAAACTAGACAGAAGCATTCTCAGAAACTTCTTTGTGATGTGCGCATTCAACTCACAGAGTTGAAGCTTCCTTTTCATATAGCACTTTTGAAACGCTCTGTTAGTAGAATCTGCAAGGGAATATTTGGCGTGCTACGAGGCCAACACTTGAAAAGGAAATACCTTCACATATAAACCAGACGGAAGCATTCTCAGAAACTACCCTGTGCTTTATGCATTCAACTCACTGAGAGGAATCTACCCTTTGAGAGCGCAGTTTGGAAACACTCTTTTTGCAGAATTTGCTAGGGGTTGTTTGGAGCGATTTCAGGACTATGCTGGAAAAGGAAATATCTTCACTTAAACACTAGACAGAAGCATTGTCAGAAACTTCGGTGTGATGAGTGCATTCAACTCACAGACTTGAACCTTCCTTTTGATAGAGCAGTTTTGAAACGCTCTTTTAGTAGCATCTGAAAGTGGATATTTGGAGCGCTTTTAGGCCAAGGCTGGAAAACGAAATATCATCACATAAAAACTAGACAGAAGCATTCTCAGAAACTTCTTTGTGATGAGTGGATTCAACTCACAGACTTGAACGTTCCTTTGGATAGGATAGATTTGAAACACTCCTTTTGTAGAATCTGCGAGTGTTTATTTCGAATGCTTTGAGGCCTATGCTGGAAAAGGAAATATCTTCACCTAAAAACTAGACAGAAGCATTGTCAGAAACATCTTTGTGATGACTGCATTCAACTCACAGAGTTGAACCTACCTATTGATAGAGAAGTTTTGAAACACCCTTTTTGTAGAATCTGCAAGTGAATATTTGGAGCGCTATGAGGCCTCTGCTGGGAAATGAAATATCTTCACCTAAAAGCTAGACAGAAGCATACTCAGAAACGACTTGGCAATGTGTGCATCCAACTCACAGAGTTGAACCTTCCTTTCCCTAGAGCAGTTTTGAAACACTCTTTTAGTAGAATCTGAAAGTGGATATTTGGAGCGCTTTGAGGCCAATGCTGGGAAACGAAATATCATCACAGAACAACTAGACAGAAGCGTTCTCCGAAAGTTCTTTGTGATGAGGGCATTCAACTCAGAGACTCGAACGTTCCTTTTGATAGAACAGTTTTGAAACACTCCTTTTGTAGAATCTGCAAGTGTTTATTTGGAGCGCTTTGAGGCCTATGCTGGAAAAGGAAATATCTTCCCCTAAAAAGTAGATAGAAGCATTCTCAGAAACTTCTTGGTGATGTGTACATTGAACTCACAGTGTTGAACCTTTCTTTGGATAGAGAAGATTTGAAACACTCTTTTAGCAGAATCTTCAAGTGGATATATGGAGTTCCTTGAGGCCTACGCCGGAAAAGGAAATATCTTCCCGTAGAAACTAGGCAAAAGCATTCTCAGAAAGTTCCCTGTGCTTTGTGCATTCAACTCACAGAGTTCAACCTTCCTTTGGATAGAGCAGTTTTGAAACACTCTTTTTGTAGAATCTGCACGTGGATATTTGGAACGCTTTGAGGCCTATGCTTCAAAAGGAAATATCCTGGCATAGAGACTAGACGGAAGCATTCTCAGAAACTTCTTTGCGATGAGTGCCTTCAAGTCACAGAGTGAAACCTTCCTTTTGATAGGCCAGCTTTGAAACACTGTTTCTGTAGAATCCGCAAGTGGATGCTTGGAGCTCTTTGAGGCTTAGGCTGGAAAAGGTAATATCTTCATATACAAACTAGACAGAAGCATTCTCAGAAACTTCTTTGTCATGTGGGATGGAACTCACAGAGTTGAATATTTCTTTTCATAGAGCAGTTCTGCAACCCTCTTTTGGTGGAAACTGCAAGGGGATATTTGGTGCGATTGCGTCATCCAGTGGAAAAGGAAATACATTCAGACGAAAACTAGATAGAACCATTCTCAGAAACTTCTTGGGATGAGTGCATTCTACTCACAGAGTTGTACCTTCCTTTTGATAGAATAGTTCTGAAACACACTTTTTGTGCAAACTGCAAGTGGATAGTTGGAACGCTTTGAGGCGTATGCTGCAAAACGAAATATCTTCACACAAAAACTAGACAGAAGCATTCTCAGAAACTTCTTTGTGATGTGCGCATTCAACTCACAGAGTTGAAGCTTCCTTTTCATATAGCACTTTTGAAACGCTCTGTTAGTAGAATCTGCAAGGGAATATTTGGCGTGCTACGAGGCCAACACTGGAAAAGGAAATACCTTCACATACAAACCAGACGGAAGCATTCTCAGAAACTACCCTGTGCTTTATGCATTCAACTCACTGAGAGGAATCTTCCCTTTGAGAGCGCAGTTTGGAAACACTCTTTTTGCAGAATTTGCTAGGGGTTGTTTGGAGCGATTTCAGGAGTACGCTGGAAAAGGAAATATCTTCACTTAAACACTAGACAGAAGCATTGTCAGAAACTTCGGTGCGATGAGTGCATTCGACTCACACACCTGAACCTTTCTTTTGATAGAGCAGTTTTGAAACGCTCTTTTAGTAGCATCTGAAAGTGGATATTTGGAGCGCTTCGAGGCCAAGGCTGGAAAACGAAATATCATCTCATAAAAACTAGACAGAAGCATTCTCAGAAACTTCTTTGTGATGAGTGGATTCAACTCACAGACTTGCACGTTCCTTTGGATAGGATAGTTTTGAAACACTCCTTTTGTAGAATCTACGAGTGTTTATTTCGAACGCTTTGAGGCCTATGCTGGAAAAGGAAATATCTTCACCTAAAAACTAGACAGAAGCGTTGTCAGAAACATCTTTGTGATGACTGCATTCAACTCACAGAGTTGAACCTACCTATTGATAGAGAAGTTTTGAAACACTCTTTTTGTAGAATCTGCAAGTGAATATTTGGAGCGATATGAAGCCTCTGCTGGGAAATGAAATATCTTCCCCTAAAAGCTAGACAAAAGCATACTCAGAAACGACTTGGCAATGTGTGCATCCAACTCACAGAGTTGAACCTTCCTTTCCCTAGAGCAGTTTTGAAACACTCTTTTAGTAGAATCTGAAAGTGGATATTTGGAGCGCTTTGAGGCCAGTGCTGGGAAACGAAATATCATCACAGAAAAACTAGACAGAAGCGTTCTGCGAAAGTTCTTTGTGATGAGTGCATTCAACTCAGAGACTCGAACGTTCCTTTTGATAGAACAGTTTTGAAACACTCCTTTTGTAGAATCTGCAAGTGTTTATTTGGAGCGCTTTCAGGCCTATGCTGGAAAAGGAAATATCTTCACCTCAAAAGTAGATAGAAGCATTCTCAGAAACTTCTTGGTGATGCGTACATTGAACTCACAGTGTTGAACCTTTCTTTGGATAGAGAAGTTTTGAAACACTCTTTTAGCAGGATCTTCAAGTGGATATATGGAGTTCCTTGAGGCCTACGCCGGAAAAGGAAATATCTTACCGTAGAAACTAGGCAAAAGCATTCTCAGAAACTTCCCTGTGCTTTGTGCATTCAACTCACAGAGTTCAACCTTCCTTTGGATAGAGCAGTTTTGAAACACTCTTTTTGTAGAATCTGCACGTGGATATTTGGAACGCTTTGAGGCCTATGCTTCAAAAGGAAATACCCTGGAATAGAGACTAGACGGAAGCATTCTCAGAAACTTCTTTGCGATGAGTGCCTTCAAGTCACAGAGTGAAACCTTCCTTTTGATAGTCCAGCTTTGAAACACTGTTTCTGTAGAATCCGCAAGTGGATGCTTGGAGCTCTTTGAGGCTTAGGTTGGAAAAGGTAATATCTTCATATACAAACTAGACAGAATCATTCTCAGAAACTTCTTTGTCATGTGGGGATGGAACTCACAGAGTTGAACATTTCTTTTCATAGAGAAGTTCTGCAACCCTCTTTTCGTGGAAACTGCAAGGGGATATTTGGTGCGATTGCGTCATCCAGTGGAAAAGGAAATACATTCAGACGAAAACTAGATAGAACCATTCTCAGAAACTTCTTGAGATGAGTGCATTCTACTCACAGAGTTGTACCTTCCTTTTGATAGAATAGTTCTGAAACACACTTTTGGTGCAAACTGCAAGTGGATAGTTGGAGCGCTTTGAGGCGTATGCTGCAAAACGAAATATCTTCACATAAAAACTAGACAGAAGCATTCTCAGAAACTTCTTTGTGATGTGCGCATTCAACTCACAGAGTTGAAGCTTCGTTTTCATATAGTACTTTTGAAATGCTCTCTTAGTAGAATCTGCAAGGGAATATTTGGCGTGCTACGAGGCCAACACTGGAAAAGGAAATACCTTCACATATAAACCAGACGGAAGCATTCTCGGAAACTACCCTGTGCTTTATGCATTCAACTCACTGAGAGGAATCTTCCCTTTGAGAGCGCAGTTTGGAAACACTCTTTTTGCAGAATTTGCTAGGGGATGTTTGGAGCGATTTCAGGACTATGCTGGAAAAGGAAATATCTTCACTTAAACACTAGACAGAAGCATTGTCAGAAACTTCGGTGTGATGAGTGCATTCAACTCACAGACTTGAACCTTCCTTTTGATAGAGCAGTTTTGAGACGCTCTTTTAGTAGCATCTGAAAGTGGATATTTGGAGCGATTCTAGGCCAAGGCTGGAAAACGAAATATCATCACATAAAAACTAGACAGAAGCATTCTCAGAAACTTCTTTGTGATGAGTGGATTCAACTCACAGACTTGAACGTTCCTTTGGATAGGATAGTTTTGAAACACTCCTTTTGTAGAATCTGCGAGTGTTTATTTCGAACGCTTTGAGGCCAATGCTGGAAAAGGAAATATCTTCACCTAAAAACTAGACAGAAGCATTGTCAGAAACATCTTTGTGATGACTGCATTCAACTCACAGAGTTGAACCTACCTATTGATAGAGAAGTTTTGAAACACCCTTTTTGTAGAATCTGCAAGTGAATATTTGGAGCGATATGAGGCCTCTGCTGGGAAATGAAATATCTTCACCTAAAAGCGAGACAGAAGCATACTCAGAAACGACTTGGCAATGTGTGCATCCAACTCACAGAGTTGAACCTTCCTTTCCCTAGAGCAGTTTTGAAACACTCTTTTAGTACAATCTGAATGTGGATATTTGGAGCGCTTTGAGGCCAATGCTGGGAAACGAAATATCGTCACAGAACAACTAGACAGAAGCGTTCTCCGAAAGTTCTTTGTGATGAGGGCGTTCAACTCAGAGACTCGAACGTTCCTTTTGATAGAACAGTTTTGAAACACTCCTTTTGTAGAATCTGCAAGTGTTTATTTGGAGCGCTTTCAGGCCTATGCTGGAAAAGGAAATATCTTCCCTTAAAAGTAGATAGAAGCATTCTCAGAAACTTCTTGGTGATGTGTACATTGAACTCACAGTGTTGAACCTTTCTGTGGATAGAGAAGTTTTGAAACACTCTTTTAGCAGAATCTTCAAGTGGATATATGGAGTTCCTTGAGGCCTACGCCGGAAAAGAAAATATCTTCCCGTAGAAACTAGGCAAAAGCATTCTCTGAAAGTTCCCTGTGCTTTGTGCATTCAACTCACAGAGTTCAACCTTCCTTTGGATTGAGCAGTTTTGAAACACTCTTTTTGTAGAATCTGCACGTGGATATTTGGAACGCTTTGAGGCCTATGCTTCAAAAGGAAATATCCTGGCATAGAGACTAGACGGAAGCATTCTCAGAAACTTCTTTGCGATGAGTGCCTTCAAGTCACAGAGTGAAACCTTCCTTTTGATAGTCCAGCTTTGAAACACTGTTTCTGTAGAATCCGCAAGTGGATGCTTGGAGCTCTTTGAGGCTTAGGCTGGAAAAGGTAATATCTTCATATACAAACTAGACAGAAGCATTCCAAGAAACTTCTTTGTCATGTGGGGATGGAACTCACAGAGTTGAACATTCCTTTTCATAGAGCAGTTCTGCAACCCTCTTTTGGTGGAAACTGCCAGTGGATATTTGGTGCGATTGCGTCATCCAGTGGAAAAAGAAATACATTCACACGAAAACTAGATAGAGCCATTCTCAGAAACTTCTTGGGATGAGTGCATTCTACTCACAGAGTTGTACCTTCCTTTTGATAGAATCGTTCTGAAACACACTTTTTGTGCAAACTGCAAGTGGATAGTTGGAGCGCTTTGAGGCGTATGCTGCAAAACGAAATATCTTCACATAAAAACTAGACAGAAGCATTCTCAGAAACTTCTTTGTGATGTGCGCATTCAACTCACAGAGTTGAAGCTTCCTTTTCATATAGCACTTTTGAAACGCTCTGTTAGTAGAATCTGCAAGGGAATATTTGGCGTGCTACGAGGCCAACACTGGAAAAGGAAATACCTTCACATATAAACCAGACGGAAGCATTCTCAGAAACTACCCTGTGCTTTATGCATTCAACTCACTGAGAGGAATCTTCCCTTTGAGAGCGCAGTTTGGAAACACTCTTTTTGCAGAATTTGCTAGGGGATGTTTGGAGCGATTTCAGGACTATGCTGGAAAAGGAAATATCTTCACTTAAACACTAGACAGAAGCATTGTCAGAAACTTCGGTGTGATGAGTGCATTCAAGTGACAGACTTGAACCTTCCTTTTGATAGAGCAGTTTTGAGACGCTCTTTTAGTAGCATCTGAAAGTGGATATTTGGAGCGCTTTTAGGCCAAGGCTGGAAAACGAAATATCATCACATAAAAACTAGACAGAAGCATTCTCAGAAACTTCTTTGTGATGAGTGGATTCAACTCACAGACTTGAACGTTCCTTTGGATAGGATAGATTTGAAACACTCCTTTTGTAGAATCTGCGAGTGTTTATTTCGAACGCTTTGAGGCCTATGCTGGAAAAGGAAATATCTTCACCTAAAAACTAGACAGAAGCATTGTCAGAAACATCTTTGTGATGACTGCATTCAACTCACAGAGTTGAACCTACCTATTGATAGAGAAGTTTTGAAACACCCTTTTTGTAGACTCTGCAAGTGAATATTTGGAGCGATATGAGGCCTCTGCTGGGAAATGAAATATCTTCACCTAAAAGCTAGACAGAAGCATACTCAGAAACGACTTGGCAATGTGTGCATCCAACTCACAGAGTTGAGCCTTCTTTTCCCTAGAGCAGTTTTGAAACACTCTTTTAGTAGAATCTGAAAGTGGATATTTGGAGCGCTTTGAGGCCAATGCTGGGAAACGAAATATCATCACAGAACAACTAGACAGAAGCGTTCTCCGAAAGTTCTTTGTGATGAGGGCATTCAACTCAGAGACTTGAACGTTCCTTTTGATAGAACAGTTTTGAAACACTCCTTTTGTAGAATCTGCAAGTGTTTATTTGGAGCGCTTTGAGGCCTATGCTGGAAAAGGAAATATCTTCCCCTAAAAAGTAGATAGAAGCATTCTCAGAAACTTCTTGGTGATGTGTACATTGAACTCACAGTGTTGAACCTTTCTTTGGATAGAGAAGTTTTGAAACACTCTTTTAGCAGAATCTTCAAGTGGATATATGGAGTTCCTTGAGGCCTACGCCGGAAAAGGAAATATCTTCCCGTAGAAACTAGGCAAAAGCATTCTCAGAAAGTTCCCTGTGCTTTGTGCATTCAACTCACAGAGTTCAACCTTCCTTTGGATAGAGCAGTTTTGAAACACTCTTTTTGTAGAATCTGCACGTGGATATTTGGAACGCTTTGAGGCCTATGCTTCAAAAGGAAATATCCTGGCATAGAGACTAGACGGAAGCATTCTCAGAAACTTCTTTGCGATGAGTGCCTTCAAGTCACAGAGTGAAACCTTCCTTTTGATAGGCCAGCTTTGAAACACTGTTTCTGTAGAATCCGCAAGTGGATGCTTGGAGCTCTTTGAGGCTTAGGCTGGAAAAGGTAATATCTTCATATACAAACTAGACAGAAGCATTCCCAGAAACTTCTTTGTCATGTGGGATGGAACTCACAGAGTTGAACATTTCTTTTCATAGAGCAGTTCTGCAACCCTCTTTTGGTGGAAACTGCAAGGGGATATTTGGTGCGATTGCGTCATCCAGTGGAAAAGGAAATACATTCAGACGAAAACTAGATAGAACCATTCTCAGAAACTTCTTGGGATGAGTGCATTCTACTCACAGAGTTGTACCTTCCTTTTGATAGAATAGTTCTGAAAGACACTTTTTGTGCAAACTGCAAGTGGATAGTTGGAGCGCTTTGAGGCGTATGCTGCAAAACGAAATATCTTCACACAAAAACTAGACAGAGGCATTCTCAGAAACTTCTTTGTGATGTGCGCATTCAACTCACAGAGTTGAAGCTTCCTTTTCATATAGCACTTTTGAAACGCTCTGTTAGTAGAATCTGCAAGGGAATATTTGGCGTGCTACGAGGCCAACACTGGAAAAGGAAATACCTTCCCATATAAACCAGACGGAAGCATTCTCAGAAACTACCCTCTGCTTTATGCATTCAACTCACTGAGAGGAATCTTCCCTTTGAGAGCGCAGTTTGGAAACACTCTTTTTGCAGAATTTGCTAGGGGATGTTTGGAGCGATTTCAGGACTATGCTGGAAAAGGAAATATCTTCACTTAAACACTAGACAGAAGCATTGTCAGAAACTTCGGTGTGATGAGTGCATTCAACTCACAGACTTGAACCTTCCTTTTGATAGAGCAGTTTTGAAACGCTCTTTTAGTAGCATCTGAAAGTGGATATTTGGAGCGCTTTTAGGCCAAGGCTGGAAAACGAAATATCATCACATAAAAACTAGACAGAAGCATTCTCAGAGACTTCTTTGTGATGAGTGGATTCAACTCACAGACTTGAACGTTCCTTTGGATAGGATAGATTTGAAACACTCCTTTTGTAGAATCTGCGAGTGTTTATTACGAATGCTTTGAGGCCTACGCTGGAAAAGGAAATATCTTCACCTAAAAACTAGACAGAAGCATTGTCAGAAACATCTTTGTGATGACTGCATTCAACTCACAGAGTTGAACCTGCCTATTGATAGAGAAGTTTTGAAACACCCTTTTTGTAGAATCTGCAAGTGAATATTGGAGTGATATGAGGCCTCTGCTGGGAAATGAAATATCTTCACCTAAAAGCTAGACAGAAGCATACTCAGAAACGACTTGGCAATGTGTGCATCCAACTCACAGAGTTGAACCTTCCTTTCCCTAGAGCAGTTTTGAAACACTCTTTTAGTAGAATCTGAATGTGGATATTTGGAGCGCTTTGAGGCCAATGCTGGGAAACGAAATATCATCACAGAACAACTAGAAAGAAGCGTTCTCCGAAAGTTCTTTGTGATGAGGGCATTCAACTCAGAGACTCGAACGTTCCTTTTGATAGAACAGTTTTGAAACACTCCTTTTGTAGAATCTGCAAGTGTTTATTTGGAGCGCTTTGAGGCCTATGCTGGAAAAGGAAATATCTTCCCCTAAAAAGTAGATAGAAGCATTCTCAGAAACTTCTTGGTGATGTGTACATTGAACTCACAGTGTTGAACCTTCCTTTGGATAGAGAAGTTTTGAAACACTCTTTTAGCAGAATCTTCAAGTGGATATATGGAGTTCCTTGAGGCCTACGCCGGAAAAGGAAATATCTTCCCGTAGAAACTAGGCAAAAGCATTCTCAGAAAGTTCCCTGTGCTTTGTGCATTCAACTCACAGAGTTCAACCTTCCTTTGGATAGAGCAGTTTTGAAACACTCTTTTTGTAGAATCTGCACGTGGATGTTTGGAACGCTTTGAGGCCTATGCTTCAAAAGGAAATATCCTGGCATAGAGACTAGACGGAAGCATTCTCAGAAACTTCTTTGTGATAAGTGCCTTCAAGTCACAGAGTGAAACCTTCCTTTTGATAGTCCAGCTTTGAAACACTGTTTCTGTAGAATCCGCAAGTGGATGCTTGGAGCTCTTTGAGGCTTAGGCTGGAAAAGGTAATATCTTCATATACAAACTAGACAGAAGCATTCCCAGAAACTTCTTTGTCATGTGGGGATGGAACTCACAGAGTTGAACATTCCTGTTCATAGAGCAGTTCTGCAACCCTCTTTTGGTGGAAACTGCAAGTGGTTATTTGGTGCGATCGCGTCATCCAGTGGAAAAGGAAATACATTCACACGAAAACTAGATAGAGCCATTCTCAGAAACTTCTTGAAATGAGTGCATTCTACTCACAGAGTTGTACCTTCCTTTTGATAGAATAGTTCTGAAACACACTTTTTGTGCAAATTGCAAGTGGATAGTTGGAGCGCTTTGAGGCGTATGCTGCAAAACGAAATATCTTCACACAAAAACTAGACAGAAGCATTCTCAGAAACTTCTTTGTGATGTGCGCATTCAACTCACAGAGTTGAAGCTTCCTTTTCATATAGCATTTTTGAAACACTCTGTTAGTAGAATCTGCAAGGGAATATTTGGCGTGCTACGAGGCCAACACTGGAAAAGGAAATACCTTCACATATAAACCAGACGGAAGCATTCTCAGAAACTACCCTGTGCTTTATGCATTCAACTCACTGAGAGGAATCTTCCCTTTGAGAGCGCAGTTTGGAAACACTCCTTTTGCAGAATTTGCTAGGGGATGTTTGGAGCGATTTCAGGACTATGCTGGAAAAGGAAATATCTTCACTTAAACACTAGACAGAAGCATTGTCAGAAACTTCGGTGTGATGAGTGCATTCAAGTGACAGACTTGAACCTTCCTTTTGATAGAGCAGTTTTGAAACGCTCTTTTAGTAGCATCTGAAAGTGGATATTTGGAGCGCTTTTAGGCCAAGGCTGGAAAACGAAATATCATCACATAAAAACTAGACAGAAGCATTCTCAGAAACTTCTTTGTGATGAGTGGATTCAACTCACAGACTTGAACGTTCCTTTGGATAGGATAGATTTGAAACACTCCTTTTGTAGAATCTGCGAGTGTTTATTTCGAACGCTTTGAGGCCTATGCTGGAAAAGGAAATATCTTCACCTAAAAACTAGACAGAAGCATTGTCAGAAACATCTTTGTGATGACTGCATTCAACTCACAGAGTTGAACCTACCTATTGATAGAGAAGTTTTGAAACACCCTTTTTGTAGAATCTGCAAGTGAATATTTGGAGCGCTATGAGGCCTCTGCTGGGAAATGAAATATCTTCACCTAAAAGCTAGACAGAAGCATACTCAGAAACGACTTGGCAATGTGTGCATCCAACTCACAGAGTTGAACCTTCCTTTCCCTAGAGCAGTTTTGAAACACTCTTTTAGTAGAATCTGAAAGTGGATATTTGGAGCGCTTTGAGGCCAATGCTGGGAAACGAAATATCATCACAGAACAACTAGACAGAAGCGTTCTCCGAAAGTTCTTTGTGATGAGGGCATTCAACTCAGAGACTCGAACGTTCCTTTTGATAGAACAGTTTTGAAACACTCCTTTTGTAGAATCTGCAAGTGTTTATTTGGAGCGCTTTCAGGCCTATGCTGGAAAAGGAAATATCTTCCCCTAAAAAGTAGATAGAAGCATTCTCAGAAACTTCTTGGTGATGTGTACATTGAACTCACAGTGTTGAACCTTTCTTTGGATAGAGAAGTTTTGAAACACACTTTTAGCAGAATCTTCAAGTGGATATATGGAGTTCCTTGAGGCCTACGCCGGAAAAGGAAATATCTTCCCATAGAAACTAGGCAAAAGCATTCTCAGAAAGTTCCCTGTGCTTTGTGCATTCAACTCACAGAGTTCAACCTTCCTTTTGATAGAGCAGTTTTGAAACACTCTTTTTGTAGAATCTGCACGTGGATATTTGGAACGCTTTGAGGCCTATGCTTCAAAAGGAAATATCCTGGCATAGAGACTAGACGGAAGCATTCTCAGAAACTTCTTTGCGATGAGTGCCTTCAAGTCACAGAGTGAAACCTTCCTTTTGATAGGCCAGCTTTGAAACACTGTTTCTGTAGAATCCGCAAGTGGATGCTTGGAGCTCTTTGAGGCTTAGGCTGGAAAAGGTAATATCTTCATATACAAACTAGACAGAAGCATTCTCAGAAACTTCTTTGTCATGTGGGATGGAACTCACAGAGTTGAACATTTCTTTTCATAGAGCAGTTCTGCAACCCTCTTTTGGTGGAAACTGCAAGGGGATATTTGGTGCGATTGCGTCATCCAGTGGAAAAGGAAATACATTCAGACGAAAACTAGATAGAACCATTCTCAGAAACTTCTTGGGATGAGTGCATTCTACTCACAGAGTTGTACCTTCCTTTTGATAGAATAGTTCTGAAACACACTTTTTGTGCAAACTGCAAGTGGATAGTTGGAACGCTTTGAGGCGTATGCTGCAAAACGAAATATCTTCACACAAAAACTAGACAGAAGCATTCTCAGAAACTTCTTTGTGATGTGCGCATTCAACTCACAGAGTTGAAGCTTCCTTTTCATATAGCACTTTTGAAACGCTCTGTTAGTAGAATCTGCAAGGGAATATTTGGCGTGCTATGAGGCCAACACTGGAAAAGGAAATACCTTCACATATAAACCAGACGGAAGCATTCTCAGAAACTACCCTCTGCTTTATGCATTCAACTCACTGAGAGGAATCTTCCCTTTGAGAGCGCAGTTTGGAAACACTCTTTTTGCAGAATTTGCTAGGGGATGTTTGGAGCGATTTCAGGACTATGCTGGAAAAGGAAATATCTTCACTTAAACACTAGACAGAAGCATTGTCAGAAACTTCGGTGTGATGAGTGCATTCAACTCACAGACTTGAACCTTCCTTTTGATAGAGCAGTTTTGAAACGCTCTTTTAGTAGCATCTGAAAGTGGATATTTGGAGCGCTTTTAGGCCAAGGATGGAAAACGAAATATCATCACATAAAAACTAGACAGAAGCATTCTCAGAGACTTCTTTGTGATGAGTGGATTCAACTCACAGACTTGAACGTTCCTTTGGATAGGATAGATTTGAAACACTCCTTTTGTAGAATCTGCGAGTGTTTATTACGAATGCTTTGAGGCCTACGCTGGAAAAGGAAATATCTTCACCTAAAAACTAGACAGAAGCATTGTCAGAAACATCTTTGTGATGACTGCATTCAACTCACAGAGTTGAACCTACCTATTGATAGAGAAGTTTTGAAACACCCTTTTTGTAGAATCTGCAAGTGAATATTGGAGCGATATGAGGCCTCTGCTGGGAAATGAAATATCTTCACCTAAAAGCTAGACAGAAGCATACTCAGAAACTACTTGGCAATGTGTGCATCCAACTCACAGAGTTGAACCTTCCTTTCCCTAGAGCAGTTTGAAACACTCTTTAATAAAATCTGAAAGTGGATATTTGGAGCGCTTTTAGACCAATGCTGGGAAACGAAATATCATCACAGAAAAACTACACAGAAGCGTTCTCAGAAAGTTCTTTGTGATAAGTCCATTCAACTCAGAGACTCAAACGTTCCTTTTGATAGAACAGTTTTTAAACACTCCTTTTGTAGAATCTGCAACTCTTTATTTGGAGCACTTTGAGGCCTATGCTGGAAAAGGGAATATCTTCCCATAAAAAGTAGATAGAATCATTCTCAGAAACTCCTTTGTGATGTGTACATTGAACTCACAGAGTTGAACCTGTCTTTGGATAGAGAAGTTTTGAAACACTCTTTTAGCAGAATCTTCAAGTGGATGTATGGATTTCTTTGAGGCCTATGCCAGAAAAGGAAATATTTTCCCGTAGAAAATAGAAAAAATAATTCTCGGAAAGTTCCCTGTGCTTTGTGCATTCAACTCACGGAGTTCAACCTTCCTTTGATAGAGCAGTTTTGAAACACACTTTTTGTAGAATCTGCACGTCGATATTTGGAACGTTTTGAGGCCTATGCTGCAAAAGGAAATATTCTGGCCTAAAAACTAGATGGAAGCATTCTGAGAAACTACTTTCCAATGAGTGCCTTCAAGTCACAGAGTTGAAACTTCCTTTTGATAGGCCAGTTTTGTAATGCTGTTTTTGTAGAATCCGCAAGTGGATACTTGGAGCTGTTTGATGCTTAGGCTGGAAAAGGAAATATCTTCAAATACAAACTAGACAGAAGAATTCTCAGAAACTTCTTTGTCATGTGGGGATGGACCTCAAGGGTTGAACATTCCTTTTCATAGAGTAGTTCGGCAACCCTCCTTTTGTGGAAACTGCAAGTGCATATTTGGTGCGATTGCGTCATCCAGTGGAAAAGGAAATACACTCAAACGAAAACTGAATAGAACTATTCTCAGAAACTTCTTTGCGATGAGTGCATTCTACTCACAGTGTTGTACCTTCCTTTTGATAAAACAGTTTTCAAACGCTCTTTTAGTAGCATCTGAAACTGGATATTTGGAGTGATTTAAGGCCAATGCTGTAAAACGAAATATCATCACGTAAAAACTAGAGAGAGGCAAGTGTGTGAGTTGAATTCACTCATCACATAGAAGTTTCTGAGAATGCTTCTGTCTAGTTTCTATATGAATATATATCCCTTTCCAGCACAGGCCTCAATTCTCTCCAAATATCCACTTGTAGATTTCACGAAAAGGCTGTTTCCAAACGGCTCTAACAAAATCAGGTTCAACCCTGTGAGCTGAATGCACACATCAGAAAGAAGTTTCTGAGAATGCTTGTCTAGTTTGTATGTGAAGACATTTCCTTTTCCAACTCAAGCCTCAAAGCACTCCAAATATCCACTTGCGAATACTGCAAAAACATTGTTTCAAAACTGGTCTATCAAAACGAAAGTTCAACTCTGTGAGTTGAATGTACTCACCACAAAGCTGTTTCTGAGAATGCTTCTCTCTGGTTTTTATGTGAAGATATTTCCTTTTCCAACATAGGCCTCAAAGCCCTCCAAAGAAACACTTGCAGATTCTACGAAAAGAGTGTTTCAAAACTGCTTTATCAAAAGTAAGGTTGAACTCTGTGAGTTGAATGCACAAAGCACAGGGAACATTCTGAGAATGCCTTTGTCTCGTTTCTACGTGAAGACATTTCCTTTTCCAGCATAGGCCTCAAAGCACTCCATACATCCATCTGAAGATTCTACTAAAAGAGTGTTTCCAAACTTCTCTATCAAAAGGAAGGTTCAACTCTGTGAGTTCAATGCACACATGACCAAGACGTTTCTGAGAATGCTTCTGTCTAGTTTTTATGTGAAGACATTTCCTTTTCCAGCAGAGGCCTCAAAATAATCCACATATCCACTTGCAGATACTACAAAAAGAGTGTTTCCAAACTGCTGTTTCCAAAGGAAGCTTCAAGCCTGTGAGTTGAATGCACTCATCACAAAGAAGTTTCTGAGAATGCTTCTGTCTAGTTTTTATGTGAAGATATTTCCTTTTCCAACATAGGCCTCAAAGCGCTCCAAATAAACACTTGCAGATTCTACAAAAGGAGTGTTTAAAAACTTTTCTTTCAAGAGGAACATTCAAGTCTGTGAGTTGAATGCACTCATCAGAAAGAATTTTCTGAGAATATTTCTGTCTAGATTCTATGTGATGATATTTTGTCTTCCAGCATTGGCCTCGAAGCACTCACAAGATCCTCATTCAGATGCCTCTAAAAGAGTGTTTCAAAACTTCTGTATCAAAAGGAAGGTTGAAGTCTGTGAGTTGAATCCACTCGACACACAGAAGTTTCTGAGAATGCTTCTGTCTAGTTTCTATGTGAAGATATTTCCCTTTCCAACATAGGCCTCAAATCGCTCCAAATATCCACTTGCAGATTTTACGAAAAGGCTGTTTCCAAAAGGCTCTATCAAAAGGAAGGTTCAACTCTGTGAGTTGAATGCACACATCACAAAGACGTTTCTGAAAATTCTTCTGTCTAGTTTGTATGTGAAGATATTTAATTTTCCAACTCAAGCCTCAACGCGCTCCAAATATCCACTTGCGAATACTTCAAAAACAGTGTTTCAAAACTGGTCTATCAAAACAAAGGTTCAAATCTGTGAGTTGAATGCACTCACCACAAAGGAGTTTCTGAGAATGATTCCATCTGGTTTTTATGCAGTGATATTTCCTTTCGCAGCATAGGCTTCAAAGCGCTCCCAATATCCACTTGCAGATTCTACAAAAAGAGGGTTTCAAAACTGCTCTATCAAAAGGAAGGTTGAACTCTGTGAGTTGAATGCACAAAGCACAGGGAACTTTCTGAGAATGCCTTTGTCTCGTTTCTACGTGAAGATATTTCCTTTTCCAGCATAGGTCTCAAAGCACTCCATACATCCAACAGAAGATTCTACTGAAAGAGTGTTTCCAAACTTCTCTATCAAAAGGAATGTTCAACATTTTGAGTTCACTGCACACATGACCAAGACGTTTCTGAGAATGCTTCTGTCTAGTTTTTATGTGAAGATATTTCCTTTTCCAGCAGAGGCCTCAAAGCGCTCCACATATCCACTTGCAGATTCTACAAAAAGAGAGTTTCAAATCTGCTCTTTCCAAAGGAAGCTTCAAGTCTGGGACTTGAACGCACTCATCACAATGAAGTTTCTGAGAATGCTTCCGTCAAGTTTTTATGAGAAGATATTTCCTTTTCCAAAATAGGCCTCAAAGCGCTCCAAAGAAACACTTGCAGATTCTACAAAAGGAGTGTTACAAAACTGTTCTATCAAGAGGAATGTTCAAATCTGTGAGTTAAATGCACTCATCACAAAGAAGTTTCTGAGAATATTTCTGTCTAGTTTCTATGTGATGATATTTCTTCTTCCAACATTGACCTCGAAGAGCTCCCACTATCCTCATTCAGATGCCTCTAAAAGAGTGTTTCAAAACTTCTCTATCAAAGGAAGGTTCAATTCTGTGAGTTGAATGCACTCGACAAACAGAAGTTTCTGAGAATGCTTCTGTCTAGTTTCTTTGTGAAGATATTTCCCTTTCCTGCATAGGCCTCAAATCGCTCCAAATATGCACTTGCAGATATTACGAAAAGGCTGTTTCCACACGGCTCTATCAAAAGACAGGTTCAAATCTGTGAGTTGAATGTGCACATCACAAAGAAGTTTCTGAGAATGCTTCTGTCTAGTTTGTATGTGAAGACATTTCCTTTTCCAACTCAAGCCTCAATGAAATCCAATTATCCACTTGCGAATACTACAAAAACATTGTTTCAAAACTGGTCTATTAAAACGAAGGTTCAACTCTGTGAGTTAAATGTACTCACCACAAAGGTGTTTCTGGGAATGCTTCTGTCTATTTTTTATGTGAAGATATTTCTTTTCCAACATAGACCCCAAAGCCCACCAGAGAAACACGTGCAGATTCTACAAAAGGAGTGTTTCAGAACTGTTCTATCAAGAGGAACGTTCAAGTCTGTGAGTTGAATGCACTCATCACAAAGAAGATTCTGAGAATATTTCTGTCTAGTTTCTATGTGATGATATTTCGTCTTCCAGCATTGGCCTCGAAGAGCTCCCAAGATCCTCATTCTGATGCCTCTAAAATGGTGTTTCAAAACTTCTCTATCAAAAGGAAGGTTCAAGTCTGTGAGTTGAATGCAATCGACACACAGAAATTTCCCAAAATTCTTCTGTCTAGTTTCTATGTCAAGATATTTCCCTTTCCAGCATAGGCCTCAAATCGCTCCAAATATCCACTTGCTGATTTTACGAAAAGGCTGTTTCCAAACGGCTCTATCAAAAGGCAGGTTCAACTCTGTGAGTTGAATGCGCACATCAGAAACAAGTTTCTGAGAATGCTTCTGCCTAGTTTGTATGTGAAGATATTTCCTTTTCCAACTCAAGCCTCAACGCGCTCCAAATATCCACTTGCGAATACTACAAAAAGAGTGTTTCAAAACTGGTCTATCAAAACGAAGGTTCAACCCTGTGTGTTGAATGCAGTCACCACAAAGAAGTTTCTGAGAATGATTCCATCTAGTTTCTATGCAATGATATTGCCTTTTGCAGCATAGGCCTCGAAGCGCTCCCAACATCCACTTGCAGATTCTACAAAAAGAGTGTTTCAAAACTGCTGTATGAAAAGGAAGGTTGAACTCTGTGAGTTGAATGCGCAAAGCACAGGGAGCATTCTGAGAATGACTTTGCTCGTTTCTACGTGAAGACATTCCTTTTCTAGCATAGGCCTCAAAGCACTCCATACATCCACCTGAAGATTCTACTAAAAGAGTTTTTCCAAACTTCTCTATCAAAAGGAAGGTTCAACTCTGAGAGTTCAATGCACACATGACCAAGACGTTTCTGAGAATACTTCTGTCTAGTTTTTATGTGAAGATATTTCCTTTTCCAGCAGAGGCCTCAAAGCGCTCCACATATCCACTTACAGATTCTACAAAAAGAGTGTTTCAAAACTGCTCTTTCCAAAGGAAGTTTCAAGTCTGTGAGTTGAAGGCAGTCATTACAAAGTAGTTTCTGAGAACGCTTCTGTCTATTCTTTATGTGAAGATATTTCCTTTTCCAAAATAGGCCTCAAAGCGCTCCAAATAAACACATGCAGATTCTACAAAAGGAGTGTTTCAAAACTGTTCTCTCAAGAGAAACGTTCAACTCTGTGAGATGAATGCACTCATCAAAAAGTAGTTTCTGAGAATACTTCTGTCTAGTTTCTATGTGATGATATTTCGTTTTCCAGCATTGGCCTCGATGCATTCCCAACATCCTCATTCAGATGCCTCTAAAAGGGTGTTTCAAAACTTTTCTATCAAAAGGAAGGTTCAACTCTGTGAGTTCAATGCACTCATGACCAAGGCGTTTCTGAGAATGCTTCTGTCTAGTTTTTATGGGAAGATATTTCCGTTTCCAGCAGAGGCCACAAAACGCTCCACATATCCACTTGCAGATTCTACAAAAAGAGTGTTCCAAAACTGCTCTTTCCAAAGGAAGCTTCAAACCTGTGAGTCGAAAGCACTCATCACAAAGAAGTTTCTGAGAACGCTTCTGTCTAGTTTTTATGTGAAGATATTTCCTTTTCCAAAATAGACCTCAAAGCGCTCCTCATAAACACTTGCAGACTCTACAAAAGGAGTGTTTCAAAACTGTTTTCAAAAGGAACGTTCAAGTCTGTGAGTTGAATGCACTCATCACAAAGAAGTTTCTGAGAATACTTCTGTCTAGTTTTTAGGTGATGATATTTTGTTTTCCAGAATTGACCTCGAAACCCTACAAATAGCCTCATTCAGATGCCTCTAAAAGAGTGTTTCAAAACTTCTCTATCAAAAGGAAGGTTCAAGTCTGTGAGTTGAATGAACTCATCACACAGAAGTTTCTGAGAATGCTTCTGTCTAGTTTCTATGTGAAGATATTTCCCTTTCCAACATAGGCCTCAAATCGCTCCAAATATCCACTTGAAGATTTTACAAAAAGGCTGTTTCCAAATGGCTCTATCTAAAGGCAGGTTCAATTCTCTGAGTTGAATGCACACATCACAAAGAAGTTTCTGAGAATGCTTCTGTCTAGTGTTTATGTGAAGATATTCCCATTTCCAGCATAGGCCTCAAAACCTTCCAAATATCCACTTGCAGATTCTACAAAAAGTGAGTTTGAAAACTGCTCTATCAAAAGAAAGATTCAAGTCTGTGAGTTGAATGCACACATCACAAAGATGTTTCTCAAAATGCTTCTGTCCAGTTTTTATGCAATGATATTTCCTTTCAGAGAATAGGCCTCAAAGGGCTCCAAATATCCACTTGCAGATACTACAAAAAGAGTGTTTCAAAACTGCTGTATCAAAAGGAAGGTTGAACTCTGTGAGTTGAATGCACGAAGCACAGTGAACTTTCTGAGAATGCCTTTGTCTCGTTTCTACGTGAAGACACTTCCTTTTAAAGCCTAGTCCTCAAATCACTCCATACATCCGCCTGAAGATTCTACTAAAAGAGTGTTTCCAAACTTCCCTATCAAAAGGAAGGTTCAACTCAGGGAGTTCAATGCACACATGGTGAAGACGTTTCTGAGAATGCTTCTGTCTAATATTTATGTGAAGATATTTCCTTTTCCAGCAGAGGCCTCAAAGCGCTCCACATATCCACTTGCAGATTCCACAAAAAGAGTGTTTCAAAACTGGTCTTTCCAAAGGAAGCTTCAAGTCTGTGAGTCGAATGCACTCATCACAAAGAAGTTTCTGAGAATGCTTCTGTCTAGTTTGTATGTGAAGAGATTTCCTTTTCCAACTCAAGCCTCAACGCGCTCCAAATAAACACTTGCAGATTCTACAAAAGGAATGTTTCAAAACTGTTATATCAATAAGAACGTTCAAGCCTGTGAGTTGAATGCACGCATCACAAAGAAGTTTCTGACAATACTTCTGTCTAGTTTCTATGTCATGATATTTCATTTTCCAGCACTGGCCTCGAAGTGCTCCCAATATCCTCATTCAGATGCCTCTAAAAGAGTGTTTCAAAACTTCTCTATCAAAAGGAAGGTTCAAGTCTGTGAGTTGAATGCACTCATCACACAGAAGTTTCTGAGAATGCTTCTGTCTAGTTTCTATGTGAAGATATTTCCCTTTCCAGCATAGGCCTCAATTCGCTCCAAATATCCACTTGCAGATTTTACAAAAAGGCTGCTTCCAAACTGCTCTATCGAAAGGCAGGTTCAAATCTGTGAGTTGAATGCACACATCAGAAAGAAGTTTCTGAGAATGCTTCCGTCTAGTTTGTATGTGATGATATTTCCTTTTCCAACTCAACCCTCAAAGTGCTCCAAATATCCACTTGTGAATACTACAAAAACAGTGTTTCAAAACTGGTCTATCAAAACGAAGGTTAAACTCTGTGAGTTGAATGCACTCACCACAAAGAAGTTTCTGAGAATTCTTCCATCCAGTTTTATGCAATGAAATTTCCTTTCGCAGCACAGGCCTCAAAGCGCTCCATATATCCACTTGCAGATCCTTCAAAAAGTGTGTTTCAAAACTGCTCTATCAAAAGGAAGGTTGAACCCTGTGAGTAGAATGTGCAAAACACAGGGAACTTTCTGAGAATGCCTTTGTCTCGTTTCTACGTGAAGACATTTCCTTTTCCAGCATAGGCCTCAAAGCACTCCACACATCCACCTGCAGATTCTACTAAAAGAATGTTTCCAAACTTCTCTATCAAAAGGAAGGTTCAACTCCGTGAGTTCAATGCACACATGACCAAGGTGTTTCTGAGAATCCGTCTGTCTAGTTTTTATGTGAAGACATTTCCTTTTCCAACATAGGCCTCAAAGCGCTCCAAAGAAACACTTGCACATTCTACAAAAGGAGTGTTTCAAAACTGTTCTATCAAGAGGAACGTTCAAGTCTGTGAGTTGAATGCACTCATCACAAAGAAGTTTCTCAGAATGCTTCTGTCTAGTTTTTATGTGAAGATATTTCCTTTTCCAACATAGGCCTCCAAGCTCCACAAATAAACACTTGCAGATTCTACAAAACGAGTGTTTCAAAGCTGTTCTATCAAGAGGAACGTTCAAGTCTGTGAGTTGAATGTACTCATCACAAAGAAGTTTCTGAGAATATTTCTGTCTAGTTTCTATGTGATGATATTTTGTCTTCCAGCATTGGCCTCGAAGTGCTCCCCAGATCCTCATTCAGATGCCTCTAAAAGAGTGTTTCAAAACTTCTCTATCAAAAGGAAGGTTCAAGTGTGTGAGTTGAAAGCCCTCGACACACAGAAGTTTCTGAGAATGCTTCTGTCTAGTTTCTAGGTGAAGATATTTCCCTTTCCAGCATAGGCCTCAAATCGCCCCAAATATCCACTTGCAGATTTTATGAAAAGGCTGTTTCCAAACGGCTCTATCAAAAGGCAGGTTCAACTCTGTGAGTCGAATGCACACAACACAAAGAAGTTTCTGAGAATGCTTCTGTCTAGTTTATATGTGAAGATATTTCCTTTTCCAACTCAAGCCTCAACGCGCTCCAAATATCCACTTGTGAATACCACAAAAACAGTGTTTCAAAACTGGTCTATCAAAACGAAGGCTCAACTCTATGAGTTGAATGCACTCACCACAAAGAAGTTACTGAGAATGCTTCCATCTAGTTTTTATGCAATGATATTTCCTTTCACAGCATAGGCCTCAAAGCGCTCACAATATCCACTTGGAGATTCTACAAAAAGAGTGTTTTGAAACTGCTCTATCAAAAGGAAGATTCAACTCTGTGAGTTGAATGCGCAAAGCATAGGGAACTTTCTGAGAATGCCTTTGTCTCCTTTCTACGTGAAGACATTTCCTTTTCCAGCGTAGGCCTCAAAACACTCCATACATCCACCTGAAGATTCTACTAAAAGAGCGTTTCCAAACTTCTCTATCAAAAGGAAGGTTCAACCCTGTGTCTTCAACGCACACATAACCAAGGTGTTTCTGAGAATGCTTCTGTCTAGTTTTTATGTGAAGATATTTCCTTTTCCAGCAGAGGCCTCAAAGCGCTCCACATATCCACTTGCAGATTCTACAAAAAGAGTGTTTCAAAACTGCTCTTTCCAAAGAAGTCTTCAAGTCTGTGAGTTGAATGCACTCATCACAGAGAAGTTTCTGAGAATGCTTCTGTCTGGTTTTTATTTGAAGATATTTCGTTTTCCAACATATGCCTCAAAGCTCCCCAAATAAACACTTGCAGATTCTACAAAAGGAGTGTTTCAAAACTGTTCTCTCAAAACGAACGTTCAAGTCCATGAGTTGAATGCACTCATCACAAAGAAGTCTCTGAGAATACTTCTGTCTAGTTTCTATGTGATGATATTTCATTTTCCAGCATTGGCCTTGAAGCGCTCACAATATCCTCATTCAGATGCCTCTAAAAGAGTGTTTCAAAACTTCTCTATCAAAAGGAAGGTTCAAGTCTGTGAGTTGAATTCACTCATCACACAGAAGTTTCTGAGAATGCTTCTGCCTTGTTTCTATGTGAAGATATTTCCCTTTCCTGCATAGGTCTCAAATCGCTCCAAATATCCACTTGCAGATTTTATGAAAAGGCTGTTTCCAAACGGCTCTATGAAAAGGCAGGTTCAACTCTGTGAGTTGAATGCACACATCACAAAGAAGTTTCTCAGAATGCTTCTGTCTAGTTTGTATGTGAAGGTATTTCCTTTTCCAACTCAAGCCCCAACGCACTCCAAATATCCACTTGCGAATACTACAAAAACAGTGTTTCAAAACTGGTCTATCAAAACGAAGGTTCAACCCTCTGAGTTGAATTCACCCACCACAAAGAAGTTTCTGAGAATGCTTCCATCCAGTTTTTATGCAATGATATTACGTTTCGCAGCATAGGCCTCAAAGCGCTCCAAATAACCACTTGCAGATTCTACAAATGGAGTGTTTCAAAACTGCTCTATCAAAAGCAATGTTGAGTTCTGTGAGTTGAATGTGCAAAGCACAGGGAACTTTCTGGGAATGAATTTGTCTCGTTTCTACGTGAAGACATTTCCTTTTCCAGCCTAGGACCCAAAGCACTCCATACATCCACCTGAAGATTCTATTAAAAGAGTGTTTCCAAACTTCTCTAACAAAAGGAAGGTTCAACTCTGTGAGTTCAATGCACTCATGACCAAGACGTTTCTGAGAATGCTTTTGTCTAGTTTTTATGTGAAGATATTTCCGATTCCAGCAGAGGCCACAAAACGCTCCACATATCCACTTGCAGATTCTACAAAAAGGGTGTTCCAAAACTGCTCTTTCCAGAGGAAGCTTCAAGTCTGTGAGTCGAATGCACTCATCACAAAGAAGTTTCTGAGAACGCTTCTGTCTAGTTTTTATGTGAAGATATTTCCTTTTCCAACAAAGGCCTCAAAGCGCTCCACATAAACACTTGCAGATTCTACAAAAGGAGTGTTTCAAAACTGTTTTCAAGAGGAACGTTCAAGTCTGTGAGTTGAATGCACTCATCACAAAGAAGTTTCTGAGAATACTTCTGTCTAGTTTCTAGGTGATGATATTTCGTTTTCCAGAATTGGCCTCGAAACCCTACCAATATCCTCATTCAGATGCCTCTAAAAGAGTGTTTCAAAACTTCTCTATCAAAAGGAAGGTTCAAGTCTGTGAGTTGAATGAACTCATCACACAGAAGTTTCTGAGAATGCTTCTGTCTAGTTTTTATGTGAAGATATTTCCCTTTCCAACATAGGCCTCAAATCGCTCCAAATATTCACTTGTGGATTTTACAAAAAGGCTATTTCCAAACGGCTCTATCAAAAGGTATGTTCAATTCTCTGAGTTGAATGCACACATCAGAAAGAAGTTTCTGAGAATGCTTCTGTCTAGTGTTTATGTGAAGATATTCCCTTTTCCAGTATACGCCTCAAAACCTTCCAAATATCCACTTGCAGATTCTACAAAAGGTGAGTTTGACAACTGCTGTATCAAAAGAAAGGTTCAACACTGTGTGTTGAATGCACACATCACAAAGATGTTTCTGAAAATTCTTCCGTCTAGTTTTTATGCAATGATATTTCCTTTCACAGCGTAGGCCTCAAAGTGCTCCAAATCTCCACTTGCAGATTCTACAAAAAGAGTGTTTCAAAACTGCTGTATCAAAAGGAAGGTTGAACTCTGTGAGTTAAATGCTCACATAACAAGGAAGTTTCTGAGAATGCTTCCGTCTAGTTTGTATGTGAAGATATTTCCTTTTCCAACTCAAGCCTCAACACGCTCCAAATATCCACTTGACAATACTACAAAAACAGTGTTTCAAAACTGGTCTATCAAAACGAAGGTTCATCTCTGGAAGTTCAATGCACTCACCAAAAAGCAGTTTCTGATAATGCTTCCATCTAGTTTTTATGCAATGATATTTCCTTTCACAGCATAGGCCTCAAAGCGCTCCAAATATCCTCTTGCAGATTCTACAAAAAGAGTGTTTCAACACTGATGTATCAAAAGGAGGGTAGAACACATTGAGTTGAATGCACAAGGCACAGGGAACTTTCTGAGAATGCATTTGTCTCCTTTCTACTTGAAGACATTTCCATTTCCAGCAAAGGCCTTGAAGCACTCCATACATCCACCTGGAGATTCTACTAAAAGAGTGTTTCCAAACTTCTCTATCAAAAGGAAGGTTCAACACTGTGAGTTCAATGCACACATGACCAAGATGTTTCTGAGAATGCTTCTGTCTAGTTTTTATTTGAAGATATTTCCTTTTCCAGCAGAGGCCTCAAAGCGCTCCACATATCCACTTGCAGATTCTACAAAAAGAGTGTTTCAAAACTGTTCTTTCCAAAGGAAGCTTCAAGTCTGTGAGATGAATGCACTCATCACAAAGAAGTTTCTGAGAATGCTTCTGTCTAGTTTTTATGTGAAGATATTTCCTTTTCCAACATAGGCCTCAAGGCACTCCACATATCCACTTGCATATTCCACAAAAGAGTGTTTCAAAACTGCTCTTTCCAAAGGAAGATTCAAGTCTGTGAGTTGCAGGCACTCATCACAAAGAAATTTCTGAGAATGCTTCTGTCTAGTTTTTATGTGAAGATATATCCTGTTCCAACATAGGCCTCAAAGCACTCCAAAGAAACACTTGCAGATTCTACAAAAGGAATGTTTCAAAACTGCTCTTTCCAAGGGAAGCTTCAAGTCTGTGACTTGAACGCACTCATCACAAAGAAGTTTCTGAGAATGCTTCTAATTTTATGTGAAGACATTTCCTTTCGCAGCATAAGCCTCAAAGCGCTCCAAATATCCACTTGCAGATTCTACAAAAAGAGTGTTTCCAAACTGATCTATCAAAAGCAAGGTCGAACTCTGTGTATTGAACGCACAAAGCACAGGGAACTTTTTGAGAATTCCTTTGTCTCGTATCTCCGTGAAGACATTTCCTTTTCCAGCCTAGGTCTCAAAGCACTCAATACATCCACCTGAAGATTCTACTAAAAGGGTGTTTCTAACCTTCTCTATCAAAAGGAAGGTTCAACTCTGTGAGTTCAATGCACACATGACCAACATGTTTCTGAGAATGCTTCTGTCTAGGTTTTATGTGAAAATATTTGCTTTTCCAGCAGAGGCCTCAAAGCGCTCCACATATCCACTTGCAGATTCTACAAAAGAGTGTTTCAAAACTGCTCTTTCAAAAGGAAGCTTCAAGTCTCTGAGTTGAAAGCACTCATCACAAAGAAGTTTCTGAGAATGCTTCTCTCTAGTTTGTATGTGAAGAGATTTCCTTTTCCAACTCAAGCCTCAACGCACTCCAAATAAACACTTGCAGATTCTACAAAAGGAATGTTTCAAAACTGTTATATCAATAAGAACGTTCAAGCCTGTGAGTTGAATGCACGCATCACAAAGAAGTTTCTGACAATACTTCTGTCTAGTTTCTATGTCATGATATTTCATTTTCCAGCACTGGCCTCGAAGCGCTCCCAATATCCTCATTCAGATGTCTCTAAAAGAGTGTTTCAAAACTTCTCTATCAAAAGGAATGTTCAAGTCTGTGACTTGAATGCACTCATCACACAGAAGTTTCTGAGAATGCTTCTGTCTAGTTTCTATGTGAAGATATTTCCCTTTCCAGCATAGGCCTCAAATCGCTCCAAATATCCACTTGCAGATTTTACAGAAAGGCTGTTTGCAAACGGCTCTATCAAAAGGCAGGTGCAACTCTGTGAGTTGAATGCACACATCACAAAGAAGTTTCTGAGAATGCTTCTGTCTAGTGTTTTTGTGAAGATATTCCCTTTTCCAGCATAGGCCTCAAAGCCCTCCAAATATCAATTTGCAGAATCTACAAAAAGTGTGTTTGAAAACTGCTCTATCAAAAGGAAGGTTCAACTCTGTGAGTTGAATGCACACTTCGCAAAGGTGTTTCTGAGAATGCTTCCGTCTAGTTTTTTTGCAATGATATTTCATTTTGCAGCATAGGCCTCAAAACGCTCCAAATATCCACTTGCAGATTCTACAAAAAGAGTGTTTCAAAACTGCTCTATCAAAAGGAAGGTTGAACTCTGTGAGTTGAATGTGCAATGCACAGGGAACTTTCTGAGAATTCATTTGTGTCGCTTCTACATGAAGTCATTTCCTTTTCCAGCATAGGTCTCAAAGCACTCCATACATCCACATGAAGATTCTACTAAAAGAGTGTTTCCAAACTTCTCTATCAAAAGGAAGGTTCAACTCTGTGAGTTCAATGCACACATGACCAAGACGTTTCTGAGAATGCTTCTGTCTAGTTTTTATGTGAAGATATTTCCTTTTCCAGCAGTGGCCTCAAAGCGCTCCACATATACACTTGCAGATTCTACAAAAAGACTGTTTCAAAACTGCTCTTTCCAAACGGAGCTTCAAGTCTGGGAGTCGAATGCACTCATCACAAAGAAGTTTCTGAGAATACTTCTGTCTAGTTTTTATGTGAAGATATTTCGTTTTCCAACATAGGACTCAAAGCGCTCCAAAGAAACACTTGCAGATTCTACAAAAGGAGTGTTTCAAAACTGCTCTATCAAGAGGAACGTTCAAGTGTGTGAGTTGAATGCACTCATCACAAAGAAGTTTCTGAGAATACTTCTGTCTAGTTTCTATGTGATGATATTTCGTTTTCCAGCATTAGCCTCGAAGCGCTCCCAAGATCCTCATTCAGATGCCTCTAAAAGAGTGTTTCAAAACTTCTCTATCAAAAGGAAGGTTCAAGTCTGTGTGTTGAATGCCGTCATCACACAGAACTTTCTCAGAATCCTTCTGTCTACTTTCTATGAGAAGATATTTCCCTTTCCAGCATAGGCCTCAAATCGCTCCAAATATCCACTTGCAGATTTTATTAAAAGGCTGTTTCCAAACGGCTCTATCAAAAGGCAGGTTCAACTCTGTGACTTGAATGCACACATCACAAAGAAGTTTCTGAGAATGCCTCTGTGTAGTTTCTATGTGAAGATATTTCCTAATCCAACTCAAGCCTCAACGCGCTCCAAATATCCACTTGCGAATACTCCAAAAACAATGTTTCAAAACTGTTCTATCAAAACGAACTTTCAACACTGTGAGTTGAATGCACTCAACACAAAGAAGTTTCTCAGAATGCTTCCATCTAGTTTTTATGCAATGATATTTCCTTTCGCAGCATAAGCCTCAAAGCGCTCCAAATATCCACTTGCAGTTTCTACACAAAGAGTTGTTCAAAACTGCTCTATCAAAAGGAAGGTTGAACTCTGTGAGTTGAATGCACACATCACAAAGGACGTTCTTAGAATGCTTCTGTCTAGTTTGTATGTGAAGATATTTCCTTTTCCAACCCAAGCCTCAACGCACTCCAAATATCCATTTGCGAATACTGCAAAAAAAGTGTTTCAAAACTGGTCTATCAAAACGAAGGTTCAACTCTCTGAGTTCAATGCACTCACCACAAGGAAGTTTCTGAGAAAGCTTCCATCTAGTTTTTATGCAATGATATTTCCTTTTGCAGCATAGGCCTCAAAGCACTCCAAATATTCACTTGCACATCCTACAAAAAGAGTGTTTCAAAACTGCTCTATCAAAAGGAAGGTTGAACTCTGTGAGTTGAATGCACAAAGCACAGGGAACATTCTGAGAATGCCTTTGTCTCGTTTTACGTGAAGACATTTCCTTTTCCAGCATAGGCCTCAAAGCACTCCATACATCCACCTGAAGATTCTACTAAAAGAGTGTTTCCAAACTTCTCTATCAAAAGGAAGGTTCAACACTGTGAGTTCAATGCACACATGACCAAGACGTTTCTGAGAATGCTTCTGTCTAGTTTTTATGTGAAGATATTTCCTTTTCCAGCAGAGGCCTCAAAGCGCTCCACATATCCACTTGCAGATTCTACAAAAAGAGTGTTTTAAAACTGCTCTTTCCAAAGGAATCTTCAAGTCTGTGAGGTGAATGCACTCATCACAAAGAAGTTTCTGAGAACGCTTCTGTCTAGTTTTTATGTGAAGATATTTCCTTTACCAACATAGGCCTCAAAGCGTACCAAAGAAACACTTGCAGATTCTACAAAAGGAGTGCGTCAAAACTGTTCTATCAAGAGGAACGTTCAAGTCTGTGAGTTGAATGCACTCATCACAAAGATGTTTCTGAGAATACTTCGGTCTAGTTTCTATGTGATGATATTTCGTTTTCCAGCATTGGCCTCGAAGTGCTCCCAAGATCCTCATTCAGATGCCTCTAAAACAGGGTTTCAAAACTTCTCTATCAAAAGGCAGGTTCAACTCTGTGAGTCGAATGCACTCATCACAAAGAAGTTTCTGAGAATACTTCTGTCTAATTTCTATGTGATGATATTTCGTTTTCCAGCATTGGACTCTAAACGCTCCAAAGATCCTCATTCAGATGCCTCTAAAAGAGTGTTTCAAAACTTCTCTATCAAAAGGAAGGTTCAAGTCTGTGAGTTGAATGCACTCATCACACAGAGGTTTCTGAGAATGCTTCTGTCTAATTTCTATGTGAAGGTATTTCCCTTTCCAGCATAGGCCCCAAATCGCTCCAATTATCCACTTGCAGATTTTACAAAAAGGATGTTTCCAAACGGCTCTACCAAAAGGCAGGTTCAACTCTGTTAGTTGAATGCACACGTCACAAAGAAGTTTCTGACAATGCTTCTGTCTAGTTTGTATGTGAAGATATTTCCTTTTCCAACTCAAGCCACAATGCGCTCCAAATATCCACTTGCGAACCCTACAAAAAGATTGTTTCAAAACTGGTCTATCAAAACGAAGGTTCAACTCTGTGAGTTGAATGCACTCAACACAAAGAAGTTTCGGAGAATGCTTCTATCTAGTTTTTATGCAATGATACTTCCTTTCGCAGCATAGGCCTCAAAGCGCTCGAAATATCCACTTGCAGATTCTACAAAAAGAGTGCTTCCAAACTGCTCTATCAAAAGGAAGGTTCAACTCTGTGAGTTGACTTCATAAAGCACCGGGAAGTGTCTGAGAATGCCTTTGTCTCGTTTCTACGTGAAGACATTCACTTTTCCAGCCTACGTCCCAAAGCACTCCATACATCCACATGAAGATCCTACTAAAAGCGTAATTCCAAACTTCTCTATCAAAATGAAGGTTCAACTCTGTGAGTTCAATGCACACATGACAAAGACGTTTCTGAGAATCCTTCTGTCTAGTTTTTATGTGAAGATATTTCCATTTCCAGCAGAGGCTTCAAAGCGCTCCACATATCCACTTGAAGATTCTACAAAAAGAGTATTTCAAAACTGCTCTTTCCAAGGAATCTTCAAGTCTGTGAGTTGAATGCACTCATCACAAAGAAGTTTCTGAGAAGGTTTCTGTCTAGTTTTTATGTGAAGATATTTCCTTTTCCAACATAGGGCTCAAAGTGCTCCAAATAAACACTTGCAGATTCTACAAAAGGAGAGTTTCAAAACTGTTCTATCAAGAGGAACGTTCAAGTGCGTGAGTTGAATGTACTCATCACAAAGAAGTTTCTGAAAATACTTCTGTCTAGTTTCTATGTGATGATATTTCGTTTTCCAGCATTAGCCTCGAAGCGCTACAAAGATCCTCATTCAGATGCCTCTAAAAGAGTTTTTCAAAACTTCTCTATCAAAAGGAAGGATCAAGTCTGTGAGTTGAATGCCCTCATCACACAGAGGCTTCACAGAATCCTTCTGTCTAGTTTCTATGTGAAGATATTTCCCTTTCCAGCATAGGCCTCAAATCGCTCCAAATATCCACTTGCAGATTTTACGAAAAGGCTGTTTCCAAACGGCTCTATCAAAATGCAGGTTCAACTCTGTGAGTTGAAGCCACACATCACAAAGTAGTTTCTGAGAATGCTTCTGTCTAGTTTGTATGTGAAGATATTTCCTTTTCCAACTCAAGCCTCAACACGCTCCAAATATCCACTGGCGAATACTACAAAAACAGTGTTTGAAAACTGGTCTATCAAAATGAAGGTTTATCTCTGAGAGCTAAATGCACTCACCACAAAGTAGTTTCTGAGAATGCTTCCATCTAATTTTTATGCAATGATATCTCCTTTCGTAGCATAGGCCTCAAAGTGCTACAAATATACACATGCAGATTCCACAAAAAGAGTGTTTCAAAACTGCTCTATCAAAAGGAAGGTTGAAATCTGTGAGTTGAATGCACAAAGCACAGGGAAATTTCTGAGAATGCCTTTGTCTCCTTTCTACGTGAAGACATTTCCTTTTCCAGCATAGGCCTCAAAACTCTCCATACCTCCACCTGAAATTCCACTAAAAGAGTGTTTCCAAACTTCTCTATCAAAAGGAAGGTTCAACGCTGTGAGCTCAATTCACACATGACCAAGACGTTTCTGAGAATGCTTCTGTCTATATTTTATGTGAAGATATTTCCTTTTCCAGCAGAGGCCTCAAAGCGCTCCACATATCCACTTGCAGATCCTACAAAAAGAGTGTTTCAGAACTGCTCTTTCCAAAGGAAGCTTCAAGTCTGGGTGTCGAATGCACTCATCACAAAGAAGTTTCTGAGAATGCTTCTGCCTAGTGTTTATGTGAAGACATTCCCATTTCCAGCGTAGGCCTCAAAGCCCTCCAAATATCAATTTGCAGAACCTACAAAAAGTGTGTTTGAAAACTGCTCTATCAAAAGGAAGGTTCAACTCTGTGAGTTGAATGCCCACACCACAAAGTTGTTTCTGAGAATGCTTCCGTCTAGTTTTTTTGCAATGATATTTCATTTTGCAGCCAAGGCCTCAAGACGCTCCAAATATCCATTTGCAGATTCTAAAAAAAGAGTGTTTCAAAACTGCTCTATCAAAAGGAAGGTTGAACCCTTTGAGTTGAATTCACAAAGCAGAGGGAACTTTCTGAGAATTCCTTTGTCTCGTATCTACGTGAAGACATTTCCTTATCCAGCCTGGGCCTCAAAGCACTACATACATCCACCTGAAAATACTACTAAAAGAATGTTTCAAAACTTCAATATCAAAAGGAAGGTTCAACTCTGTGAGTTGAATGCACACATGACCAAGACGTTTCTGAGACTGCTTCTGTCTAGTTTTTATGTGACGATATTTCCTTTCCCAGCAGAGGCCGCAAAGCGCTCCACATATCCACATGCAGATTCCACCAAAAGAGTGTTTCAAAACTGCTCTTTAAAAAGGAGGCTTCAAATCTGGGAGTCGAATGCACTCATCACAAAGAAGTTTCTGAGAACGCTTCTGTCGAGTTTTTATGTGAATATATTTCGTTTTCCAATGTAGGCCTCAAAGTGCTCCAAATAAACACTTGCAGATTCTACAAAAGGAGTGTTTCAAAACTGATCTATCAAGGGGAACTCTCAATTGTGTGAGTTGAATGCACTCATCACAAAGAAGTTTCTGAGAATACTTCTGTCTAGTTTCTAGGTGAAGATATTTCCTTTTCCAGCATTGGCCTCAAAGTGCTCCAAATAAACACTTGCAGATTCTGCAAAAGGAGTGTTTCCAAACTGCTCTATCAAAAGGAATGTTCAAGTCTGTGAGTTGAATGCACTCATCACACAGATGTTTCTGAGAATGCTTCTGTCTAGTTTTTAGGTGAAGATATTTCATTTCCCAGCATAGGCCTCACAGCGCTCCAAATATACACTAGCAGATTCTACGAAAAGAATGTTTCAAAACTGCTCTTTCAAAAGAAATGTTCAAATCTGTGACTTGACTGCACTCCTCCCAAACAAGTATCTGAGAACGCTTCTGTCTAGTTTTTATGTGAAGATATTTCCTTTTCCATCATTGGCCTCAAACAGCTCCAAATATGCACTTGCAGATTCTACAAAAAGACAGTTTCAAAACTCTTCTATCAAAAAGAAGGTTCAACTCTGTGTGTAGAATGCACTCATCACAAAGTAGTTTCTGAGAATACTTCTGTCTAGTTTTTATGTGAAGATATTTCATTTTCCAGCATAAGCCTAAAAACGCTCCAAACAAACACTTGCAGATTCTTCAAAAGGAGTGCTTCCAAACAGCTCTATCCAAAGTAATGTTCAAGTCTGTGAGTTGAATGCACTCATCACACAGAAGTTTCCGAGAATGCTTCTGTCTAGGTTTTAGTTGAAGATATTTCATTTCCCAGCATAGGCCAAAAAGCGTTCTAAATATCAACTTGCAGATTGTACAAAAAGAGTGTTTCAAAACTGCTCTTTCAAAAGGAAGGTTCAAGCCTGTGAGTTGAATGCACTCATCGCAAAGAAGTTTCGGAGAATGCTTCTGTGTAGTTGTTATTTGAGGACATTTCCTTCTCCAGCATTGGCCTCAATGAGCTCGAAATAAACACTTGCAGATTCTACAAAAGGAGTGTTTCAAAACTGTCCTATCAAAAGGAATGTTCATGTCTGTGAGTTGAATGCATTCATCACACAGAAGTTTCTGAGAATGCTTCTGTCTAGTTTTTAGGTGAAGATATTTCATTTCCCAGCACAGGCCTCACAGCGCTCCAAATATACACTAGCAGATTCTACAAAAAGAGTGTTTCAAAACTGCTCTTTCAAAAGAAAGCTTCAAATCTGTGACTTGAATGCACCCCACTGAAACAAGTTTCTGAGAACGCTTCTGTCTAGTTTTTATGAGAAGATATTTCCTTTTCCATCATTGGCCTCAAACAGCTCCAAATATGCACTTGCAGATTCTACAAAAAGACAGTTTCAAAACTCTTCTATCAAAAAGAAGCTTCAACTCTGTGAGTAGAATGCACTCATCACAAAGAAGTTTCTGAGAATGCTTCTGTCTAGTTTTTATGTGAAGATATTTAATTTTCCAGCATAGGCCTCAAAACGCTCCAAACAAACACTTGCAGATTCTTCAAAAGGAGTGTTTCCAAACTGCTCTATCCAAAGTAATGTTCAAGTCTGTGAGTTGAATGCACTCATTACACAGAAGTTTCCGAGAATGCTTCTGTCTAGGTTTTAGGTGAAGATATTTCATTTCCCAGCATAGGCCAGAAAGCGTTATAAATATCCACTTGCAGATTGTACAAAAAGTGTGTTTCAAAACTGCTCTTTCAAAAGGAACGTTCAAGTCTGTGAGTTGAATGCACTCATCGCAAACAAGTTTCTGAGAATGCTTCTGTCTAGTTTTTATGTGAAGATATTTCCTTTTCCAGCATTTTCCTCCAACAGCTCCAAATATGCACTTGCAGATTCTACAGAAAGAGAGTTTCAAAACTCTTCTATCAAAAAGAAGGTTCAACTCTGTGAGTAGAATGCACTCATCACAAAGAAGTTTCTGAGAATGCTTCTGTCTAGTTTTTAGGTGAAGATATTTCATTTCCCAGCCTAGGCCTCAAAGCGTTCCAAATATCCACTTGAAGATTCTACAAAAAGAGTGTTTCAAAACTGCTCTTTCAAAAGGAAGGTTCAAGTCTGTGAGTTGAATGCACTCATTGCAAAGAAGTTTCGGAGAATGCTTCTGTGTAGTTGTTATTTGAGGACATTTCCTTTTCCACCATTGGCCTCAATGAGCTCGAAATAAACACTTGCAGATTCTACAAAAGGAGTGTTTCAAAACTGTCCTATCAAAAGGATCGTTCAAGTCTGTGAGTTGAACGCACTCATCACACACAAGTTTCTAAGAATGCTTCTGTCTAGTTTTTATGTGAAGATATTTCCTTTTCCAGCATTGGCCTCAAGGCGCTCGAAATAAACACTTGCAGATTCTACCAAAGGAGTGTTTCAAAACTGTCCAATCAAAAGGAACGTTCATGTCTGTGAGTTGAATGCATTCATCACACAGAAGTTTCTGAGAATCCTTCTGTCTAGTTTCTAGGTGAAGATATTACATTTCCCAGCATAGGCCTCACAGCGCTCCAAATATACACTAGCAGATTCTACAAAAAGAGTGTTTCAAAACTGCTCTTTCAAAAGAAAGGTTTAAATCTGTGACTTGAATGCACTCCTCCCAATCAAGTTTCTGAGAACGCTTCTGTCTAGTTTTTATGTGAAGATATTTCCTTTTCCATCATTGGCCTCAAACAGCTCCCAATATGCACTTGCAGATTCTACAAAAAGACAGTTTCAAAACTCTTCTATCAAAAAGAAGGTTCAACTCTGTGAGTAGAATGCACTCATCACAAAGAAGTTTCTGAGAATGCTTCTGTCTAGTTTTTATGTGAAGATATTTAATTTTCCAGCATAGGCCTCAAAACGCTCCAAACAAACACTTGCAGATTCTTCAAAAGGAGTGTTTCCAAACTGCTCTATCCAAAGTAATGTTCAAGTCTGTGAGTTGAATGCACTCATTACACAGAAGTTTCCGAGAATGCTTCTGTCTAGGTTTTAGGTGAAGATATTTCATTTCCCAGCATAGGCCAGAAAGCGTTCCAAATATCCACTTGAAGATTCTATAAAAAGAGTGTTTCAAAACTGCTCTTTCAAAAGGAAGGTTCAAGTCTGTGAGTTGAATGCACTCATTGCAAAGAAGTTTCGGAGAATGCTTCTGTGTAGTTGTTATTTGAGGACATTTCCTTTTCCACCATTGGCCTCAATGAGCTCGAAATAAACACTTGCAGATTCTACAAAAGGAGTGTTTCAAAACTGTCCTATCAAAAGGATCGTTGAAGTCTGTGAGTTGAACGCACTCATCGCACACAAGTTTCTAAGAATGCTTCTGTCTAGTTTTTATGTGAAGATATTTCCTTTTCCAGCATTGGCCTCAAGGCGCTCGAAATAAACACTTGCAGATTCTACCAAAGGAGTGTTTCAAAACTGTCCAATCAAAAGGAACGTTCATGTCTGTGAGTTGAATGCATTCATCACACAGAAGTTTCTGAGAATCCTTCTGTCTAGTTTCTAGGTGAAGATATTACATTTCCCAGCATAGGCCTCACAGCGCTCCAAATATACACTAGCAGATTCTACAAAAAGAGTGTTTCAAAACTGCTCTTTCAAAAGAAAGGTTTAAATCTGTGACTTGAATGCACTCCTCCCAATCAAGTTTCTGAGAACGCTTCTGTCTAGTTTTTATGTGAAGATATTTCCTTTTCCATCATTGGCCTCAAACAGCTCCCAATATGCACTTGCAGATTCTACAAAAAGACAGTTTCAAAACTCTTCTATCAAAAAGAAGGTTCAACTCTGTGAGTAGAATGCACTCATCACAAAGAAGTTTCTGAGAATGCTTCTGTCTAGTTTTTATGTGAAGATATTTAATTTTCCAGCATAGGCCTCAAAACGCTCCAAACAAACACTTGCAGATTCTTCAAAAGGAGTGTTTCCAAACTGCTCTATCCAAAGTAATGTTCAAGTCTGTGAGTTGAATGCACTCATTACACAGAAGTTTCCGAGAATGCTTCTGTCTAGGTTTTAGGTGAAGATATTTCATTTCCCAGCATAGGCCAGAAAGCGTTATAAATATCCACTTGCAGATAGTACAAAAAGTGTGTTTCAAAACTGCTCTTTCAAAAGGAACGTTCAAGTCTGTGAGTTGAATGCACTCATCGCAAACAAGTTTCTGAGAATGCTTCTGTCCAGTTTTTATGTGAAGATATTTCCTTTTCCAGCATTTTCCTCAAACAGCTCCAAATATGCACTTGCAGATTCTACAGAAAGAGAGTTTCAAAACTCTTCTATCAAAAAGAAGGTTCAACTCTGTGAGTAGAATGCACTCATCACAAAGAAGTTTCTGAGAATGCTTCTGTCTAGTTTTTATGTGAAGATATTTCCTTTTCCAGCATAGGCCTCAAAGTGCTCCAAATAAACCCTTGCAGATTCTGCAAAAGGAGTGTTTCCAAACTGCTCTATCAAAAGGAATGTTCAAGTCTGTGAGTTGAATGCACTCATCACACAGAAGTTTCTGAGAATGCTTCTGTCTAGTTTTTAGGTGAAGATATTTCATTTCCCAGCCTAGGCCTCAAAGCGTTCCAAATATCCACTTGAAGATTCTAGAAAAAGAGTGTTTCAAAACTGCTCTTTCAAAAGGAAGGTTCAAGTCTGTGAGTTGAATGCACTCATTGCAAAGAAGTTTCGGAGAATGCTTCTGTGTAGTTGTTATTTGAGGACATTTCCTTTTCCACCATTGGCCTCAATGAGCTCGAAATAAACACTTGCAGATTCTACAAAAGGAGTGTTTCAAAACTGTCCTATCAAAAGGATCGTTGAAGTCTGTGAGTTGAACGCACTCATCACACACAAGTTTCTAAGAATGCTTCTGTCTAGTTTTTATGTGAAGATATTTCCTTTTCCAGCATTGGCCTCAAGGCGCTCGAAATAAACACTTGCAGATTCTACGAAAGGAGTGTTTCAAAACTGTCCAATCAAAAGGAACGTTCATGTCTGTTAGTTGAATGCATTCATCACACAGAAGTTTCTGAGAATCCTTCTGTCTAGTTTCTAGGTGAAGATATTACATTTCCCAGCATAGGCCTCACAGCGCTCCAAATATACACTAGCAGATTCTACAAAAAGAGTGTTTCAAAACTGCTCTTTCAAAAGAAAGGTTTAAATCTGTGACTTGAATGCACTCCTCCCAATCAAGTTTCTGAGAACGCTTCTGTCTAGTTTTTATGTGAAGATATTTCCTTTTCCATCATTGGCCTCAAACAGCTCCCAATATGCACTTGCAGATTCTACAAAAAGACAGTTTCAAAACTCTTCTATCAAAAAGAAGGTTCAACTTTGTGAGTAGAATGCACTCATCACAAAGAAGTTTCTGAGAATGCTTCTGTCTAGTTTTTATGTGAAGATATTTAATTTTCCAGCATAGGCCTCAAAACGCTCCAAACAAACACTTGCAGATTCTTCAAAAGGAGTGTTTCCAAACTGCTCTATCCAAAGTAATGTTCAAGTCTGTGAGTTGAATGCACTCATTACACAGAAGTTTCTGAGAATGCTTCTGTCTAGGTTTTAGGTGAAGATATTTCATTTCCCAGCATAGGCCAGAAAGCGTTCTAAATATCCACTTTCAGATTGTACAAAAAGTGTGTTTCAAAACTGCTCTTTCAAAAGCAACGTTCAAGTCTGTGAGTTGAATGCACTCATCGCAAACAAGTTTCTGAGAATGCTTCTGTCTAGTTTTTATGTGGAGATATTTCCTTTTCCAGCATTTTCCTCCAACAGCTCCAAATATGCACTTGCAGATTCTACAGAAAGAGAGTTTCAAAACTCTTCCATCAAAAAGAAGGTTCAACTCTGTGAGTAGAATGCACTCATCACAAAGAAGTTTCTGAGAATGCTTCTGTCTAGTTTTTATGTGAAGATATTTCCTTTTCCAGCATAGGCCTCAAAGTGCTCCAAATAAACCCTTGCAGATTCTGCAAAAGGAGTGTTTCCAAACTGCTCTATCAAAAGGAATGTTCAAGTCTGTGAGTTGAATGCACTCATCACACAGAAGTTTCTGAGAATGCTTCTGTCTAGTTTTTAGGTGAAGATATTTCATTTCCCAGCCTAGGCTTCAAAGCGTTCCAAATATCCACTTGAAGATTCTACAAAAAGAGTGTTTCAAAACTGCTCTTTCAAAAGGAAGGTTCAAGTCTGTGAGTTGAATGCACTCATTGCAAAGAAGTTTTGGAGAATGCTTCTGTGTAGTTGTTATTTGAGGACATTTCCTTTTCCACCGTTGGCCTCAATGAGCTCGAAATAAACACTTGCAGATGCTATAAAAGAAGTGTTTCCAAACTGTCCTATCAAAAGGATCGTTCAAGTCTGTGAGTTGAATGCACTCATCACACACAAGTTTCTGAGAATGCTTCTGTCTAGTTTTTATGTGAAGATATTTCCTTTTCCAGCATTGGCCTCAAGGCGCTCGAAATAAACACTTGCAGATTCTACCAAAGGAGTGTTTCAAAACTGTCCTATCAAAAGGAACCTTCATATCTGTGAGTTGAATGCATTCATCACACAGAAGTTTCTGAGAATCCTTCTGTCTAGTTTCTAGATGAAGATATTACATTTCCCAGCATACGCCTCACAGCGCTCCAAATATACACTAGCAGATTCTACAAAAAGAGTGTCTCAAAACTGCTCTTTCAAAAGAAAGGTTCAAATCTGTGACTTGAATGCACTCCTCCCAAACAAGTTTCTGAGAAAGCTTCCGTCTGGTTTTTATGTGAAGATATTTCCTTTTCCATCATTGGCCTCAAACAGCTCCAAATATGCACTTGCAGATTCTACAAAAAGACAGTTTCAAAACTCTTCTATCAAAAAGAAGGTTCAACACTGTGAGTAGAATGCACTCATCACAAAGAAGTTTCTGAGAATGCTTCTGTCTAGTTTTTATGTGAAGCTATTTCCTTTTCCAGCATAGGCCTCAAAACGCTCCAAACAAACACTTGCAGATTCTTCAAAAGGAGTGTTTCCAAACTGCTCTATCCAAAGTAATGTTCAAGTCTGTGAGTTGAATGCACTCATCACACAGAAGTTTCCAAGAATGCTTCTGTCTAGGTTTTAGGTGAAGATATTTCATTTCCCAGCATAGGCCAGAAAGCGTTCTAAATATCCACTTGTACATTGTACAAAAAGTGTGTTTCAAAACTGCTCTTTGAGTAGGAACGTTCAAGTCTGTGAGTTGAATGCACTCATCGCAAACAAGTTTCTGAGAATGCTTCTGTCTAGTTTTTATGTGAAGATATTTCCTTTTCCAGCATTGGCCTCAAACAGCTCCAAATATGCACTTGCAGATTCTACAGAAAGAGAGTTTCAAAACTCTTCCATCAAAAAGAAGGTTCAACTCTGTGAGTAGAATGCACTCATCACAAAGAAGTTTCTGAGAATGCTTCTGTCTAGTTTTTATGTGAAGATATTTCCTTTTCCAGCATAGGCCTCAAAACGCTCCAAACAAACACTTGCAGATTCTTCAAAAGGAGTGTTTCCAAACTGCTCTATCCAAAGTAATGTTCAAGTCCGTGAGTCGAATGCACTCTTCACACGGAAGTTTCCGAGAATGCTTCTTTCTAGGTTTTAGGTGAAGATATTTCATTTCCCAGCATAGGCCAGAAAGCGTTCTAAATATCCACTTGAAGATTCTACAAAAAGAGTGTTTCAAAACTGCTCTTTCAAAAGAAAGGTTCAAGCCTGTGAGTTCAATGCACTCATCGCAAACAAGTTTCTGAGAATGCTTCTTTCTACTTTTTATGTGAAGATATTTCCTTTTCCAGCATTGGCCTCAAACAGCTCCAAATATGGGCTTGCAGATTCTACAGAAAGAGAGTTTCAAAACTCTTCTATCAAAAAGAAGGTTCAACTCTGTGAGTAGAATGCACTCATCACAAAGAAGTTTCTGAGAATGCTTCTGTCTAGTTTTTATGTGAAGATATTTCCTTTTCCAGCATACGCCTCAAAGGGCTCCAAATAAACCCTTGAAGATTCTGCAAAAGGAGTGTTTCCAAACTGCTCTATCCAAAGTAATGTTCAAGTCTGTGAGTTGAATGGACTCATCACACAGAAGTTTCCGAGAATGCTTCTGTCTAGGTTTTAGGTGAAGGTATTTCATTTCCCAGCATAGGCCCGAAAGCGTTCTAAATATCCACTTGCAGATTGTACAAAAAGTGTGTTTCAAAACTGCTCTTTCAAAAGGAACGTTTAAGTCTGTGAGTTGAATGCACTCATCACAAACAAGTTTCTGAGAATGCTTCTGTCTAGTTTTTATGTGAAGATATTTCCTTTTCCATCATTGGCCTCAAACAGCTCCAAATATGCACTTGCAGATCCCACAGAAAGAGAGTTTCAAAACTCTTCTATCAAAAAGAATGTTCAACTGTATGAGTAGAATGCACTCATCACAAAGAAGTTTCTGAGAATGCTTCTGTCTAGTTTTTATGTGAAGATATTTCCTTTTCCAGCATAGGCCTCAAAACGCTCCAAACAAACACTTGCAGATTCTTCAAAAGGAGTGTTTCCAAACTGCTCTATCAAAAGGAATGTTCAAGTCTGTGAGTTGAATGCACTCATCACACAGAAGTTTCTGAGAATGCTTCTGTCTAGTTTTTACGTGAAGATATTTCATTTCCCAGCATAGGACAAAAAGCGTTCTAAATATCCACTTGCAGATTGTACAAAAAGTGTGTTTCAAAACTGCTCTTTCAGTAGGAACGTTCAAGTCTGTGAGTTGAATGCACTCATCGCAAACAAGTTTCTGAGAATGCTTATTTCTAGTTTTTATGTGAAGATATTTCCTTTTCCAGCGTTGGCCTCAAACAGCTCCAAATATGCGCTTGCAGATTCTACAGAAAGAGAGTTTCAAAACTCTTCTATCAAAAAGAAGGTTCAACTCTGTGAGTAGAATGCACTCATCACAAAGAAGTTTCTGAGAATGCTTCTGTCTAGTTTTTATGTGAAGATATTTCCTTTTCCAGCATAGGCCTCAAAGTGCTCCAAATAAACCCTTGCAGATTCTGCAAAAGGAGTGTTTCCAAACTGCTCTATAAAAAGAAATGTTCAAGTCTGTGAGTTGAATGCACTCATCACACAGAAGTTTCTGAGAATGCTTCTGTCTAGTTTTTAGGTGAAGATATTTCATTTCCCAGCCTAGGCCTCAAAGCGTTCCAAATATCCACTTGAAGATTCTACAAAAAGAGTGTTTCAAAACTGCTCTTTCAAAAGGAAGGTTCAAGTCTGTGAGTTGAATGCACTCATTGCAAAGAAGTTTCGGAGAATGCTTCTGTGTAGTTGTTATTTGAGGACATTTCCTTTTCCACCATTGGCCTCAATGAGCTCGAAATAAACACTTGCAGATTCTACAAAAGGAGTGTTTCAAAGCTGTCCTATCAAAAGGATCGTTGAAGTCTGTGAGTTGAACGCACTCATCACACACAAGTTTCTAAGAATGCTTCTGTCTAGTTTTTATGTGAAGATATTTCCTTTTCCAGCATTGGCCTCAAGGCGCTCGAAATAAACACTTGTAGATTCTACCAAAGGAGTGTTTCAAAACTGTCCAATCAAAAGGAACGTTCATGTCTGTGAGTTGAATGCATTCATCACACAGAAGTTTCTGAGAATCCTTCTGTCTAGTTTCTAGGTGAAGATATTACATTTCCCAGCATAGGCCTCACAGCGCTCCAAATATACACTAGCAGATTCTACAAAAAGAGTGTTTCAAAACTGCTCTTTCAAAAGAAAGGTTTAAATCTGTGACTTGAATGCACTCCTCCCAATCAAGTTTCTGAGAACGCTTCTGTCTAGTTTTTATGTGAAGATATTTCCTTTTCCATCATTGGCCTCAAACAGCTCCCAATATGCACTTGCAGATTCTACAAAAAGACAGTTTCAAAACTATTCTATCAAAAAGAAGGTTCAACTCTGTGAGTAGAATGCACTCATCACAAAGAAGTTTCTGAGAATGCTTCTGTCTAGTTTTTATGTGAAGATATTTAATTTTCCAGCATAGGCCTCAAAACGCTCCAAACAAACACTTGCAGATTCTTCAAAAGGAGTGTTTCCAAACTGCTCTATCCAAAGTAATGTTCAAGTCTGTGAGTTGAATGCACTCATTACACAGAAGTTTCCGAGAATGCTTCTGTCTAGGTTTTAGGTGAAGATATTTCATTTCCCAGCATAGGCCAGAAAGCGTTATAAATATCCACTTGCAGATTGTACAAAAAGTGTGTTTCAAAACTGCTCTTTCAAAAGGAACGTTCAAGTCTGTGAGTTGAATGCACTCATCGCAAACAAGTTTCTGAGAATGCTTCTGTCTAGTTTTTATGTGAAGATATTTCCTTTTCCAGCATTTTCCTCAAACAGCTCCAAATATGCACTTGCAGATTCTACAGAAAGAGAGTTTCAAAACTCTTCTATCAAAAAGAAGGTTCAACTCTGTGAGTAGAATGCACTCATCACAAAGAAGTTTCTGAGAATGCTTCTGTCTAGTTTTTATGTGAAGATATTTCCTTTTCCAGCATAGGCCTCAAAGTGCTCCAAATAAACCCTTGCAGATTCTGCAAAAGGAGTGTTTCCAAACTGCTCTATCAAAAGGAATGTTGAAGTCTGTGAGTTGAATGCACTCATCACACAGAAGTTTCTGAGAATGCTTCTGTCTAGTTTTTAGGTGAAGATATTTCATTTCCCAGCCTAGGCCTCAAAGCGTTCCAAATATCCACTTGAAGATTCTAGAAAAAGAGTGTTTCAAAACTGCTCTTTCAAAAGGAAGGTTCAAGTCTGTGAGTTGAATGCACTCATTGCAAAGAAGTTTTGGAGAATGCTTCTGTGTAGTTGTTGTTTGAGGACATTTCCTTTTCCACCGTTGGCCTCAATGAGCTCGAAATAAACACTTGCAGATCCTATAAAAGAAGTGTTTCCAAACTGTCCTATCAAAAGGATCGTTCAAGTCTGTGAGTTGAATGCACTCATCACACACAAGTTTCTGAGAATGCTTCTGTCTAGTTTTTATGTGAAGATATTTCCTTTTCCAGAATTGGCCTCAAGGCGCTCGAAATAAACACTTGCAGATTCTACCAAAGGAGTGTTTCAAAACTGTCCTATCAAAAGGAACCTTCATATCTGTGAGTTGAATGCATTCATCACACAGAAGTTTCTGAGAATCCTTCTGTCTAGTTTCTAGATGAAGATATTACATTTCCCAGCATACGCCTCACAGCGCTCCAAATATACACTAGCAGATTCTACAAAAAGAGTGTTTCAAAACTGCTCTTTCAAAAGAAAGGTTCAAATCTGTGACTTGAATGCACTCCTCCCAAACAAGTTTCTGAGAAAGCTTCCGTCTGGTTTTTATGTGAAGATATTTCCTTTTCCAGCGTTGGCCTCAAACAGCTGCAAATATGCGCTTGCAGATTCTACAGAAAGAGAGTTTCAAAACTCTTCTATCAAAAAGAAGGTTCAACTCTGTGAGTAGAATGCACTCATCACAAAGAAGTTTCTGAGAATGCTTCTGTCTAGTTTTTATGTGAAGATATTTCCTTTTCCAGCATACGCCTCAAAGTGCTCCAAATAAACCCTTGCAGATTCTGAAAAAGGAGTGTTTCCAAACTGCTCTATCAAAGGGAATGTTCAAGTCTGTGAGTTGAATGCACTCATCCACAGAAGTTTCCGAGAATGCTTCTGTCTAGGTTTTAGGTGAAGGTATTTCATTTCCCAGCATAGGACCGAAAGCGTTCTAAATATCCACTTGCAGATTGTACAAAAAGTGTGTTTCAAAACTGCTCTTTCAAAAGGAACGTTTAAGTCTGTGAGTTGAAAGCACTCATCACAAACAAGTTTCTGAGAATGCTTCTGTCTAGTTTTTATGTGAAGATATTTCCTTTTCCATCATTGGCCTCAAACAGCTCCAAATATGCACTTGCAGATCCCACAGAAAGAGAGTTTCAAAACTCTTCTATCAAAAAGAATGTTCAACTCTATGAGTAGAATGCACTCATCACAAAGAAGTTTCTGAGAATTCTTCTGTCTAGTTTTTATGTGAAGATATTTCCTTTTCCAGCATAGGCCTCAAAACGCTCCAAACAAACACTTGCAGATTCTTCAAAAGGAGTGTTTCCAAACTGCTCTATCAAAAGGAATGTTCAAGTCTGTGAGTTGAATGCACTCATCACACAGAAGTTTCTGAGAATGCTTCTGTCTAGTTTTTACGTGAAGATATTTCATTTCCCAGCCTAGGCCTCAAAGCGTTCTAAATATCCACTTGCAGATTGTACAAAAAGTGTGTTTCAAAACTGCTCTTTCAGTAGGAACGTTCAAGTCTGTGAGTTGAATGCTCTCATTGCAAAGAAGTTTCGGAGAATGCTTCTGTGTAGTTGTTATTTGAGGACATTTCCTTTTCCACCATTGGCCTCTATGAGCTCGAAATAAACACTTGCAGATTCTACAAAAGGAGTGTTTCAAAACTGTCCTATCAAAAGGATCGTTGAAGTCTGTGAGTTGAACGCACTCATCACACACAAGTTTCTAAGAATGCTTCTGTCTAGTTTTTATGTGAAGATATTTCCTTTTCCAGCATTGGCCTCAAGGCGCTCGAAATAAACACTTGCAGATTCTACGAAGGGAGTGTTTCAAAACTGTCCAATCAAAAGGAACGTTCATGTCTGTTAGTTGAATGCATTCATCACACAGAAGTTTCTGAGAATGCTTCTGTCTAGTTTCTAGGTGAAGATATTACATTTCCCAGCATAGGCCTCACAGCGCTCCAAATATACACTAGCAGATTCTACAAAAAGAGTGTTTCAAAACTGCTCTTTCAAAAGAAAGGTTTAAATCTGTGACTTGAATGCACTCCTCCCAATCAAGTTTCTGAGAACGCTTCTGTCTAGTTTTTATGTGAAGATATTTCCTTTTCCATCATTGGCCTCAAACAGCTCCCAATATGCACTTGCAGATTCTACAAAAAGACAGTTTCAAAACTCTTCTATCAAAAAGAAGGTTCAACTTTGTGAGTAGAATGCACTCATCACAAAGAAGTTTCTGAGAATGCTTCTGTCTAGTTTTTATATGAAGATATTTAATTTTCCAGCATAGGCCTCAAAACGCTCCAAACAAACACTTGCAGATTCTTCAAAAGGAGTGTTTCCAAACTGCTCTATCCAAAGTAATGTTCAAGTCTGTGAGTTGAATGCACTCATTACACAGAAGTTTCCGAGAATGCTTCTGTCTAGGTTTTAGGTGAAGATATTTCATTTCCCAGCATAGGCCAGAAAGCGTTATAAATATCCACTTGCAGATTGTACAAAAAGTGTGTTTCAAAACTGCTCTTTCAAAAGGAACGTTCAAGTCTGTGAGTTGAATGCACTCATTGCAAACAAGTTTCTGAGAATGCTTCTGTCTAGTTTTTATGTGGAGATATTTCCTTTTCCAGCATTTTCCTCCAACAGCTCAAATATGCACTTGCAGATTCTACAGAAAGAGAGTTTCAAAACTCTTCTATCAAAAAGAAGGTTCAACTCTGTGAGTAGAATGCACTCATCACAAAGTAGTTTCTGAGAATGCTTCTGTCTAGTTTTTATGTGAAGATATTTCCTTTTCCAGCATAGGCCTCAAAGTGCTCCAAATAAACCCTTGCAGATTCTGCAAAAGGAGTGTTTCCAAACTGCTCTATCAAAAGGAATGTTCAAGTCTGTGAGTTGAATGCACTCATCACACAGAAGTTTCTGAGAATGCTTCTGTCTAGTTTTTAGGTGAAGATATTTCATTTCCCAGCCTAGGCTTCAAAGCGTTCCAAATATCCACTTGAAGATTCTACAAAAAGAGTGTTTCAAAACTGCTCTTTCAAAAGGAAGGTTCAAGTCTGTGAGTTGAATGCACTCATTGCAAAGAAGTTTTGGAGAATGCTTCTGTGTAGTTGTTATTTGAGGACATTTCCTTTTCCACCGTTGGCCTCAATGAGCTCGAAATAAACACTTGCAGATGCTATAAAAGAAGTGTTTCCAAACTGTCCTATCAAAAGCATCGTTCAAGTCTGTGAGTTGAATGCACTCATCACACACAAGTTTCTGAGAATGCTTCTGTCTAGTTTTTATGTGAAGATATTTCCTTTTCCAGCATTGGCCTCAAGGCGCTCGAAATAAACACTTGCAGATTCTACCAAAGGAGTGTTTCAAAACTGTCCTATCAAAAGGAACCTTCATATCTGTGAGTTGAATGCATTCATCACACAGAAGTTTCTGAGAATCCTTCTGTCTAGTTTCTAGATGAAGATATTACATTTCCCAGCATACGCCTCACAGCGCTCCAAATATACACTAGCAGATTCTACAAAAAGAGTGTCTCAAAACTGCTCTTTCAAAAGAAAGGTTCAAATCTGTGACTTGAATGCACTCCTCCCAAACAAGTTTCTGAGAAAGCTTCCGTCTGGTTTTTATGTGAAGATATTTCCTTTTCCATCATTGGCCTCAAACAGCTCCAAATATGCACTTGCAGATTCTACAAAAAGACAGTTTCAAAACTCTTCTATCAAAAAGAAGGTTCAACACTGTGAGTAGAATGCACTCATCACAAAGAAGTTTCTGAGAATGCTTCTGTCTAGTTTTTATGTGAAGATATTTCCTTTTCCAGCATAGGCCTCAAAACGCTCCAAACAAACACTTGCAGATTCTTCAAAAGGAGTGTTTCCAAACTGCTCTATCCAAAGTAATGTTCAAGTCTGTGAGTTGAATGCACTCATCACACAGAAGTTTCCAAGAATGCTTCTGTCTAGGTTTTAGGTGAAGATATTTCATTTCCCAGCATAGGCCAGAAAGCGTTCTAAATATCCACTTGTACATTGTACAAAAAGTGTGTTTCAAAACTGCTCTTTGAGTAGGAACGTTCAAGTCTGTGAGTTGAATGCACTCATCGCAAACAAGTTTCTGAGAATGCTTCTGTCTAGTTTTTATGTGAAGATATTTCCTTTTCCAGCATTGGCCTCAAACAGCTCCAAATATGCACTTGCAGATTCTACAGAAAGAGAGTTTCAAAACTCTTCCATCAAAAAGAAGGTTCAACTCTGTGAGTAGAATGCACTCATCACAAAGAAGTTTCTGAGAATGCTTCTGTCTAGTTTTTATGTGAAGATATTTCCTTTTCCAGCATAGGCCTCAAAACGCTCCAAACAAACACTTGCAGATTCTTCAAAAGGAGTGTTTCCAAACTGCTCTATCCAAAGTAATGTTCAAGTCCGTGAGTCGAATGCACTCTTCACACGGAAGTTTCCGAGAATGCTTCTTTCTAGGTTTTAGGTGAAGATATTTCATTTCCCAGCATAGGCCAGAAAGCGTTCTAAATATCCACTTGAAGATTCTACAAAAAGAGTGTTTCAAAACTGCTCTTTCAAAAGAAAGGTTCAAGCCTGTGAGTTCAATGCACTCATCGCAAACAAGTTTCTGAGAATGCTTCTTTCTACTTTTTATGTGAAGATATTTCCTTTTCCAGCATTGGCCTCAAACAGCTCCAAATATGGGCTTGCAGATTCTACAGAAAGAGAGTTTCAAAACTCTTCTATCAAAAAGAAGGTTCAACTCTGTGAGTAGAATGCACTCATCACAAAGAAGTTTCTGAGAATGCTTCTGTCTAGTTTTTATGTGAAGATATTTCCTTTTCCAGCATACGCCTCAAAGGGCTCCAAATAAACCCTTGAAGATTCTGCAAAAGGAGTGTTTCCAAACTGCTCTATCCAAAGTAATGTTCAAGTCTGTGAGTTGAATGGACTCATCACACAGAAGTTTCCGAGAATGCTTCTGTCTAGGTTTTAGGTGAAGGTATTTCATTTCCCAGCATAGGCCCGAAAGCGTTCTAAATATCCACTTGCAGATTGTACAAAAAGTGTGTTTCAAAACTGCTCTTTCAAAAGGAACGTTTAAGTCTGTGAGTTGAATGCACTCATCACAAACAAGTTTCTGAGAATGCTTCTGTCTAGTTTTTATGTGAAGATATTTCCTTTTCCATCATTGGCCTCAAACAGCTCCAAATATGCACTTGCAGATCCCACAGAAAGAGAGTTTCAAAACTGTTCTATCAAAAAGAATGTTCAACTGTATGAGTAGAATGCACTCATCACAAAGAAGTTTCTGAGAATGCTTCTGTCTAGTTTTTATGTGAAGATATTTCCTTTTCCAGCATAGGCCTCAAAACGCTCCAAACAAACACTTGCAGATTCTTCAAAAGGAGTGTTTCCAAACTGCTCTATCAAAAGGAATGTTCAAGTCTGTGAGTTGAATGCACTCATCACACAGAAGTTTCTGAGAATGCTTCTGTCTAGTTTTTACGTGAAGATATTTCATTTCCCAGCATAGGACAAAAAGCGTTCTAAATATCCACTTGCAGATTGTACAAAAAGTGTGTTTCAAAACTGCTCTTTCAGTAGGAACGTTCAAGTCTGTGAGTTGAATGCACTCATCGCAAACAAGTTTCTGAGAATGCTTATTTCTAGTTTTTATGTGAAGATATTTCCTTTTCCAGCGTTGGCCTCAAACAGCTCCAAATATGCGCTTGCAGATTCTACAGAAAGAGAGTTTCAAAACTCTTCTATCAAAAAGAAGGTTCAACTCTGTGAGTAGAATGCACTCATCACAAAGAAGTTTCTGAGAATGCTTCTGTCTAGTTTTTATGTGAAGATATTTCCTTTTCCATCATAGGCCACAAAGTGCTCCAAATAAACACTTGCAGATTCTGCAAAAGCAGGGTTCCGAAACTGCTCTATCAAAAGGAATGTTCAAGTCTGTGAGTTGAATGCACTCATCACACAGAATTTCTGAGAATACTTCTATCTAGTTTTTAGGTGAAGATATTTCATTTCCCAGCACAGGCCTCAAAGCGTTCCAAATATCCACTTGAAGATTCTACAAAAAGAGTGTTTCAATACTGCTCATTCAAAAGGAAGGTTCAAGTCTGTGATTTGAATGCACTCATTGCAAAGAAGTTTCGGAGAATGCTTCTGTGTAGTTGTTATTTGAGGACATTTCCTTTTCCACCATTGGCCTCAATGAGCTCGAAATAAACACTTGCAGATTCTACAAAAGGAGTGTTTCCAAACTGTCCTATCAAAAGGATCGTTCAAGTCTGTGAGTTGAACGCACTCATCACACACAAGTTTCTGAGAATGCTTCTGTCTAGTTTTTATGTGAAGATATTTCCTTTTCCAGCATTGGCCTCAAAGCGCTCGAAATAAACACTTGTAGATTCTACCAAAGGAGTGTTTCAAAACTGTCCTATCAAAAGGAACGTTCATGTCTGTGAGTTGAATGCATTCATCACACAGAAGTTTCTGAGAATGCTTCTGTCTAGTTTTTAGGTGAAGATATTTCATTTCCCAGCATAGGCCTCACATCGCTCCAAATATACACTAGCAGATTCTACTTAAAGAGTGTTTCAAAACTGCTCTTTCAAAAGAAAGGTTCAAATCTGTGACTTGAATGCACTCCTCCCAAACAAGTTTCTAAGAACGCTTCTGTCTAGTTTTTATGTGAAGATATTTGCTTTTCCAGCATAGGCCTCAAAACGCTCCAAACAAACACTTGCAGATTCTTCAAAAGGAGTGTTTCCAAACTCCTCTATCCAAAGTAATGTTCAAGTCCGTGAGCTGAATGCACTCATCACACAGAAGTATCCGAGAATGCTTCTGTCTAGGTTTTAGGTGAAGATATTTCATTTCCCAGCATAGGCCAGAAAGCGTTCTAAATATCCACTAGCAGATTGTACAAAAAGTGTGTTTCAAAACTGCTCTTTCAGTAGGAACGTTCAAGTCAGTGAGTTGAATGCACTCATCGCAAACAAGTTTCTGAGAATGCTTCTGTCTAGTTTTTATGTGAAGATATTTCCTTTTCCAGCATTGGCCTCAAACAGCTCCATATATGCACTTGCAGATTCTACATCACAAAGAAGTTTCTGAGAATGCTTCTGTCTAGTTTTTATGTGAAGATATTTCCTTTTCCAGCATAGGCCTCAAAGTGCTCCAAATAAACCCTTGCAGATTCTGCAAAATGAGTGTTTCCACACTGCTCTATCAAAAGGAATGTTCAAGTCTGTGAGTTGAATGCACTCATCACACAGAAGTTTCTGAGAATGCTTCTGTCTAGTTTTTAGGTGAAGATATTTCATTTCCCAGCCTAGGCCTCAAAGCGTTCCGAATATCCACTTGAAGATCCTACAAAAAGAGTGTTTCAAAACTGCTCTTTCAAAAGGAAAGTTCAAGTCTGTGAGTTGAATGCACTCATTGCAAAGAAGTTTCGGAGAATGCTTCTGTGTAGTTGTTATTTGAGGACATTTCCTTTTCCACCATTGGCCTCAAGGAGCTCGAAATAAACACTTGCAGTTTCTACAAAAGGAGTGTTTCGAAACTGTCCTATCAAAAGCATCGTTCAAATCTGTGAGTTGAACGCACTCATCACACACAAGTTTCTGAGAACGCTTCTTTCTAGTTTTTATGTGAAGATATTTCCTTTTCCATCATTGGCCTCAAACAGCTCCAAATATGCACTTGCAGATTCTACAAAAAGACAGTTTCAAAACTCTTCTATCAAAAAGAAGGTTCAACTCTGTGAGTAGAATGCACTCATCACAAAGAAGTTTCTGAGAATGCTTCTGTCTAGTTTTTATGTGAAGATATTTCCTTTTCCAGCATAGGCCTCAAAACGCTCCAAGCAAACACTTGCAGATTCTTCAAAAGGAGTGTTTCCAAACTGCTCTATCCAAAGTAATGTTCAAGTCTGTGAGTTGAATGCACTCATCACACAGAAGTTTCCGAGAATGGTTCTGTCTAGGTTTTAAGTGAAGATATTTCATTTCTCAGCATAGGCCAGAAAGCGTTCTAAATATCCACTTGCAGATGGTACAAAAAGTGTGTTTCAAAACTGCTCTTTCAGTAGGAACGTTCAAGTCAGTGAGTTGAATGCACTCATCACAAACAAATTTCTGAGAATGCTTCTGTCTAGTTTTTATGTGAAGATATTTCCTTTTCCAGCATTGGCTTCAAACAGCTCCAAATATGCACTTGCAGATTCTACAGAAAGAGAGTTTCAAAACTCTTCTATCAAAAAGAAGGTTCAACTCTGTGAGTAGAATGCACTCATCACAAAGAAGTTTCTGAGAATGCTTCTGTCTAGTTTTTATGTGAAGATATTTCCTTTTCCAGAATAAGCCTCTAAGTGCTCCAAATAAACCCTTGCAGATTCTGCAAAAGGAGTGTTTCCAAACTGCTCTATCAAAAGGAATGTTCAAGTCTGTGAGTTGAATTCACTCATCACACAGAAGTTTCTGAGAATGCTTCTGTCTAGTTTTTAGGTGAAGATATTTCGTTTCCCAGCCTAGGCCTCAAAGCGTTCCAAATATCCACTTGAAGATTCTACAAAAAGAGGGTTTCAAAACTGCTCTTTCAAAAGGAAGGTTCAAGCCTGTGATTTGAATGCACTCATTGCAAAGAAGTTTCGGAGAATGCTTCTGTGTAGTTTTTATTTGAGGACATTTCCTTTTCCACCATTGGCCTCAATGAGCTCGAAATAAACACTTGCAGATTCTACAAAAGGAGTGTTTCAAAACTGTCCTATCAAAAGGATCGTTCAAGTCTGTGAGTTGAACGCACTCATCACACACAAGTTTCTGAGAATGCTTCTGTCTAGTTTTTATGTGAAGATATTTCCTTTTGCAGCATTGGCCTCAAAGCGCTCGAAATAAACACTTGCAGATTCTACCAAAGGAGTGTTTCAAAACTGTCCTATCAAAAGGAACGTTCACGTCTGTGAGTTGAATGCATTCATCACACAGAAGTTTCTGAGAATGCTTCTGTCTAGTTTTTAGGTGAAGATATTGCATTTCCCAGCACAGGCCTCCCAACGCTCAAAATATACACTAGCAGATTCTACAAAAAGAGTGTTTCAAAACTGCTCTTTCAAAAGAAAGGTTCAAATCTGTGACTTGAATGCACTCCTCCCAAACAAGTTTCTGAGAACGCTTCTGTCTAGTTTTTATCTGAAGATATTTCCTTTTCCATCATTGGCCTCAAACAGCTCCAAATATGCACTTGCAGATTCTACAAAAGGACAGTTTCAAAACTCTTCTATCAAAAAGAAGTTTCAACTCTGTGAGTAGAATGCACTCATCACAAAGAAGTTTCTGAGAATGCTTCTGTCTAGTTTTTATGTGAAGATATTTCCTTTTCCAGCATAGGCCTCAAAACGCTCCAAACAAACACTTGCAGATTCTTCAAAAGGAGTGTTTCCAAACTGCTCTATCCAAAGTAATGTTCACGTCTGTGAGTTGAATGCACTCAACACACAGAAGTTTCCGAGAATGTTTCTGTCTAGGTTTTAGGTGAAGATATTTCATTTCCCAGCATAGGCCAGAAAGCGTTCTAAATATCCACTTGCAGATTGTACAAACAGTGTGTTTCAAAACTGCTCTTTCAAAAGGAACGTTCCAGTCTGTGAGTTGAATGCACTCATTGCAAACAAGTTTCTGAGAATGCTTCCGTCTAGTTTTTATGTGAAGATATTTCCTTTTCCAACATTGGCCTCCAACAGCTCCAATTATGCACTTGCAGATTCTACAGAAAGAGAGTTTCAAAACTCTTCTATCAAAAAGAAGGTTCAACTCTGTGAGTAGAATGCACTCGTCACAAAGAAGTTTCTGAGAATGCTGCTGTCTAGTTTTTATGTGAAGATATTTCCTTTTCCAGCATAGGCCTCAAAGTGCTCCAAATAAACACTTGCAGATTCTGCAAAAGGAGTGTTTCCAAACTGCTCTATCAAAAGGAATATTCAAGTCTGTGAGTTGAATGCACTCATCACACAGAAGTTTCTGAGAATGCTTCTGTCTAGTTTTTAGGTGAAGATATTTCATTTCCCAGCCTAGGCCTCAAAGCGTTCCAAATATCCACTTGAAGATTCTACAAAAAGAGTGTTTCAAAACTGCTCTTTCAAAAGGAAGGTTCAAGTCTGTGAGTTCAATGCACTCATTGCAAAGAAGTTTCGGAGAATGCTTCTATGTAGTTGTTATTTGAGGACATTTCCTTTTCCACCATTGGCCTCAATGAGCTCGAAATAAACACTTGCAGATTCTACAAAAGGAGTGTTTCCAAACTGTCCTATCAAAAGGATCGTTCAAGTCTGTGAGTTGAACGCACTCATCACACACAAGTTTCTGAGAATGCTTCTGTCTAATTTTTATGTGAAGATATTTCCTTTTCCAGCATTGGCCTCAAAGCGCTCGAAACAAACACTTGCAGATTCTACCAAAGGAGTGTTTCAAAACTGTCCTATCAAAAGGAACGTTCACGTCTGTGAGTTGAATGCATTCATCACACAGAAGTTTCTGAGAATGCTTCTGTCTAGTTTTTAGGTGAAGATATTTCATTTCCCAGCATAGGCCTCACAGCGCTCCAAATATACACTAGCAGATTCTACAAAAAGAGTGTTTCAAAACTGCTCTTTCAAAAGAAAAGTTCAAATCTGTGACTTGAATGCACGCCTCCCAAACAAATTTCTGAGAACGCTTCTGTCTAGTTTTTATGTGAAGATATTTCCTTTTCCATCATTGGCCTCAAACAGCTCCAAATATGCACTTGCAGATTCTACAAAAAGACAGTTTCAAAACTCTTCTATCAAAAAGAAGGTTCAACTCTGTGAGTAGAATGCACTCATCACAAAGAAGTTTCTGAGAATGCTTCTGTCTAGTTTTTATGTGAAGATATTTCCTTTTCCAGCATAGGCCTCAAAACGCTCCAAACAAACACTTGCAGATTCTTCAAAAGGAGTGTTTCCAAACTCCTCTATCCAAAGTAATGTTCAAGTCCGTGAGCTGAATGCACTCATCACACAGAAGTATCCGAGAATGCTTCTGTCTAGGTTTTAGGTGAAGATATTTCATTTCCCAGCATAGGCCAGAAAGCGTTCTAAATATCCACTTTCAGATTGTACAAAAAGTGTGTTTCAAAACTGCTCTTTCAGTAGGAACGTTCAAGTCAGTGAGTTGAATGCACTCATCGCAAACAAGTTTCTGAGAATGGTTCTGTCTAGTTTTTATGTGAAGATATTTCCTTTTCCAGCATTGTCCTCAAACAGCTCCAAATATGCACTTGCAGATTCTACATCACAAAGAAGTTTCTGAGAATGCTTCTGTCTAGTTTTTATGTGAACATATTTCCTTTTCCAGCATAGGCCTCAAAGTGCTCCAAATAAACCTTTGCAGATTCTGCAAAATGAGTGTTTCCACACTGCTCTATCAAAAGGAATGTTCAAGTCTATGAGTTGAATGCACTCATCACACAGAAGTTTCTGAGAATGCTTCTGTCTAGTTTTTAGGTGAAGATATTGCATTTCCCAGCATAGGCCTCCCAACGCTCAAAATATACACTAGCAGATTCTACAAAAAGAGTGTTTCAAAACTGCTCTTTCAAAAGAAAGGTTCAAATCTGTGACTTGAATGCACTCCTCCCAAACAAGTTTCTGAGAACGCTTCTGTCTAGTTTTTATCTGAAGATATTTCCTTTTCCATCATTGGCCTCAAACAGCTCCAAATATGCACTTGCAGATTCTACAAAAGGACAGTTTCAAAACTCTTCTATCAAAGAGAAGTTTCAACTCTGTGAGTAGAATGCACTCATCACAAAGAAGTTTCTGAGAATGCTTCTGTCTAGTTTTTATGTGAAGATATTTCCTTTTCCAGCATAGGCCTCAAAACACTCCAAACAAACACTTGCAGATTCTTCAAAAGGAGTGTTTCCAAACTGCTCTATCCAAAGTAATGTTCACGTCTGTGAGTTGAATGCACTCAACACACAGAAGTTTCCGAGAATGTTTCTGTCTAGGTTTTAGGTGAAGATATTTCATTTCCCAGCATAGGCCAGAAAGCGTTCTAAATATCCACTTGCAGATTGTACAAACAGTGTGTTTCAAAACTGCTCTTTCAAAAGGAACGTTCCAGTCTGTGAGTTGAATGCACTCATTGCAAACAAGTTTCTGAGAATGCTTCCGTCTAGTTTTTATGTGAAGATATTTCCTTTTCCAACATTGGCCTCCAACAGCTCCAATTATGCACTTGCAGATTTTACAGAAAGAGAGTTTCAAAACTCTTCTATCAAAAAGAAGGTTCAACTCTGTGAGTAGAATGCACTCGTCACAAAGAAGTTTCTGAGAATGCTTCTGTCTAGTTTTTATGTGAAGATATTTCCTTTTCCAGCATAGGCCTCAAAGTGCTCCAAATAAACACTTGCAGATTCTGCAAAAGGAGTGTTTCCAAACTGCTCTATCAAAAGGAATATTCAAGTCTGTGAGTTGAATGCACTCATCACACAGAAGTTTCTGAGAATGCTTCTGTCTAGTTTTTAGGTGAAGATATTTCATTTCCCAGCCAAGGCCTCAAAGCGTTCCAAATATCCACTTGAAGATTCTACAAAAAGAGTGTTTCAAAACTGCTCTTTCAAAAGGAAGGTTCAAGTCTGTGAGTTCAATGCACTCATTGCAAAGAAGTTTCGGAGAATGCTTCTGTGTAGTTGTTATTTGAGGACATTTCCTTTTCCACCATTGGCCTCAATGAGCTCGAAATAAACACTTGCAGATTCTACAAAAGGAGTGTTTCCAAACTGTCCTATCAAAAGGATCGTTCAAGTCTGTGAGTTGAACGCACTCATCACACACAAGTTTCTGAGAATGCTTCTGTCTAATTTTTATGTGAAGATATTTCCTTTTCCAGCATTGGCCTCAAAGCGCTCGAAACAAACACTTGCAGATTCTACCAAAGGAGTGTTTCAAAACTGTCCTATCAAAAGGAACGTTCACGTCTGTGAGTTGAATGCATTCATCACACAGAAGTTTCTGAGAATGCTTCTGTCTAGTTTTTAGGTGAAGATATTTCATTTCCCAGCATAGGCCTCACAGCGCTCCAAATATACACTAGCAGATTCTACAAAAAGAGTGTTTCAAAACTGCTCTTTCAAAAGAAAAGTTCAAATCTGTGACTTGAATGCACGCCTCCCAAACAAATTTCTGAGAACGCTTCTGTCTAGTTTTTATGTGAAGATATTTCCTTTTCCATCATTGGCCTCAAACAGCTCCAAATATGCACTTGCAGATTCTACAAAAAGACAGTTTCAAAACTCTTCTATCAAAAAGAAGGTTCAACTCTGTGAGTAGAATGCACTCATCACAAAGAAGTTTCTGAGAAGGCTTCTGTCTAGTTTTTATGTGAAGATATTTCCTTTTCCAGCATAGGCCTCAAAACGCTCCAAACAAACACTTGCAGATTCTTCAAAAGGAGTGTTTCCAAACTCCTCTATCCAAAGTAATGTTCAAGTCCGTGAGCTGAATGCACTCATCACACAGAAGTATCCGAGAATGCTTCTGTCTAGGTTTTAGGTGAAGATATTTCATTTCCCAGCATAGGCCAGAAAGCGTTCTAAATATCCACTTGCAGATTGTACAAAAAGTGTGTTTCAAAACTGCTCTTTCAGTAGGAACGTTCAAGTCAGTGAGTTGAATGCACTCATCGCAAACAAGTTTCTGAGAATGCTTCTGTCTAGTTTTTATGTGAAGATATTTCCTTTTCCAGCATTGTCCTCAAACAGCTCCAAATATGCACTTGCAGATTCTACATCACAAAGAAGTTTCTGAGAATGCTTCTGTCTAGTTTTTATGTGAACATATTTCCTTTTCCAGCATAGGCCTCAAAGTGCTCCAAATAAACCTTTGCAGATTCTGCAAAATGAGTGTTTCCACACTGCTCTATCAAAAGGAATGTTCAAGTCTATGAGTTGAATGCACTCATCACACAGAAGTTTCTGAGAATGCTTCTGTCTAGTTTTTAGGTGAAGATATTTCATTTCCCAGCCTAGGCCTCACAACGCTCAAAATATACACTAGCAGATTCCACAAAAAGAGTGTTTCAAAACTGCTCTTTCAAAAGAAAGGTTCAAATCTGTGACTTGAATGCACTCCTCCCAAACAAGTTTCTGAGAATGCTTCTGTCTAGTTTTTATGTGAAGATATTTCCTTTTCCAGCATTGGCCTCAAAGCGCTCGAAATAAACACTTGCAGATTCTACCAAAGGATTGTTTCAAAACTGTCCTATCAAAAGGAACGTTTATGTCTGTGAGTTGAATGCATTCATCACACAGAAGTTTCTGAGAATCCTTCTGTCTAGTTTTTACGTGAAGATATTTCATTTCCCAGCATAGGCCTCACAGCGCTCCAAATATACACTAGCAGATTCTACATAAAGAGTGTTTCAAAACTGCTCTTTCAAAAGAAAGGTTCAAATCTGTGACGTGAATGCACTCCTTCCAAAGAAGTTCCTGAGAACGCTTCTGTCTAGTTTTCATGTGAAGATATTTCCTTTTCCACCATTGGCCTCAAACAGCTCCAAATATGCACTTGCAGATTCTACAAAAAGACAGTTTCAAAACTCTTCTATCAGAAAGAAGGTTCAACTCTGTGAGTAGAATGCACTCATCACAAAGAAGTTTCTGAGAATGCTTCTGTCTAGTTTTTATGTGAAGATATTTCCTTTTCCAGCATAGGCCTCAAAACGCTCCAAACAAACACTTGCAGATTCTTCAAAAGGAGTGTTTCCAAACTGCTCTATCCAAAGTAATGTTCAAGTCCGTGAGTTGAATGCTCTCATCACACAGAAGTTTCCGAGAATGCTTCTTTCTAGGTTTTAGGTGAAGTTATTTCATTTCCCAGCATAGGCCAGAAAGCGTTCTAAATATCCACTTGCAGATTGTACAAAAAGTGTGTTTCAAAACTGCTCTTTCAAAAGGAACGTTCAAGTCTGTGAGTTGAATGCACTCATCGCAAACAAGTTTCTGAGAATGCTTCTGCCTAGTTTTTATGTGAAGATATTTCCTTTTCCAGCATTGGCCTCCAACAGCTCCAAATATGCACTTGCAGATTCTACAGAAAGAGAGTTTCAAAACTCTTCTATCAAAAAGAAGGCTCAACTCTGTGAGTAGAATGCACTCATCACAAAGAAGTTTCTGAGAATGCTTCTGTCTAGTTTTCATGTGAAGATATTTCCTTTTCCAGCATAGGCCTCAAAGTTCTCCAAATAAACCCTTGCAGATTCTGCAAAAGGAGTGTTTCCAAACTGCTGTATCAAAAGGAATATTCAAGTCTGTGAGTTGAATGCACTCATCACACAGAAGTTTCTGAGAATGCTTCTGTCTACTTTTTAGGTGAAGATATTTCATTTCCCAGCCTAGGCCTCAAAATGCTCCAAATATCCACTTGAAGAGTCTACAAAAAGAGTGTTTCAAAACTGCTCCTTCAAAAGGAAGGTTCAAGTCTGTGAGTTGAATGCACTCATTGCAAAGAAGTTTCGGAGAATGCTTCTGTGTAGTTGTTATTTGAGGACATTTCCTTTTCCAACACTGGCCTCAATGAGCTCGAAATAAACACTTGCAGATTCTACAAAAGGAGTGTTTCCAAACTGTCCTATCAAAAGGATCGTTCAAGTCTGTGAGTTGAACGCACTCATCACACACAAGTTTCTGAGAATGCTTCTGTCTAGTTTTTATGTGAAGATATTTCCTTTTCCAGCATAGGCCTCAAAGTGCTCCAAATAAACACTTGCAGATTCTGCAAAAGGAGTGTTTCCAAACTCCTCTATCCAAAGGAATGTTCAAGTCTGTGAGTTGAATGCACTCATTACACAGAAGTTTCTGAGAATGCTTCTGTCTAGTTTTTAGGTGAAGATATTTCATTTCCCAGCCTAGGCCTCAAAGCGTTCCAAATATCCACTTGAGGATTCTACAAAAAGAGTGTTTCAAAACTGCTCTTTCAAAAGGAAGGTTCAAGTCTGTGAGTTGAATGCACTCATTGCAAAGAAGTTTCGGAGAATGCTTCTGTGTAGTTGTTATTTGAGGCCATTTCCTTTTCCAACATTGGCCTCAATGAGCTCGAAATAAACACTTGCAGATTCTACAAAAGGAGTGTTTCCAAACTGTCCTATCAAAAGGATCGTTCAAGTCTGTGAGTTGAACGCACTCATCACACACAAGTTTCTGAGAATGCTTCTGTCTAGTTTTTATGTGAAGATATTTCCTTTTCCAGCATTGGCCTCAAAGCGCTCGAAATAAACACTTGCAGATTCTACCAAAGGAGTGTTTCAAAACTGTCCTATCAAAAGGAACGTTCACGTCTGTGAGTTGAACACATTTATCACACAGAAGTTTCTGAGAATCCTTCTGTCTAGTTTTTAGGTGAAGATATGTCATTTCCCAGCATAGGCCTGCCAGCGCTCCAAATATACACTAGCAGATTCTACAAAAAGAGTGTTTCAAAACTGCTCTCTCAAAAGAAAGGTTCAAATCTGTGACTTGAATGCACTCCTCCCAAACAAGTTTCTGAGAACGCTTCTGTCTAGTTGTTATGTGAAGATATTTCCTTTTCCATCATTGGCCTCAAACAGCTCCAAATATGCACTTGCAGATTCTACAAAAAGACAGTTTCAAAACTCTTCTATCAAAAAGAAGGTTCAACTCTGTGAGTAGAATGCACTCATCAGAAAGAAGTTTCTGAGAATGCTTCTGTCTAGTTTTTATGTGAAGATATTTCCTTTTCCAGCATAGGCGTCAAAACGCTCCAAACAAACACTTGCAGATTCTTCAAAAGGAGTGTTTCCAAACTGCTCTATCCAAAGTAATGTTCAAGTCTGTGAGTTGAATGCACTAATCACACAGAAGTTTCCGAGAATGCTTCTGTCTAGGTTTTAAGTGAAGATATTTCATTTCCCAGCATAGGCCAGAAAGCGTTCTAAATATCCACTTGCAGATGGTAGAAAAAGTGTGTTTCAAAACTGCTCTTTCAGTAGGAACGTTCAAGTCAGTGAGTTGAATGCACTCATCACAAACAAATTTCTGAGAATGCTTCTGTCTAGTTTTTATGTGAAGATATTTCCTTTTCCAGCATTGGCCTCAAACAGCTCCAAATATGCACTTGCAGATTCTACAGAAAGAGAGTTTCAAAACTCTTCTATCAAAAAGAAGGTTCAACTCTGTGAGTAGAATGAACTCATCACAAAGAAGTTTCTGAGAATGCTTCTGTCTAGTTTTTATGTGAAGATATTTCCTTTTCCAGCATAGGCCTCTAAGTGCTCCAAATAAACCCTTGCAGATTCTGCAAAAGGAGTGTTTCCAAACTGCTCTATCAAAAGGAATGTTCAAGTCTGTGAGTTGAATTCACTCATCACACAGAAGTTTCTGAGAATGCTTCTGTCTAGTTTTTAGGTGAAGATATTTCATTTCCCAGCCTAGGCCTCAAAGCGTTCCAAATATCCACTTGAAGATTCTACAAAAAGAGGGTTTCAAAACTGCTCTTTCAAAAGGAAGGTTCAAGCCTGTGATTTGAATGCACTCATTGCAAAGAAGTTTCGGAGAATGCTTCTGTGTAGTTTTTATTTGAGGACATTTCCTTTTCCACCATTGGCCTCAATGAGCTCGAAATAAACACTTGCAGATTCTACAAAAGGAGTGTTTCAAAACTGTCCTATCAAAAGGATCGTTCAAGTCTGTGAGTTGAACGCACTCATCACACACAAGTTTCTGAGAATGCTTCTGTCTAGTTTTTATGTGAAGATATTTCCTTTTCCAGCATTGGCCTCAAAGCGCTCGAAATAAACACTTGCAGATTCTACCAAAGGAGTGTTTCAAAACTGTCCTATCAAAAGGAACGTTCACGTCTGTGAGTTGAATGCATTCATCACACAGAAGTTTCTGAGAATGCTTCTGTCTAGTTTTTAGGTGAAGATATTGCATTTCCCAGCATAGGCCTCCCAACGCTCATAATATACACTAGCAGATTCTACAAAAAGAGTGTTTCAAAACTGCTCTTTCAAAAGAAAGGTTCAAATCTGTGACTTGAATGCACTCCTCCCAAACAAGTTTCTGAGAACGCTTCTGTCTAGTTTTTATCTGAAGATATTTCCTTTTCCATCATTGGCCTCAAACAGCTCCAAATATGCACTTGCAGATTCTACAAAAGGACAGTTTCAAAACTCTTCTATCAAAAAGAAGTTTCAACTCTGTGAGTAGAATGCACTCATCACAAAGAAGTTTCTGAGAATGCTTCTGTCTAGTTTTTATGTGAAGATATTTCCTTTTCCAGCATAGGCCTCAAAACGCTCCAAACAAACACTTGCAGATTCTTCAAAAGGAGTGTTTCCAAACTGCTCTATCCAAAGTAATGTTCACGTCTGTGAGTTGAATGCACTCAACACACAGAAGTTTCCGAGAATGTTTCTGTCTAGGTTTTAGGTGAAGATATTTCATTTCCCAGCATAGGCCAGAAAGCGTTCTAAATATCCACTTGCAGATTGTACAAACAGTGTGTTTCAAAACTGCTCTTTCAAAAGGAACGTTCCAGTCTGTGAGTTGAATGCACTCATTGCAAACAAGTTTCTGAGAATGCTTCCGTCTAGTTTTTATGTGAAGATATTTCCTTTTCCAGCATAGGCATCAAAATGCTCCAAACAAACACTTGCAGATTCTTCAAAAGGAGGGTTTCCAAACTGCTCTATCCAAGGTAATGTTCAAGTCTGTGAGTTGAATGCACTCATCACACAGAAGTTTCTGAGAATGCTTCTTTCTAGGTTTTAGGTGAAGATATTTCATTTCCCAGCATAGGCCAAAAAGCGTTCTAAATGTCCACTTGCAGATTGTACAAAAAGTGTGTTTCAAAACTGCTCTTTGAGTAGGAACGTTCAAGTCTGTGAGTTGAATGCACTCATTGCAAACAAGTTTCTGAGAATGCTTTTGTCCAGTTTTTATGTGAAGATATTTCCTTTTCCAGCATTGGCCTCCAACAGCTCCAAATATGCACTTGCAGATTCTAAAGAAAGAGAGTTTCAAAACTCTTCTATCAAAAAGACGGTTCAACTCTGTGAGTCGAATGCACTCATCACAAAGAAGTTTCTGAGAATGCTTCTGTCTAGTTTTTATGTGAAGATATTTCCTTTTCCAGCATAGGCCTCAAAGTGCTCCAAATATCCACTTGAAGATTCTACAAAAAGAGTGTTTCAAAACTGCTCTTTCAAAAGGTTGGTTCAAGTCTGTGAGTTGAATGCACTCATTGCAAAGAAGTTTCGGAGAATGCTTCTGTGTAGTTGTTATTTGAGGACATTTCCTTTTCCACCATTGGCCTCAATGAGCTCGAAATAAACACTTGCAGATTCTACAAAAGAAGTGTTTCCAAACTGTCCTATCAAAAGGATCGTTCAAGTTTGTGAGTTGAACGCACTCATCACACACAAGTTTCTGAGAATGCTTCTGTCTAGTTTTTATGTGAAGATATTTCCTTTTCCAGCATTGACCTCAAGGCGCTCGAAATAAACACTTGCAGATTCTACCAAAGGAGTGTTTCAAAACTGTCCTATCAAAAGGAACGTTCATATCTGTGAGTTGAATTCATTCATCACACAGAAGTTTCTGAGAATCCTTCTGTCTAGTTTTTAGGTGAAGATATTTCATTTCCCAGCATAGGCCTCACAGCGCTCCAAATATACACTAGCAGATTCTACAAAGAGAGTGTTTCAAAACTGCTCTTTTATAAGAACGGTTCAAATCTGTGACTTGAATGCACTCCTCCCAAACAAGTTTCTGAGAACGCTTCTGTCTAGTTTTTATGTGAAGATATTTCCTTTTCCATCACTGGCCTCAAACAGCTCCAAATATGCACTTGCAGATTCTACAAAAAGACAGTTTCAAAACTCTTCTATCAAAAAGAATGTTCAACTCTGTGAGTAGAATGCACTCATCACAAAGAAGTTTCTGAGAATGCTTCTGTCTAGTTTTTATGTGAACATATTTCCTTTTACAGCATAGGCCTCAAAACGCTCCAAACAAACACTTGCAGATTTTTCAAAAGGAGTGTTTCCAAACTGCTCTATCCAAAGTAATGTTCAAGTCTGTGAGTTGAATGCACTCATCACACAGAAGTTTCCGAGAATGCTTCTGTCTAGGTTTTAGGTGAAGATATTTCATTTCCCAGCATAGGCCAGAAAGCGTTCTAAATATCCACTTGCAGATTGTACAAAAAGTGTGTTTCAAAACTGCTCTTTCAAAAGGAACGTTCAAGTCTGTGAGTTGAATGCACTCATCGCAAACAAGTTTCTGAGAATGCTTCTGTCTAGTTTTTATGTGAAGATATTTCCTTTTCCAGCATTGGCCTCCAACAGCTCCAAATATACACTTGCAGATTCTACAGAAAGAGAGTTTCAAAACTCTTCTATCAAAAAGAAGGTTCAACTCTGTTAGTAGAATGCACACATCACAAAGAAGTTTCTGAGAATGCTTCTGTCTAGTTTTTATGTGAAGATATTTCCTTTTCCAGCATAGGCCTCAAAGTGCTCAAAATAAACCCTTGCAGATTCTGCAAAAGGAGTGTTTCCAAACTGCTCTATCAAAAGGAATGTTCAAGTCTGTGAGTTGAATGCACTCATCACACAGAAGTTTCTGAGAATGCTTCTGTCTAGTTTTTAGGTGAAGATATTTCATTTCCCAGCCTAGGTCTCAAAGCGTTCCAAATATCCACTTGAAGATTCTACAAAAAGAGTGTTTCAAAACTGCTCTTTCAAAAGGAAGGTTCAAGTCTGTGAGTTGAATGCACTCATTGCAAAGAAGTTTCGGAGAATGCTTCTGTGTAGTTGTTATTTGAGGACATTACCTTTTCCACCATTGGCCTCAATGAGCTCGAAATAAACACTTGCAGATTCTACAAAAGAAGTGTTTCCAAACTGTCCTATCAAAAGGATCGTTCAAGTCTGTGAGTTGAACGCACTCATCACACACAAGTTTCTGAGAATGCTTCTGTCTAGTTTTTATGTGAAGATATTTCCTTTTCCAGCATTGGCCTCAAGGCGCTCGAAATAAACACTTGCAGATTCTACCAAAGGAGTGTTTCAAAACTGTCCTATCAAAAGGAACGTTCATGTCTGTGAGTTGAATGCATTCATCACACAGAAGTTTCTGAGATTCCTTCTGTCTAGTTTCCAGGTGAAGATATTACATTTCCCAGCATAGGCCTCACAGCGCTCCAAATATACACTAGCAGATTCTACAAAAAGAGTGTTTCAAAACTGCTCTTTCAAAAGAAATGTTCAAATCTGTGACTTGAATGCACTCCTCCCAAACAAGTTTCTGAGAACGCTTCTGTCTAGTTTTGATATGAAGATATTTCCTTTTCCATCATTGGCCTCAAACAGCTCCAAATATGCACTTGCAGATTCTACAAAAAGACAGTTTGAAAACTCTTCTGTCAAAAAGAAGGTTCAACTCTGTGAGTAGAATGCACTCATCACAAGGAAGTTTCTGAGAATGCTTCTGTCTAGTTTTTATGTGAAGATATTTCCTTTTCCAGCATAGGCCTCAAAACGCTCCAAACAAACACTTGCAGATTCTTCAAAAGGAGTGTTTCCAAACGGCTCTATCAAAAGTAATGTTAAAGTCTGTGAGTTGAATGCACTCATCACACAGAAGTTTCCGAGAATGCTTCTGTCTAGGTTTTAGGTGAAGATATTTGATTTAACAGCATAGGCCAGAAAGCGTTCTAAATATCCACTTTCAGATTGTACAAAAAGTGTGTTACAAAACTGCTCTTTCAGTAGGAACGTTCAAGTCTGTGAGTTGAATGCACTCATCGCAAACAAGTTTCTGAGAATGCTTCTGTCTAGTTTTTATGTGAAGATATTTCCTTTTCCAGCATTGGCCTCAAACAGCTCCAAATATGCACTTGCAGATTCTACAGAAAGAGAGTTTCAAAACTCTTCTATCAAAAAGAAGGTTCAACTCTGTGAGTAGAATGCACTCATCACAAAGAAGTTTCTGAGAATGCTTCTGTCTAGTTTTTATGTGAAGATATTTCCTTTTCCAGCATAGGCCACACACTGCTCCAAATAAACCATTGCAGATTCTGCAAAACGAGTGTTTCCAAACTTCTCTATCAAAAGGAATGTTCAAGTCTGTGAGTTGAATGCACTCATCACACAGAAGTTTCTGAGAATGCTTCTGTCTAGTTTTTAGGTGAAGATATTTCGTTTCCCAGCCTAGGCCTCAAAGCGTTCCAAATATCCACTTGAAGATTCTACAAAAAGAGTGTTTCAAAACTGCTCTTTCAAAAGGAAGGTTCAAGTCTGTGAGTTGAATGCACTCATTGCAAAGAAGTTTCGGAGAATGCTTCTGTGTAGTTGTTATTTGAGGACATTTCCTTTTCCACCACTGGCCTTAATGAGCTCGAAATAAACACTTGCAGATTCTACAAAAGGAGTGTTTCCAAACTGTCCTATCAAAAGGATTGTTCAAGTCTCTGAGTTGAACGCACTCATCACACACAAGTTTCTTGGAATGCTTCTGTCTAGTTTTTATGTGAAGATATTTCCTTTTCCAGCATTGGCCTCAAAGCGCTCGAAATAAACACTTGCAGATTCTACCAAAGGAGTGTTTCAAAACTGTCCTATCAAAAGAAACGTTCACGTCTGTGAGTTGAATGCATTCATCACACAGAAGTTTCTGAGAATCCTTCTGTCTAGTTTTTAGGTGAAGATATTTCATTTCCCAGCATAGGCCTCACAGCGCTCCAAATATACACTAGCAGATTCTACAAAAAGAGTGTTTCAAAACTGCTCTTTCAAAAGAAAGTTTCAAATCTGTGACATGAATGCACTCCTCCCAAACAAGTTTCTGAGAACGCTTCTGTCTAGTTTTTATCTGAAGATATTTCCTTTTCCATCATTGGCCTCAAACAGTTCCAAATATGCACTTGCAGATTCTACAAAAGGACAGTTTCAAAACTCTTCTATCAAAAAGAAGGTTCAACTCTGTGAGTAGAATGCACTCATCACAAAGAAGTTTCTGAGAATGCTTCTGTCTAGTTTTTATGTGAAGATATTTCCTTTTCCATCATAGGCCACAAAGTGCTCCAAATAACCACTTGCAGATTCTGCAAAAGCAGGGTTTCGAAACTGCTCTATCAAAAGGAATATTCAAGTCTGTGAGTTGAATGCACTCATCACACAGAAGTTTCTGAGAATACTTCTATCTGGTTTTTAGGTGAAGATATTTCATTTCCCAGCACAGGCCTCAAAGCGTTCCAAATATCCACTTGAAGATTCTACAAAAAGAGTGTTTCAATACTGCTCATTCAAAAGGAAGGTTCAAGTCTGTGATTTGAATGCACTCATTGCAAAGAAGTTTCGGAGAATGCTTCTGTGTAGTTGTTATTTGAGGACATTTCCTTTTCCACCATTGGCCTCAATGAGCTCGAAATAAACACTTGCAGATTCTACAAAAGGAGTGTTTCCAAACTGTCCTATCAAAAGGATCGTTCAAGTCTGTGAGTTGAACGCACTCATCACACACAAGTTTCTGAGAATGCTTCTGTCTAGTTTCTATGTGAAGATATTTCCTTTTCCAGCATTGGCCTCAAAGCGCTCGAAATAAACACTTGCAGATTCTACCAAAGGAGTGTTTCAAAACTGTCCTATCAAAAGGAACGTTCATGTCTGTGAGTTGAATGCATTCATCACACAGAAGTTTCTGAGAATGCTTCTGTCTAGTTTTTAGGTGAAGATATTTCATTTCCCAGCATAGGCCTCACATCGCTCCAAATATACACTAGCAGATTCTACAAAAAGAGTGTTTCAAAACTGCTCTTTCAAAAGAAAGGTTCAAATCTGTGACTTGAATGCACTCCTCCCAAACAAGTTTCTGAGAACGCTTCTGTCTAGTTTTTTGTGAAGATATTTCCTTTTCCACCATTGGCCTCAAACAGCTCCAATTATGCCCTTGCAGATTCTACAAAAAGACAGTTTCAAAACTCTTCTATCAAAAAGAAGTTTCAACTCTGTGAGTAGAATGCACTCATCACAAAGAAGTTTCTGAGAATGCTTCTGTCTAGTTTTTATATGAAGATATTTGCTTTTCCAGCATAGGCCTCAAAACGCTCCAAACAAACACTTGCAGATTCTTCAAAAGGAGTGTTTCCAAACTCCTCTATCCAAAGTAATGTTCAAGTCCGTGAGCTGAATGCACTCATCACACAGAAGTATCCGAGAATGCTTCTGTCTAGGTTTTAGGTGAAGATATTTCATTTCCCAGCAGAGGCCAGAAAGCGTTCTAAATATCCACTAGCAGATTCTACAAAAAGTGTGTTTCAAAACTGCTCTTTCAGTAGGAACGTTCAAGTCAGTGAGTTGAATGCACTCATCGCAAACAAGTTTCTGAGAATGCTTCTGTCTAGTTTTTATGTGAAGATATTTCCTTTTCCAGCATTGGCCTCAAACAGCTCCATATATGCACTTGCAGATTCTACATCACAAAGAAGTTTCTGAGAATGCTTCTGTCTAGTTTTTATGTGAAGATATTTCCTTTTCCAGCATAGGCCTCAAAGTGCTCAAAATAAACCCTTGCAGATTCTGCAAAATGAGTGTTTCCACACTGCTCTATCAAAAGGAATGTTCAAGTCTGTGAGTTGAATGCACTCATCACACAGAAGTTTCTGAGAATGCTTCTGTCTAGTTTTTAGGTGAAGATATTTCATTTCCCAGCCTAGGCCTCAAAGCGTTCCAAATATCCACTTGAAGATCCTACAAAAAGAGTGTTTCAAAACTGCTCTTTCAAAAGGAAAGTTCAAGTCTGTGAGTTGAATGCACTCATTGCAAAGAAGTTTCGGAGAATGCTTCTGTGTAGTTGTTATTTGAGGACATTTCCTTTTCCACCATTGGCCTCAAGGAGCTCGAAATAAACACTTGCAGTTTCTACAAAAGGAGTGTTTCGAAACTGTCCTATCAAAAGCATCGTTCAAATCTGTGAGTTGAACGCACTCATCACACACAAGTTTCTGAGAACGCTTCTTTCTAGTTTTTATGTGAAGATATTTCCTTTTCCATCATTGGCCTCAAACAGCTCCAAATATGCACTTGCAGATTCTACAAAAAGACAGTTTCAAAACTCTTCTATCAAAAAGAAGGTTCAACTCTGTGAGTAGAATGCACTCATCACAAAGAAGTTTCTGAGAATGCTTCTGTCTAGTTTTTATGTGAAGATATTTCCTTTTCCAGCATAGGCCTCAAAACGCTCCAAGCAAACACTTGCAGATTCTTCAAAAGGAGTGTTTCCAAACTGCTCTATCCAAAGTAATGTTCAAGTCTGTGAGTTGAATGCACTAATCACACAGAAGTTTCCGAGAATGCTTCTGTCTAGGTTTTAAGTGAAGATATTTCATTTCTCAGCATAGGCCAGAAAGCGTTCTAAATATCCACTTGCAGATGGTACAAAAAGTGTGTTTCAAAACTGCTCTTTCAGTAGGAACGTTCAAGTCAGTGAGTTGAATGCACTCATCACAAACAAATTTCTGAGAATGCTTCTGTCTAGTTTTTATGTGAAGATATTTCCATTTCCGGCATTGGCTTCAAACAGCTCCAAATATGCACTTGCAGATTCTACAGAAAGAGAGTTTCAAAACTCTTCTATCAAAAAGAAGGTTCAACTCTGTGAGTAGAATGCACTCATCACAAAGAAGTTTCTGAGAATGCTTCTGTCTAGTTTTTATGTGAAGATATTTCCTTTTCCAGCATAAGCCTCTAAGTGCTCCAAATAAACCCTTGCAGATTCTGCAAAAGGAGTGTTTCCAAACTGCTCTATCAAAAGGAATGTTCAAGTCTGTGAGTTGAATTCACTCATCACACAGAAGTTTCTGAGAATGCTTCTGTCTAGTTTTTAGGTGAAGATATTTCGTTTCCCAGCCTAGGCCTCAAAGCGTTCCAAATATCCACTTGAAGATTCTACAAAAAGAGGGTTTCAAAACTGCTCTTTCAAAAGGAAGGTTCAAGCCTGTGATTTGAATGCACTCATTGCAAAGAAGTTTCGGAGAATGCTTCTGTGTAGTTTTTATTTGAGGACATTTCCTTTTCCACCATTGGCCTCAATGAGCTCGAAATAAACACTTGCAGATTCTACAAAAGGAGTGTTTCAAAACTGTCCTATCAAAAGGATCGTTCAAGTCTGTGAGTTGAACGCACTCATCACACACAAGTTTCTGAGAATGCTTCTGTCTAGTTTTTATGTGAAGATATTTCCTTTTGCAGCATTGGCCTCAAAGCGCTCGAAATAAACACTTGCAGATTCTACCAAAGGAGTGTTTCAAAACTGTCCTATCAAAAGGAACGTTCACGTCTGTGAGTTGAATGCATTCATCACACAGAAGTTTCTGAGAATGCTTCTGTCTAGTTTTTAGGTGAAGATATTGCATTTCCCAGCATAGGCCTCCCAACGCTCAAAATATACACTAGCAGATTCTACAAAAAGAGTGTTTCAAAACTGCTCTTTCAAAAGAAAGGTTCAAATCTGTGACTTGAATGCACTCCTCCCAAACAAGTTTCTGAGAACGCTTCTGTCTAGTTTTTATCTGAAGATATTTCCTTTTCCATCATTGGCCTCAAACAGCTCCAAATATGCACTTGCAGATTCTACAAAAGGACAGTTTCAAAACTCTTCTATCAAAAAGAAGTTTCAACTCTGTGAGTAGAATGCACTCATCACAAAGAAGTTTCTGAGAATGCTTCTGTCTAGTTTTTATGTGAAGATATTTCCTTTTCCAGCATAGGCCTCAAAACGCTCCAAACAAACACTTGCAGATTCTTCAAAAGGAGTGTTTCCAAACTGCTCTATCCAAAGTAATGTTCACGTCTGTGAGTTGAATGCACTCAACACACAGAAGTTTCCGAGAATGTTTCTGTCTAGGTTTTAGGTGAAGATATTTCATTTCCCAGCATAGGCCAGAAAGCGTTCTAAATATCCACTTGCAGATTGTACAAACAGTGTGTTTCAAAACTGCTCTTTCAAAAGGAACGTTCCAGTCTGTGAGTTGAATGCACTCATTGCAAACAAGTTTCTGAGAATGCTTCCGTCTAGTTTTTATGTGAAGATATTTCCTTTTCCAACATTGGCCTCCAACAGCTCCAATTATGCACTTGCAGATTCTACAGAAAGAGAGTTTCAAAACTCTTCTATCAAAAAGAAGGTTCAACTCTGTGAGTAGAATGCACTCGTCACAAAGAAGTTTCTGAGAATGCTTCTGTCTAGTTTTTATGTGAAGATATTTCCTTTTCCAGCATAGGCCTCAAAACGCTCCAAACAAACACTTGCAGATTCTTCAAAAGGAGTGTTTCCAAACTCCTCTATCCAAAGTAATGTTCAAGTCCGTGAGCTGAATGCACTCATCACACAGAAGTATCCGAGAATGCTTCTGTCTAGGTTTTAGGTGAAGATATTTCATTTCCCAGCATAGGCCAGAAAGCGTTCTAAATATCCACTTTCAGATTGTACAAAAAGTGTGTTTCAAAACTGCTCTTTCAGTAGGAACGTTCAAGTCAGTGAGTTGAATGCACTCATCGCAAACAAGTTTCTGAGAATGCTTCTGTCTAGTTTTTATGTGAAGATATTTCCTTTTCCAGCATTGTCCTCAAACAGCTCCAAATATGCACTTGCAGATTCTACATCACAAAGAAGTTTCTGAGAATGCTTCTGTCTAGTTTTTATGTGAACATATTTCCTTTTCCAGCATAGGCCTCAAAGTGCTCCAAATAAACCTTTGCAGATTCTGCAAAATGAGTGTTTCCACACTGCTCTATCAAAAGGAATGTTCAAGTCTATGAGTTGAATGCACTCATCACACAGAAGTTTCTGAGAATGCTTCTGTCTAGTTTTTAGGTGAAGATATTGCATTTCCCAGCATAGGCCTCCCAACGCTCAAAATATACACTAGCAGATTCTACAAAAAGAGTGTTTCAAAACTGCTCTTTCAAAAGAAAGGTTCAAATCTGTGACTTGAATGCACTCCTCCCAAACAAGTTTCTGAGAACGCTTCTGTCTAGTTTTTATCTGAAGATATTTCCTTTTCCATCATTGGCCTCAAACAGCTCCAAATATGCACTTGCAGATTCTACAAAAGGACAGTTTCAAAACTCTTCTATCAAAGAGAAGTTTCAACTCTGTGAGTAGAATGCACTCATCACAAAGAAGTTTCTGAGAATGCTTCTGTCTAGTTTTTATGTGAAGATATTTCCTTTTCCAGCATAGGCCTCAAAACGCTCCAAACAAACACTTGCAGATTCTTCAAAAGGAGTGTTTCCAAACTGCTCTATCCAAAGTAATGTTCACGTCTGTGAGTTGAATGCACTCAACACACAGAAGTTTCCGAGAATGTTTCTGTCTAGGTTTTAGGTGAAGATATTTCATTTCCCAGCATAGGCCAGAAAGCGTTCTAAATATCCACTTGCAGATTGTACAAACAGTGTGTTTCAAAACTGCTCTTTCAAAAGGAACGTTCCAGTCTGTGAGTTGAATGCACTCATTGCAAACAAGTTTCTGAGAATGCTTCCGTCTAGTTTTTATGTGAAGATATTTCCTTTTCCAACATTGGCCTCCAACAGCTCCAATTATGCACTTGCAGATTCTACAGAAAGAGAGTTTCAAAACTCTTCTATCAAAAAGAAGGTTCAACTCTGTGAGTAGAATGCACTCGTCACAAAGAAGTTTCTGAGAATGCTTCTGTCTAGTTTTTATGTGAAGATATTTCCTTTTCCAGCATAGGCCTCAATGTGCTCCAAATAAACACTTGCAGATTCTGCAAAAGGAGTGTTTCCAAACTGCTCTATCAAAAGGAATATTCAAGTCTGTGAGTTGAATGCACTCATCACACAGAAGTTTCTGAGAATGCTTCTGTCTAGTTTTTAGGTGAAGATATTTCATTTCCCAGCCTAGGCCTCAAAGCGTTCCAAATATCCACTTGAAGATTCTACAAAAAGAGTGTTTCAAAACTGCTCTTTCAAAAGGAAGGTTCAAGTCTGTGAGTTCAATGCACTCATTGCAAAGAAGTTTCGGAGAATGCTTCTGTGTAGTTGTTATTTGAGGACATTTCCTTTTCCACCACTGGCCTCAATGAGCTCGAAATAAACACTTGCAGATTCTACAAAAGGAGTGTTTCCAAACTGTCCTATCAAAAGGATCGTTCAAGTCTGTGAGTTGAACGCACTCATCACGCACAAGTTTCTGAGAATGCTTCTGTCTAATTTTTATGTGAAGATATTTCCTTTTCCAGCATTGGCCTCAAAGCGCTCGAAACAAACACTTGCAGATTCTACCAAAGGAGTGTTTCAAAACTGTCCTATCAAAAGGAACGTTCACGTCTGTGAGTTGAATGCATTCATCACACAGAAGTTTCTGAGAATGCTTCTGTCTAGTTTTTAGGTGAAGATATTTCATTTCCCAGCATAGGCCTCACAGCGCTCCAAATATACACTAGCAGATTCTACAAAAAGAGTGTTTCAAAACTGCTCTTTCAAAAGAAAAGTTCAAATCTGTGACTTGAATGCACGCCTCCCAAACAAATTTCTGAGAACGCTTCTGTCTAGTTTTTATGTGAAGATATTTCCTTTTCCATCATTGGCCTCAAACAGCTCCAAATATGCACTTGCAGATTCTACAAAAAGACAGTTTCAAAACTCTTCTATCAAAAAGAAGGTTCAACTCTGTGAGTAGAATGCACTCATCACAAAGAAGTTTCTGAGAATGCTTCTGTCTAGTTTTTATGTGAAGATATTTCCTTTTCCAGCATAGGCCTCAAAACGCTCCAAACAAACACTTGCAGATTCTTCAAAAGGAGTGTTTCCAAACTCCTCTATCCAAAGTAATGTTCAAGTCCGTGAGCTGAATGCACTCATCACACAGAAGTATCCGAGAATGCTTCTGTCTAGGTTTTAGGTGAAGATATTTCATTTCCCAGCATAGGCCAGAAAGCGTTCTAAATATCCACTTGCAGATTGTACAAAAAGTGTGTTTCAAAACTGCTCTTTCAGTAGGAACGTTCAAGTCAGTGAGTTGAATGCACTCATCGCAAACAAGTTTCTGAGAATGCTTCTGTCTAGTTTTTATGTGAAGATATTTCCTTTTCCAGCATTGTCCTCAAACAGCTCCAAATATGCACTTGCAGATTCTACATCACAAAGAAGTTTCTGAGAATGCTTCTGTCTAGTTTTTATGTGAACATATTTCCTTTTCCAGCATAGGCCTCAAAGTGCTCCAAATAAACCTTTGCAGATTCTGCAAAATGAGTGTTTCCACACTGCTCTATCAAAAGGAATGTTCAAGTCTATGAGTTGAATGCACTCATCACACAGAAGTTTCTGAGAATGCTTCTGTCTAGTTTTTAGGTGAAGATATTTCATTTCCCAGCCTAGGCCTCACAACGCTCAAAATATACACTAGCAGATTCCACAAAAAGAGTGTTTCAAAACTGCTCTTTCAAAAGAAAGGTTCAAATCTGTGACTTGAATGCACTCCTCCCAAACAAGTTTCTGAGAATGCTTCTGTCTAGTTTTTATGTGAAGATATTTCCTTTTCCAGCATTGGCCTCAAAGCGCTCGAAATAAACACTTGCAGATTCTACCAAAGGATTGTTTCAAAACTGTCCTATCAAAAGGAACGTTTATGTCTGTGAGTTGAATGCATTCATCACACAGAAGTTTCTGAGAATCCTTCTGTCTAGTTTTTACGTGAAGATATTTCATTTCCCAGCATAGGCCTCACAGCGCTCCAAATATACACTAGCAGATTCTACATAAAGAGTGTTTCAAAACTGCTCTTTCAAAAGAAAGGTTCAAATCTGTGACGTGAATGCACTCCTTCCAAAGAAGTTCCTGAGAACGCTTCTGTCTAGTTTTCATGTGAAGATATTTCCTTTTCCACCATTGGCCTCAAACAGCTCCAAATATGCACTTGCAGATTCTACAAAAAGACAGTTTCAAAACTCTTCTATCAAAAAGAAGGTTCAACTCTGTGAGTAGAATGCACTCATCACAAAGAAGTTTCTGAGAATGCTTCTGTCTAGTTTTTATGTGAAGATATTTCCTTTTCCAGCATAGGCCTCAAAACGCTCCAAACAAACACTTGCAGATTCTTCAAAAGGAGTGTTTCCAAACTGCTCTATCCAAAGTAATGTTCAAGTCCGTGAGTTGAATGCTCTCATCACACAGAAGTTTCCGAGAATGCTTCTTTCTAGGTTTTAGGTGAAGTTATTTCATTTCCCAGCATAGGCCAGAAAGCGTTCTAAATATCCACTTGCAGATTGTACAAAAAGTGTGTTTCAAAACTGCTCTTTCAAAAGGAACGTTCAAGTCTGTGAGTTGAATGCACTCATCGCAAACAAGTTTCTGAGAATGCTTCTGCCTAGTTTTTATGTGAAGATATTTCCTTTTCCAGCATTGGCCTCCAACAGCTCCAAATATGCACTTGCAGATTCTACAGAAAGAGAGTTTCAAAACTCTTCTATCAAAAAGAAGGCTCAACTCTGTGAGTAGAATGCACTCATCACAAAGAAGTTTCTGAGAATGCTTCTGTCTAGTTTTCATGTGAAGATATTTCCTTTTCCAGCATAGGCCTCAAAGTTCTCCAAATAAACCCTTGCAGATTCTGCAAAAGGAGTGTTTCCAAACTGCTGTATCAAAAGGAATATTCAAGTCTGTGAGTTGAATGCACTCATCACACAGAAGTTTCTGAGAATGCTTCTGTCTACTTTTTAGGTGAAGATATTTCATTTCCCAGCCTAGGCCTCAAAATGCTCCAAATATCCACTTGAAGAGTCTACAAAAAGAGTGTTTCAAAACTGCTCCTTCAAAAGGAAGGTTCAAGTCTGTGAGTTGAATGCACTCATTGCAAAGAAGTTTCGGAGAATGCTTCTGTGTAGTTGTTATTTGAGGACATTTCCTTTTCCAACACTGGCCTCAATGAGCTCGAAATAAACACTTGCAGATTCTACAAAAGGAGTGTTTCCAAACTGTCCTATCAAAAGGATCGTTCAAGTCTGTGAGTTGAACGCACTCATCACACACAAGTTTCTGAGAATGCTTCTGTCTAGTTTTTATGTGAAGATATTTCCTTTTCCAGCATAGGCCTCAAAGTGCTCCAAATAAACACTTGCAGATTCTGCAAAAGGAGTGTTTCCAAACTCCTCTATCCAAAGGAATGTTCAAGTCTGTGAGTTGAATGCACTCATTACACAGAAGTTTCTGAGAATGCTTCTGTCTAGTTTTTAGGTGAAGATATTTCATTTCCCAGCCTAGGCCTCAAAGCGTTCCAAATATCCACTTGAGGATTCTACAAAAAGAGTGTTTCAAAACTGCTCTTTCAAAAGGAAGGTTCAAGTCTGTGAGTTGAATGCACTCATTGCAAAGAAGTTTCGGAGAATGCTTCTGTGTAGTTGTTATTTGAGGCCATTTCCTTTTCCAACATTGGCCTCAATGAGCTCGAAATAAACACTTGCAGATTCTACAAAAGGAGTGTTTCCAAACTGTCCTATCAAAAGGATCGTTCAAGTCTGTGAGTTGAACGCACTCATCACACACAAGTTTCTGAGAATGCTTCTGTCTAGTTTTTATGTGAAGATATTTCCTTTTCCAGCATTGGCCTCAAAGCGCTCGAAACAAACACTTGCAGATTCTACCAAAGGAGTGTTTCAAAACTGTCCTATCAAAAGGAACGTTCACGTCTGTGAGTTGAACGCATTTATCACACAGAAGTTTCTGAGAATCCTTCTGTCTAGTTTTTAGGTGAAGATATGTCATTTCCCAGCATAGGCCTGCCAGCGCTCCAAATATACACTAGCAGATTCTACAAAAAGAGTGTTTCAAAACTGCTCTCTCAAAAGAAAGGTTCAAATCTGTGACTTGAATGCACTCCTCCCAAACAAGTTTCTGAGAACGCTTCTGTCTAGTTGTTATGTGAAGATATTTCCTTTTCCATCATTGGCCTCAAACAGCTCCAAATATGCACTTGCAGATTCTACAAAAAGACAGTTTCAAAACTCTTCTATCAAAAAGAAGGTTCAACTCTGTGAGTAGAATGCACTCATCAGAAAGTAGTTTCTGAGAATGCTTCTGTCTAGTTTTTATGTGAAGATATTACCTTTTCCAGCATAGGCGTCAAAACGCTCCAAACAAACACTTGCAGATTCTTCAAAAGGAGTGTTTCCAAACTGCTCTATCCAAAGTAATGTTCAAGTCTGTGAGTTGAATGCACTAATCACACAGAAGTTTCCGAGAATGCTTCTGTCTAGGTTTTAAGTGAAGATATTTCATTTCCCAGCATAGGCCAGAAAGCGTTCTAAATATCCACTTGCAGATGGTAGAAAAAGTGTGTTTCAAAACTGCTCTTTCAGTAGGAACGTTCAAGTCAGTGAGTTGAATGCACTCATCACAAACAAATTTCTGAGAATGCTTCTGTCTAGTTTTTATGTGAAGATATTTCCTTTTCCAGCATTGGCCTCAAACAGCTCCAAATATGCACTTGCAGATTCTACAGAAAGAGAGTTTCAAAACTCTTCTATCAAAAAGAAGGTTCAACTCTGTGAGTAGAATGAACTCATCACAAAGAAGTTTCTGAGAATGCTTCTGTCTAGTTTTTATGTGAAGATATTTCCTTTTCCAGCATAGGCCTCTAAGTGCTCCAAATAAACCCTTGCAGATTCTGCAAAAGGAGTGTTTCCAAACTGCTCTATCAAAAGGAATGTTCAAGTCTGTGAGTTGAATTCACTCATCACACAGAAGTTTCTGAGAATGCTTCTGTCTAGTTTTTAGGTGAAGATATTTCATTTCCCAGCCTAGGCCTCAAAGCGTTCCAAATATCCACTTGAAGATTCTACAAAAAGAGGGTTTCAAAACTGCTCTTTCAAAAGGAAGGTTCAAGCCTGTGATTTGAATGCACTCATTGCAAAGAAGTTTCGGAGAATGCTTCTGTGTAGTTTTTATTTGAGGACATTTCCTTTTCCACCATTGGCCTCAATGAGCTCGAAATAAACACTTGCAGATTCTACAAAAGGAGTGTTTCAAAACTGTCCTATCAAAAGGATCGTTCAAGTCTGTGAGTTGAACGCACTCATCACACACAAGTTTCTGAGAATGCTTCTGTCTAGTTTTTATGTGAAGATATTTCCTTTTCCAGCATTGGCCTCAAAGCGCTCGAAATAAACACTTGCAGATTCTACCAAAGGAGTGTTTCAAAACTGTCCTATCAAAAGGAACGTTCACGTCTGTGAGTTGAATGCATTCATCACACAGAAGTTTCTGAGAATGCTTCTGTCTAGTTTTTAGGTGAAGATATTGCATTTCCCAGCATAGGCCTCCCAACGCTCAAAATATACACTAGCAGATTCTACAAAAAGAGTGTTTCAAAACTGCTCTTTCAAAAGAAAGGTTCAAATCTGTGACTTGAATGCACTCCTCCCAAACAAGTTTCTGAGAACGCTTCTGTCTAGTTTTTATCTGAAGATATTTCCTTTTCCATCATTGGCCTCAAACAGCTCCAAATATGCACTTGCAGATTCTACAAAAGGACAGTTTCAAAACTCTTCTATCAAAAAGAAGTTTCAACTCTGTGAGTAGAATGCACTCATCACAAAGAAGTTTCTGAGAATGCTTCTGTCTAGTTTTTATGTGAAGATATTTCCTTTTCCAGCATAGGCCTCAAAACGCTCCAAACAAACACTTGCAGATTCTTCAAAAGGAGTGTTTCCAAACTGCTCTATCCAAAGTAATGTTCACGTCTGTGAGTTGAATGCACTCAACACACAGAAGTTTCCGAGAATGTTTCTGTCTAGGTTTTAGGTGAAGATATTTCATTTCCCAGCATAGGCCAGAAAGCGTTCTAAATATCCACTTGCAGATTGTACAAACAGTGTGTTTCAAAACTGCTCTTTCAAAAGGAACGTTCCAGTCTGTGAGTTGAATGCACTCATTGCAAACAAGTTTCTGAGAATGCTTCCGTCTAGTTTTTATGTGAAGATATTTCCTTTTCCAACATTGGCCTCCAACAGCTCCAAATATGCACTTGCAGATTCTACAGAAAGAGAGTTTCAAAACTCTTCTATCAAAAAGAAGGTTCAACTCTGTGAGTAGAATGCACTCGTCACAAAGAAGTTTCTGAGAATGCTTCTGTCTAGTTTTTATGTGAAGATATTTCCTTTTCCAGCATAGGCCTCAAAGTGCTCCAAATAAACACTTGCAGATTCTGCAAAAGGAGTGTTTCCAAACTGCTCTATCAAAAGGAATATTCAAGTCTGTGAGTTGAATGCACTCATCACACAGAAGTTTCTGAGAATGCTTCTGTCTAGTTTTTAGGTGAAGATATTTCATTTCCCAGCCTAGGCCTCAAAGCGTTCCAAATATCCACTTGAAGATTCTACAAAAAGAGTGTTTCAAAACTGCTCTTTCAAAAGGAAGGTTCAAGTCTGTGAGTTCAATGCACTCATTGCAAAGAAGTTTCGGAGAATGCTTCTGTGTAGTTGTTATTTGAGGACATTTCCTTTTCCACCATTGGCCTCAATGAGCTCGAAATAAACACTTGCAGATTCTACAAAAGGAGTGTTTCCAAACTGTCCTATCAAAAGGATCGTTCAAGTCTGTGAGTTGAACGCACTCATCACACACAAGTTTCTGAGAATGCTTCTGTCTAATTTTTATGTGAAGATATTTCCTTTTCCAGCATTGGCCTCAAAGCGCTCGAAACAAACACTTGCAGATTCTACCAAAGGAGTGTTTCAAAACTGTCCTATCAAAAGGAACGTTCACGTCTGTGAGTTGAATGCATTCATCACACAGAAGTTTCTGAGAATGCTTCTGTCTAGTTTTTAGGTGAAGATATTTCATTTCCCAGCATAGGCCTCACAGCGCTCCAAATATACACTAGCAGATTCTACAAAAAGAGTGTTTCAAAACTGCTCTTTCAAAAGAAAAGTTCAAATCTGTGACTTGAATGCACGCCTCCCAAACAAATTTCTGACAACGCTTCTGTCTAGTTTTTATGTGAAGATATTTCCTTTTCCATCATTGGCCTCAAACAGCTCCAAATATGCACTTGCAGATTCTACAAAAAGACAGTTTCAAAACTCTTCTATCAAAAAGAAGGTTCAACTCTGTGAGTAGAATGCACTCATCACAAAGAAGTTTCTGAGAATGCTTCTGTCTAGTTTTTATGTGAAGATATTTCCTTTTCCAGCATAGGCCTCAAAACGCTCCAAACAAACACTTGCAGATTCTTCAAAAGGAGTGTTTCCAAACTCCTCTATCCAAAGTAATGTTCAAGTCCGTGAGCTGAATGCACTCATCACACAGAAGTATCCGAGAATGCTTCTGTCTAGGTTTTAGGTGAAGATATTTCATTTCCCAGCATAGGCCAGAAAGCGTTCTAAATATCCACTTGCAGATTGTACAAAAAGTGTGTTTCAAAACTGCTCTTTCAGTAGGAACGTTCAAGTCAGTGAGTTGAATGCACTCATCGCAAACAAGTTTCTGAGAATGCTTCTGTCTAGTTTTTATGTGAAGATATTTCCTTTTCCAGCATTGTCCTCAAACAGCTCCAAATATGCACTTGCAGATTCTACATCACAAAGAAGTTTCTGAGAATGCTTCTGTCTAGTTTTTATGTGAACATATTTCCTTTTCCAGCATAGGCCTCAAAGTGCTCCAAATAAACCCTTGCAGATTCTGCAAAATGAGTGTTTCCACACTGCTCTATCAAAAGGAATGTTCAAGTCTATGAGTTGAATGCACTCATCACACAGAAGTTTCTGAGAATGCTTCTGTCTAGTTTTTAGGTGAAGATATTTCATTTCCCAGCCTAGGCCTCACAACGCTCAAAATATACACTAGCAGATTCCACAAAAAGAGTGTTTCAAAACTGCTCTTTCAAAAGAAAGGTTCAAATCTGTGACTTGAATGCACTCCTCCCAAACAAGTTTCTGAGAATGCTTCTGTCTAGTTTTTATGTGAAGATATTTCCTTTTCCAGCATTGGCCTCAAAGCGCTCGAAATAAACACTTGCAGATTCTACCAAAGGATTGTTTCAAAACTGTCCTATCAAAAGGAACGTTTATGTCTGTGAGTTGAATGCATTCATCACACAGAAGTTTCTGAGAATCCTTCTGTCTAGTTTTTAGGTGAAGATATTTCATTTCCCAGCATAGGCCTCACAGCGCTCCAAATATACACTAGCAGATTCTACATAAAGAGTGTTTCAAAACTGCTCTTTCAAAAGAAAGGTTCAAATCTGTGACGTGAATGCACTCCTTCCAAAGAAGTTCCTGAGAACGCTTCTGTCTAGTTTTCATGTGAACATATTTCCTTTTCCACCATTGGCCTCAAACAGCTCCAAATATGCACTTGCAGATTCTACAAAAAGACAGTTTGAAAACTCTTCTATCAAAAAGAAGGTTCAACTCTGTGAGTAGAATGCACTCATCACAAAGAAGTTTCTGAGAATGCTTCTGTCTAGTTTTTATGTGAAGATATTTCCTTTTCCAGCATAGGCCTCAAAACGCTCCAAACAAACACTTGCAGATTCTTCAAAAGGAGTGTTTCCAAACTGCTCTATCCAAAGTAATGTTCAAGTCTGTGAGTTGAATGCTCTCATCACACAGAAGTTTCCGAGAATGCTTCTTTCTAGGTTTTAGGTGAAGTTATTTCATTTCCCAGCATAGGCCAGAAAGCGTTCTAAATATCCACTTGCAGATTGTACAAAAAGTGTGTTTCAAAACTGCTCTTTCAAAAGGAACGTTCAAGTCTGTGAGTTGAATGCACTCATCGCAAACAAGTTTCTGAGAATGCTTCTGCCTAGTTTTTATGTGAAGATATTTCCTTTTCCAGCATTGGCCTCCAACAGCTCCAAATATGCACTTGCAGATTCTACAGAAAGAGAGTTTCAAAACTCTTCTATCAAAAAGTAGGCTCAACTCTGTGAGTAGAATGCACTCATCACAAAGAAGTTTCTGAGAATGCTTCTGTCTAGTTTTCATGTGAAGATATTTCCTTTTCCAGCATAGGCCTCAAAGTTCTCCAAATAAACCCTTGCAGATTCTGCAAAAGGAGTGTTTCCAAACTGCTGTATCAAAAGGAATATTCAAGTCTGTGAGTTGAATGCACTCATCACACAGAAGTTTCTGAGAATGCTTCTGTCTACTTTTTAGGTGAAGATATTTCATTTCCCAGCCTAGGCCTCAAAATGCTCCAAATATCCACTTGAAGAGTCTACAAAAAGAGTGTTTCAAAACTGCTCCTTCAAAAGGAAGGTTCAAGTCTGTGAGTTGAATGCACTCATTGCAAAGAAGTTTCGGAGAATGCTTCTGTGTAGTTGTTATTTGAGGACATTTCCTTTTCCAACACTGGCCTCAATGAGCTCGAAATAAACACTTGCAGATTCTACAAAAGGAGTGTTTCCAAACTGTCCTATCAAAAGGATCGTTCAAGTCTGTGAGTTGAACGCACTCATCACACACAAGTTTCTGAGAATGCTTCTGTCTAGTTTTTATGTGAAGATATTTCCTTTTCCAGCATAGGCCTCAAAGTGCTCCAAATAAACACTTGCAGATTCTGCAAAAGGAGTGTTTCCAAACTCCTCTATCCAAAGGAATGTTCAAGTCTGTGAGTTGAATGCACTCATTACACAGAAGTTTCTGAGAATGCTTCTGTCTAGTTTTTAGGTGAAGATATTTCATTTCCCAGCCTAGGCCTCAAAGCGTTCCAAATATCCACTTGAAGATTCTACAAAAAGAGTGTTTCAAAACTGCTTTTTCAAAAGGAAGGTTCAAGTCTGTGAGTTGAATGCAGTCATTGCAAAGAAGTTTCGGAGAATGCTTCTGTGTAGTTGTTATTTGAGGCCATTTCCTTTTCCAACATTGGCCTCAATGAGCTCGAAATAAACACTTGCAGATTCTACAAAAGGAGTGTTTCCAAACTGTCCTATCAAAAGGATCGTTCAAGTCTGTGAGTTGAACGCACTCATCACACACAAGTTTCTGAGAATGCTTCTGTCTAGTTTTTATGTGAAGATATTTCCTTTTCCAGCATTGGCCTCAAAGCGCTCGAAATAAACACTTGCAGATTCTACCAAAGGAGTGTTTCAAAACTGTCCTATCAAAAGGAACGTTCACGTCTGTGAGTTGAACGCATTTATCACACAGAAGTTTCTGAGAATCCTTCTGTCTAGTTTTTAGGTGAAGATATGTCATTTCCCAGCATAGGCCTGCCAGCGCTCCAAATATACACTAGCAGATTCTACAAAAAGAGTGTTTCAAAACTGCTCTCTCAAAAGAAAGGTTCAAATCTGTGACTTGAATGCACTCCTCCCAAACAAGTTTCTGAGAACGCTTCTGTCTAGTTGTTATGTGAAGATATTTCCTTTTCCATCATTGGCCTCAAACAGCTCCAAATATGCACTTGCAGATTCTACAAAAAGACAGTTTCAAAACTCTTCTATCAAAAAGAAGGTTCAACTCTGTGAGTAGAATGCACTCATCACAAAGAAGTTTCTGAGAATGCTTCTGTCTAGTTTTTATGTGAAGATATTTCCTTTTCCAGCATAGGCGTCAAAACGCTCCAAACAAACACTTGCATATTCTTCAAAAGGAGTGTTTCCAAACTGCTCTATCCAAAGTGATGTTCACGTCTGTGAGTTGAATGCACTCATCACACAGAAGTTTCCGAGAATGCTTCTTTCTAGGTTTTAGGTGAAGTTATTTCATTTCCCTGCATAGGCCAGAAAGCGTTCTAAATATCCACTTGCAGATTGTACAAAAAGTGTGTTTCAAAACTGCTCTTTCAAAAGGAACGTTCAAGTCTGTGAGTTGAATGCACTCATCGCAAACAAGTTTCTGAGAATGCTTCTGCCTAGTTTTTATGTGAAGATATTTCCTTTTCCAGCATTGGCCTCCAACGGCTCCATATATGCACTGGCAGATTCTACAGAAAGAGAGTTTCAAAACTCTTCTATCAAAAAGAAGGTTCAACTCTGTGAGTAGAATGCACTCATCACAAAGAAGTTTCTGAGAATCCTTCTGTCTAGTTTTTATGTGAAGATATTTCCTTTCCCAGCATAGGCCTCAAAGTGCTCCAAATAAACCTTTGCAGATTCTGCAAAAGGAGTGTTTCCAAACTGCTCTATCAAAAGGAATGTTCAAGTCTGTGAGTTGAATGCACTCATCACACAGAAGTTTCTGAGAATGCTTCTGTCTAGTTTTTAGGTGAAGATATTTCATTTCCCAGCCTAGGCCTCAAAGCGTTCCAAATATCCACTTGAAGATTCTACAAAAAGAGTGTTTCAAAACTGCTCTTTCAAAAGGAAGGTTCAAGTCTGTGAGTTGAATGCACTCATTGCAAAGAAGTTTCGGAGAATGCTTCTGTGTAGTTGTTATTTGAGGACATTTCCTTTTCCACCATTGGCCTCAATGAGCTCGAAATAAACACTTGCAGATTCTACAAAAGGAGTGTTTCCAAACTGTCCCATCAAAAGGATCGTTCAAGTCTGTGAGTTGAACGCACTCATCACACACAAGTTTCTGAGAATGCTTCTGTCTAGTTTTTATGTGAAGATATTTCCTTTTCCAGCATTGGCCTCAAAGCGATCGAAATAAACACTTGCAGATTCTGCCAAAGGAGTGTTTCAAAACTGTCCTATCAAAAGGAACGTTCACGTCTGTGAGTTGAATGCATTCATCACACAGAAGTTTCTGAGAATGCTTCTGTCTAGTTTTTAGGTGAAGATATTGCATTTCCCAGCATAGGCCTCACAACGCTCAAAATATACACTAGCAGATTCTACAAAAAGAGTGTTTCAAAACTGCTCTTTCAAAAGAAAGGTTGAAATCTGTGACTTGGATGCACTCCTCCCAAAGAAGTTCCTGAGAACGCTTCTGTCTAGTTTTTATGTGAAGATATTTCCTTTTCCATCATTGGCCTCAAACAGCTCCAAATATGCACTTGTAGATTCTACAAAAAGACAGTTTCAAAACTCTCCTGTCAAAAAGAAGGTTCAACTCTGTGAGTAGAATGCACTCATCACAAAGAAGTTTCTGAGAATGCTTCTGTCTAGTTTTTATGTGAAGATATTTCCTTTTCCAGCATAGGCCACAAAACGCTCCAAACAAACACTTGCAGATTCTTCAAAAGGAGTGTTTCCAAACTGCTCTATCCAAAGTAATGTTCAAGTCTGTGAGTTGAATGCACTCATCACACAGAAGTTTCCGAGAATGCTTCTTTCTAGGTTTTAGGTGAAGATATTTCATTTCCCAGCATAGGCCAAAAAGCGTTCTAAATATCCAATTGCAGATTGTACAAAAAGTGTGTTACAAAACTGCTCTTTCAGTAGGAACGTTCAAGTCTGTGAGTTGAATGCACTCATCACAAACAAGTTTGTGAGAATGCTTCTGTCTAGTTTTTATGTGAAGATATTTCCTTTTCCAGCATTGGCCTCAAAGCGCTCGAAATAAACACTTGCAGATTCTACCAAAGGAGTGTTTCAAAACTGTCCTATCAAAAGGAACGTTCATGTCTGTGAGTTGCATGCATTCATCACACAGAAGTTTCTGAGAATCCTTCTGTCTTGTTTTTAGGTGAAGATATTTCATTTCCCAGCATAGGCCTCACAGCGCTCCAAATATACACTAGCAGATTCTACATAAAGAGTGTTTCAAAACTGCTCTTTCAAAAGAAAGGTTCAAATCTGTGACTTGCATGCACTCCTCCCAAAAAAGTTTCTGAGAACGCTTCTGTCTAATTTTCATGTGAAGATATTTCCTTTTCCATCATTGGCCTCAAACAGCTCCAAATATACACTTGCAGATTCTAAAAAAAGACAGTTTCAAAACTCTTCTATCAAAAAGAAGGTTCAACTCTGTGAGTAGAATGCACTCATCACAAAGAAGTTTCTGAGAATGCTTCTGTCTAGTTTTTATGTGAAGATACTTCCTTTTCCAGCATAGGCCTCAAAACGCTCCAAACAAACACTTGCAGATTCTTCAAAAGGAGTGTTTCCAAACTGCTCTATCCAAAGTAATGTTCAAGTCTGTGAGTTGAATGCACTCAAAACAGAAGTTTCCGAGAATGCTTCTGTCTAGGTTTTAGGTGAAGATATTTCATTTCCCAGCATAGGCCAGAAAGCGTTCTAAATATCCACTTGCAGATTGTACAAAAAGTTTGTTACAAAACTGCTCTTTCAGTAGGAAAGTTCAAGTCTGTGAGTTGAATGCACTCATCGCTAACAAGTTTCTGAGAATGCTTCTGTCTAGTTTTTATGTGAAGATATTTCCTTTTCCAGCATTGGCCTCAAACAGCTCCAAATATGCACTTGCAGATTCTACAGAAAGAGAGTTTCAAAACTCTTCTATCAAAAAGAAGGTTCAACTCTGTGAGTAGAATGCACTCATCCCAAAGAAGTTTCTGAGAATGCTTCTGTCTAGTTTTTATGTGAAGATATTTCCTTTTCCAGCATAGACCTCAATGTGCTCCAAATAAACACTTGAAGATTCTGCAAAAGGAGTGTTTCCAAACTGCTCTATCAAAAGGAATGTTCAAGTCTGTGAGTTGAATGCACTCATCCCACAGAAGTTTCTGAGAATGCTTCTGTCTAGTTTTTAGGTGAAGATATTTCATTTCCCAGCCTAGGCCTCAAAGCGTTCCAAATATCCACTTGAAGATTCTACAAAAAGAGTGTTTCAATACTGCTCTTTCAAAAGGAAGGTTCAAGTCTGTGAGTTGAATGCACTCATTGCAAAGAAGTTTCGGAGAATACTTCTGTGTAGTTGTTATTTGAGGACATTTCCTTTTCCACCATTGGCCTCAATGAGCTCGAAATAAACACTTGCAGATTCTACAAAAGGAGTGTTTCAAAACTGTCCTATCAAAAGGATCGTTCAAGTCCGTGAGTTGAACGCACTCATCACACACAAGTTTCTGAGAATGCTTCTGTCTAGTTTTTATGTGAAGATATTTCCTTTTCCAGCATTGGCCTCAAAGCGCTCGAAATAAACACTTGCAGATTCTACCAAAGGAGTGTTTCAAAACTGTCCTATCAAAAGAAACGTTCACGTCTGTGAGTTGAATGCATTCATCACAGAGAAGTTTCTGAGAATCCTTCTGTCTAGTTTTTAGGTGAAGATATTTCATTTCCCAGCATAGGCCTCACAGCGCTCCAAATATACACTAGCAGATTCTACAAAAAGAGTGTTTCAAAACTGCTCTTTCAAAAGAAAGGTTCAAATCTGTGACACGAATGCACTCCTCCCAAACAAGTTTCTGAGAACGCTTCTGTCTAGTTTTTATCTGAAGATATTTCCTTTTCCATCATTGGCCGAAAACAGTTCCAAATATGCACTTGCAGATTCTACCAAAGGACAGTTTCAAAACTCTTCTATCAAAAAGAAGGTTCAACTCTGTGAGTAGAATGCACTCATCACAAAGAAGTTTCTGAGAGTGCTTCTGTCTAGTTTTTATGTGAAGATATTTCCTTTTCCATCATAGGCCTCAAAGTGCTCCAAATAACCACTTGCAGATTCTGCAAAAGCAGGGTTTCCAAACTGCTCTCTCAAAAGGAATGTTCAAGTCCGTGAGTTGATTGCACTCATCACACAGAAGTTTCTGAGAATGCTTCTGTCTAGTTTTTAGGTGAAGATATTTCATTTCCCAGCACAGGCCTCAAATCGTTCCAAATATCCACTTGAAGATTCTACAAAAAGTGTCTTTCAATACTGCTCTTTCAAAAGGAAGGTTCAAGTCTGTGATTTGAATGCACTCATTGCAAAGAAGTTTCGGAGAATGCTTCTGTGTAGTTGTTATTTGAGGACATTTCCTTTTACATCATTGGCCTCAATGAGCTCTAAATAAACACTTGCAGATTCTACAAAAGGAGTGTTTCAAAACTGTCCTATCAAAAGGATCGTTCAAGTCTGTGAGTTGAACACACTCATCACACACAAGTTTCTGAGAATGCTTCTGTCTAGTTTTTATGTGAAGATATTTCCTTTTCCAGCATTGGCTTCAAAGCGCTCGAAATTAACACTTGCAGATTCTACCAAAGGAGTGTTTCAAAACTGTCCTATCAAAAGGAACGTTCACGTCTGTGAGTTGAATGCATTCATCACACAGAAGATTCTGAGAATGCTTCTGTCTAGTTTTTAGGTGAAGATATTTCATTTCCCAGCATAGGCCTCACAGCGCTCCAAATATACACTAGCAGATTCTACAAAAAGAGTGTTTCAAAACTGCTCTTTCAAAAGAAAGTTTCAAATCTGTGACTTGAATGCACTCCTCCCAAACAAGTTTCTGAGAACGCTTCTGTCTAGTTTTTATGTGAAGATATTTCCTTTTCCATCATTGGCCTCAAACAGCTCCAAATATGCTCTTGCAGATTCTACAAAAAGACAGTTTCAAAACTCTTCTATCAAAAAGAAGGTTCAACTCTGTGAGTAGAATGCACTCATCACAAAGAAGTTTCTGAGAATGCTTCTGTCTAGTTTTTATGTGAAGCTATTTCCTTTTCCAGCATAGGCCTCAAAACGCTCCAAACAAACACTTGCAGATTCTTCAAAAGGAGTGCTTCCAAACTGCTCTATCCAAAGTAATGTTCACGTCTGTGAGTTGAATGCACTCATCACAAAGAAGTTTCCGAGAATGTTTCTGTCTAGGTTTTAGGTGAAGATATTTCATTTCCCAGCATAGGCCAGAAAGCGTTCTAAATATCCACTTGCAGATTGTACAAAAAGTGTGTTTCAAAACTGCTCTTTCAAAAGGAAAGTTCCAGTCTGTGAGTTGAATGCACTCATCGTAAACAAGTTTCTGAGAATGCTTCCGTCTAGTTTTTATGTGAAGATATTTCCTTTTCCAACATTGGCCTCCAACAGCTCCAAATATGCACTTGCAGATTCTTCAGAAAGAGAGTTTCAAAACTCTTCTATCAAAAAGAAGGTTCAACTCTGTGAGTAGAATGCACTCGTCACAAAGAAGTTTCTGAGAATGCTTCTGTCTAGTTTTTATGTGATGACATTTCCTTTTCCAGCATAGACCTCAAAGTGCTCCAAATAAACACTTGCAGATTCTGCAAAAGGAGTGTTTCCAAACTGCTCTATCAAAAGGAATGTTCAAGTCTGTGAGTTGAATGCACTCATCACACAGAAGTTTCTGAGAATGCTTCTGTCTAGTTTTTATGTGAAGATATTTCCTTTTCCAGCATAGGCCTCAAAACGCTCCAAACAAACACTTGCAGATTCTTCAAAAGGATTGTTTCCAAACTCCTCTATCCAAAGTAATGTTCAAGTCCGTGAGCTGAATGCACTCATCACACAGAAGTATCCGAGAATGCTTCTGTCCAGGTTTTAGGTGAAGATATTTCATTTCCCAGCATACGCCAGAAAGCGTTCTAAATATCCACTTGCAGATTGTACAAAAAGTGTGTTTCAAAACTGCTCTTTCAGTAGGAACGTTCAAGTCAGTGAGTTGAATGCACTCATCGCAAACAAGTTTCTGAGAATGCTTCTGTCTAGTTTTTATGTGAAGATATTTCCTTTTCCAGCTTTGGCCTCAAACAGCTCCATATATGCACTTGCAGATTCTACATCACAAAGAATTTTCCGAGAATGCTTCTGTCTAGTTTTTATGTGAAGATATTTCCTTTTCCAGCATAGGCCTCAAAGTGCTCCAAATAAACCCTTGCAGATTCTGCAAAATGAGTGTTTCCACACTGCTCTGTAAAAAGGAATGTTCAAGTCTGTGAGTTGAATGCACTCATCACACAGAAGTTTCTGAGAATGCTTCTGTCTAGTTTTTAGGTGAAGATATTTCATTTCCCAGCCTAGGCCTCACAGCCTTCCAAATATCCACTTGAAGATTCTACAAAAAGAGTGTTTCAAAACTGCTCTTTCAAAAGGAAGGTTCAAGTCTGTGAGTTGAATGCACTCATTTCAAAGAAGTTTCGGAGAATGCTTCTTTTTCGTTGTTATTTGAGGACATTTCCTTTTCCACCATTGGCCTCAAGGAGCTCGAAATAAACACTTGCAGATTCTACAAAAGGAGTGTTTCGAAACTGTCCTATCAAAAGCATCGTTCAAATCTGTGAGTTGAACGCACTCATCACACACAAGTTTCTGAGAATGCTTCTGTCTAGTTTTTATGTGAAGATATTTCCTTTTCCAGCATTGGCATCAAAGCGCTCGAAATAAACACTTGCAGATTCTACCAAAGGAGTGTTTCAAAACTGTCCTATCAAAAGGAACGTTCACGTCTGTTAGTTGAATGCATTCATCACACAGATGTTTCTGAGAATGCTTCTGTCTAATTTTTAGGTGAAGATATTTCATTTCCCAGCATAGGCCTCACAACGCTCAAAATATACACTAGCAGATTCTACAAAAAGAGTGTCTCAAAACTGCTCTTTCAAAAGAAAGGTTCAAATCTGTGACTTGAATGCACTCCTCCCAAACAAGTTTCTGAGAACGCTTCTGTCTAGTTTTTATGTGAAGATATTGCCTTTTCCATCATTGGCCTCAAACAGCTCCAAATATGCACTTGCAGATTCTACACAAAGACAGTTTCAAAACTCTTCTATCAAAAAGAAGTTTCAACTCTGTGAGTAGAATGCACTCATCACAAAGAAGTTTCTGAGAATGCTTCTGTCTGGTTTTTATGTGAAGATATTTCCTTTTCCAGCATAGGCCTCAAAACGCTCCAAACAAACACTTGCAGATTCTTCAAAAGGAGTGTTTCCAAACTGCTCTATCCAAAGTAATGTTCAAGTCTGTGAGTTGAATGCACTCATCGCACAGAAGGTTCTGAGAATGCTTCTGTCTAGGTTTTAGGTGAAGATATTTCATTTCCCAGCATAGGCCAGAAAGCGTTCTAAATATCCACTTGCAGATTGTACAAAAAGTTTGTTACAAAACTGCTCTTTCAGTAGGAAAGTTCAAGTCTGTGAGTTGAATGCACTCATCGCAAACAAGTTTCTGAGAATGCTTCTGTCTAGTTTTTATGTGAAGATATTTCCTTTTCCAACATTGGCCTCCAACAGCTCCAAATATGCACTTGCAGATTCTACAGAAAGAGAGTTTCAAAACTCTTCTATCAAAAAGAAGGTTCAACTCTGTGAGTAGAATGCACTCGTCACACAGAAGTTTCTGAGAATGCTTCTGTCTAGTTTTTATGTGAAGATATTTCCTTTTCCAGCATAGGCCTCAAAGTGCTCCAAATAAACACTTGCAGATTCTGCAAAAGGAGTGTTTCCAAACTGCTCTATCAAAAGGAATGCTCAAGTCTGTGAGTTGAATGCACTCATCACACAGAAGTTTCTGAGAATGCTTCTGTCTAGTTTTTATGTGAAGATATTTCCTTTTCCAGCATAGGCCTCAAAACGCTCCAAACAAACACTTGCAGATTCTTCAAAAGGAGTGTTTCCAAACTCCTCTATCCAAAGTAATGTTCAAGTCCGTGAGCTGAATGCACTCATCACACAGAAGTATCCGAGAATGCTTCTGTCTAGGTTTTAGGTGAAGATATTTCATTTCCCAGCATACGCCAGAAAGCGTTCTAAATATCCACTTGCAGATTGTACAAAAAGTGTGTTTCAAAACTGCTCTTTCAGTAGGAACGTTGAAGTCAGTGAGTTGAATGCACTCATCGCAAACAAGTTTCTGAGAATGCTTCTGTCTAGTTTTTATGTGAAGATATTTCCTTTTCCAGCTTTGGCCTCAAACAGCTCCATATATGCACTTGCAGATTCTACATCACAAAGAAGTTTCTGAGAATGCTTCTGTCTAGTTTTTATGTGAAGATATTTCCTTTTCCAGCATAGGCCTCAAAGTGCTCCAAATAAACCCTTGCAGATTCTGCAAAATGAGTGTTTCCACACTGCTCTGTAAAAAGGAATGTTCAAGTCTGTGAGTTGAATGCACTCATCACACAGAAGTTTCTGAGAATGCTTCTGTCTAGTTTTTAGGTGAAGATATTTCATTTCCCAGCCTAGGCCTCAAAGCGTTCCAAATATCCACTTGAAGATTCTACAAAAAGAGTGTTTCAAAACTGCTCTTTCAAAAGGAAGGTTCAAGTCTGTGAGTTGAATGCACTCATTTCAAAGAAGTTTCGGAGAATGCTTCTTTTTAGTTGTTATTTGAGGACATTTCCTTTTCCAGCATTGGCCTCAAGGTGCTCGAAATAAACACTTGCAGATTCTACAAAAGGAGTGTTTCAAAACTGTCCTATCAAAAGCATCGTTCAAATCTGTGAGTTGAACGCACTCATCACACACAAGTTTCTGAGAATGCTTCTGTCTAGTTTTTATGTGAAGATATTTCCTTTTCCAGCATTGGCCTCAAAGCGCTCGAAATAAACACTTGCAGATTCTACCAAAGGAGTGTTTCAAAACTGTCCTATCAAAAGGAACGTTCATGTCTGTGAGTTGAATGCATTCATCACAAAGAAGTTCCTGAGAATCCTTCTGTCTAGTTTTTAGGTGAAAATAATTCATTTCCCAGCATAGGCCTCACAGCGCTCCAAATATACACTAGCAGATTCTACAAAAAGAGGGTTTCAAAACTGCTCTTTCAAAAGAAAGGTTCAAATCTTTGACTTGAATGCGCTCCTCCCAAACAAGTTTCTAAGAACGCTTCTGTCTAGTTTTTATGTGAAGATATTTCCTTTTCCAACATTGGCCTCAAACAGTTCCAGATATGCACTTGCAGATTCTACAAAAAGACAGTTTCAAAACTCTTCTATCAAAAAGAAGGTTCAACACTGTGAGTAGAATGTACTCGTCACAAAGAAGTTTCTGAGAATGCTTCTGTCTTGTTTTTATGTGAAGATATTTCCTTTTCCAGCATAGGCCTCAAAACGCTCCAAGCAAACACTTGCAGATTCTTCAAAAGGAGTGTTTCCAAACTGCTCTATCCAAAGTAATGTTCAAGTTTGTGAGTTGAATGCACTCATCACACAGAAGTTTCGGAGAATGCTTCTGTCTAGGTTTTAGGTGAAGATATTTCATTTCCTAGCATAGGCCAAAAAGCGTTCTATATCCACTTGCAGATTGAACAAAAAGTGTGTTTCAAAACTGCTCTTTGAGTAGGAACGTTCAAGTCTGTGAGTTGAATGCACTCATCACACAGAAGTTTCTGAGAATGCTTCTGTCTAGTTTTTAGGTGAAGATATTTCATTTCCCAGCCTAAGCCTCAAAGCGTTCCAAATATCCACTTGAAGATTCTACAAAAAGAGTGTTTCAAAACTTCAATTTCATAAGAAAGGTTCAAGTCTGTGAGTTGAATGCACTCATTGCAAAGAAGTTTCGGAGAATGCTTCTGTGTAGTTGTTATTTGAGGACACTTCCTTTTCCACCACTTTCCTCAATGAGTTCGAAATAAACACTTGCAGATTCTACAAAAGGAGTGTTTCAAAACTGTCCTATCAAAAGGATCGTTCAAGTCTGTGAGTTGAACGCACTCATCACACACAAGTTTCTGAGAATGCGTCTGTCTAGTTTTCATGTGAAGATATTACCTTTTCCAGCATTGGTCTCAAAGCGCTCCAAACAAACACTTGCAGATTCTTCAAAAGGAGTGTTTCCAAACTGCTCTATCCAAAGTAATGTTCAAGTCTGTGAGTTGAATGCACTCATCACACAGAAGTTTCGGAGAATGCTTCTGTCTAGGTTTTAGGTGAAGATATTTCATTTCCCAGCATAGGCCAGAAAGCGTTCTAAATATCCACTTGCAGATTGTACAAACAGTGTGTTTCAAAACTGCTCTTTCAAAAGGAACGTTCAAGTCTGTGAGTTGAATGCACTCATCGCAAACAAGTTTCTGAGAATGCTTCTGTCTAGTTTTTATGTGAAGATATTTCCTTTTCCAGCATTGGCCTCAAAGCGCTCGAAATAAACACTTGCAGATTCTACCAAAGGAGTGTTTCAAAACTGTCCTATCAAAAGGAACGTTCATGTCTGTGAGTTGAATGCATTCATCACACAGAAGTTTCTGAGAATCCTTCTGTCTAGTTTTTAGGTGAAGATAATTCATTTCCCAGCATAGGCCTCACAGCGCTCCAAATATACACTAGCAAATTCTACAAAAAGAGGGTTTCAAAACTGCTCTTTCAAAAGAAAGGTTCAAATCTGTGACTTGAATGCACGCCTCCCAAACAAGTTTCTAAGAACGCTTCTATCTAGTTTTTATGTGAAGATATTTCCTTTTCCATCATTGGCCTCAAACAGCTCCAAATATGCACTTGCAGATTCTACAAAAAGACAGTTTCAAAACTCTTCTATCAAAAAGAAGGTTCAACTCTGTGAGTAGAATGCACTCATCACAAAGAAGTTTCTGAGAATGCTTCTGTCTAGTTTTTATGTGAAGATATTTCCTTTTCCAGCATAGGCCTCAAAACGCTCCAAACAAACACTTGCAGATTCTTCAAAAGGAGTGTTTCCAAACTGCTCTATCAAAGTAATGTTCAAGTCTGTGAGTTGAATGCACTCATCACACAGAAGTTTCCGAGAATACTTCTTTCTAGGTTTTAGGTGAAGTTATTTCATTTCCCAACATAGGCCAGAAAGCGTTCTAAATATCCACTTGCAGATTGTACAAAAAGTGTGTTTCAAAACTGCTCTTTCAAAAGGAACGTTCAAGTCTGTGAGTGGAATGCACTCATCGCAAACAAGTTTCTGAGAATGCTTCTGTCTAGTTTTTATGTGAAGATATTTCCTTTTCCATCATTGGCCTACAACAGCTCCAAATATGCACTTGCAGAATCTACAGAAAGAGAGTTTCAAAACTCTTCTATCAAAAAGAAGGTTCAACTCTGTGAGTAGAATGCACTCATCACAAAGAAGTTTCTGAGAATGCTTCTGTCTAGTTTTTATGTGAAGATATTTCCTTTTCCAGCATAGGCCTCAAACCGCTCCGAACAAACACTTGCAGATACTTCAAAAGGAGTGTTTCCATACTGCTCTATCCAAAGTAATGTTCAAGTCTGTGAGTTGAATGCACTCATCCCACAGAAGTTTCCGAGAATGCTTCTGTCTAGGTTTTAGGTGAAGATATTTCATTTCCCAGCATAAGCCAGAAAGCGTTCTAAATATCCACTTGCAGATTGTACAAAAAGTGTGTTTCAAAACTGCTCTTTCAAAAGGAACGTTCAATTCTGTGAGTTGAATGCACTCATCGCAAACAAGTTTCTGAGAATGCTTCTGTCTAGTTTTTATGTGAAGATATTTCCTTTTCCAGCATTGGCGTCCAACAGCTCCAAATATGCACTTGCAGATTCTACAGAAAGAGAGTTTCAAAACGCTTCTATCAAAAAGAAGGTTCAACTCTTTGAGTAGAATGCACTCATCGCAAAGAAGTTTCTGAGAATGCTTCTGTCTAGTTTTTATGTGAAGATATTTCCTTTTCCAGCATAGGCCTCAAAGTGCTGCAAATAAACCCTTGCAGATTCTGCAAAAGTAGGGTTTCCAAACTGCTCTATCAAAAGGAATGTTCAAGTCTGTGAGTTGAATGCACTCATCACACAGAAGTTTCTGAGAATGCTTCTGTCTAGTTTTTAGTTGAAGATATTTCATTTCCCAGCATAGGCCTCAAAGCGTTCCAAATATCCACTTGAAGATTCTACAAAAAGAGTGTTTCAATACTGCTCTTTCAAAAGGAAAGTTCAAGTCTGTGAGTTGAATGCACTCATTGCAAAGAAGTTTCGGAGAATGCTTCTGTGTAGTTGTTATTTGAGGACATTTCCTTTTCCACCATTGGCCTCAATGAGCTCGAAATAAACACTTGCAGATCCTACAAAAGGAATGGTTCCAAACTGACCTATCAAAAGGATCGTTCAAGTCTGTGAGTTGAACACACTCATCACACACAAGTTTCTGAGAATGCTTCTGTCTAGTTTTTTTGTGAAGATATTCCCTTTTCCAGCATTGGCCTCAAAGCGCTCGAAATAAACACTTGCAGATTCTACCAAAGGAGTGTTTCAAAACTGTCCTATCAAAAGGAACGTTCACGTCTGTGAGTGGAATGCATTCATCACACAGACGTTTCTGAGAATTCTTCTGTCTAGTTTTTAGGTGAAGATATTTCATTTCCCAGCATAGGCCTCACAGCGCTCCAAATATACACTAGCAGATTCTACAAAAAGAGGGTTTCAAAACTGCTTTTTCAAAAGAAAGGGTCAAATCTGTGACTTCAATGCACGCCTCTGAAACAAGTTTCTGAGAACGCTTCTGTCTAGTTTTTATGTGAAGATATTTCCTTTTCCATCATTGGCCTCGAACAGCTCCAAATATGCACTTGCAGATTCTACAAAAAGACAGTTTCAAAACTCTTCTATCAAAAAGAAGGTTCAACTCTGTGAGTAGAATGCACTCATCACAAAGAAGTTTCTGAGAATGCTTCTGTCTAGTTTTTATGTGAAGATACTTCCTTTTCCAGCATAGGCCTCAAAGTGCTCCAAATAAACCCTTGCAGATTCTGCAAAAGCAGTGTTTCCAAACTGCTCTATCAAAAGGAATGTTCAAGTCTGTGAGTTGAATGCACTCATCACACAGAAGTTTCTGAGAATGCTTCTGTCTAGTTTTTAGGTGAAGATATTTCATTTCCCAGCCTAGGCCTCAAAGCGTTCCAAATATCCACTTGAAGATTCTACAAAAAGAGTGTTTCAAAACTGCTCTTTCAAAAGGAAGGTTCAAGTCTGTGAGTTGAATGCACTCATTGCAAAGAAGTTTCGGAGAATGCTTCTGTGTAGTTGTTATTTGAGGACATTTCCTTTTCCACCATTGGCCTCAACGAGCTCGAAATAAACACTTGCAGATTCCTACAAAAGGAGTGTTTCAAAACTGTCCTATCAAAAGGATCGTTCAAGTCTGTGAGTTGAAAGCACTCATCACACACAAGTTTCTGAGAATGCTTCTGTCTAGTTTTTATGTGAAGATATTTCCTTTTGCAGCATTGGCCTCAAAGCGCTCGAAATAAACACTTGCAGATTCTACCAAAGGAGTGTTTCAAAACTGTCCTATCAAAAGGAACGTTCATGTCTGTGAGTTGAATGCATTCATCACACAGAAGTTTCTGAGAATCCTTCTGTCTAGTTTTTAGGTGAAGATAATTCATTTCCCAGCATAGGCCTCACAGCGCTCCAAATATACACTAGCAAATTCTACAAAAAGAGGGTTTCAAAACTGCTCTTTCAAAAGAAAGGTTCAAATCTGTGACTTGAATGCACGCCTCCCAAACAAGTTTCTAAGAACGCTTCTATCTAGTTTTTATGTGAAGATATTTCCTTTTCCATCATTGGCCTCAAACAGCTCCAAATATGCACTTGCAGATTCTACAAAAAGACAGTTTCAAAACTCTTCTATCAAAAAGAAGGTTCAACTCTGTGAGTAGAATGCACTCATCACAAAGAAGTTTCTGAGAATGCTTCTGTCTAGTTTTTATGTGAAGATATTTCCTTTTCCAGCATAGGCCTCAAAACGCTCCAAACAAACACTTGCAGATTCTTCAAAAGGAGTGTTTCCAAACTGCTCTATCAAAGTAATGTTCAAGTCTGTGAGTTGAATGCACTCATCACACAGAAGTTTCCGAGAATACTTCTTTCTAGGTTTTAGGTGAAGTTATTTCATTTCCCAACATAGGCCAGAAAGCGTTCTAAATATCCACTTGCAGATTGTACAAAAAGTGTGTTTCAAAACTGCTCTTTCAAAAGGAACGTTCAAGTCTGTGAGTTGAATGCACTCATCGCAAACAAGTTTCTGAGAATGCTTCTGTCTAGTTTTTATGTGAAGATATTTCCTTTTCCAGCATTGGCCTACAACAGCTCCAAATATGCACTTGCAGAATCTACAGAAAGAGAGTTTCAAAACTCTTCTATCAAAAAGAAGGTTCAACTCTGTGAGTAGAATGCACTCATCACAAAGTAGTTTCTGAGAATGCTTCTGTCTAGTTTTATGTGAAGATATTTCCTTTTCCAGCATAGGCCTCAAACCGCTCCGAACAAACACTTGCAGATACTTCAAAAGGAGTGTTTCCATACTGCTCTATCCAAAGTAATGTTCAAGTCTGTGAGTTGAATGCCCTCATCACACAGAAGTTTCCGAGAATGCTTCTGTCTAGGTTTTAGGTGAAGATATTTCATTTCCCAGCATAAGCCAGAAAGCGTTCTAAATATCCACTTGCAGATTGTACAAAAAGTGTGTTTCAAAACTGCTCTTTCAAAAGGAACGTTCAATTCTGTGAGTTGAATGCACTCATCGCAAACAAGTTTCTGAGAATGCTTCTGTCTAGTTTTTATGTGAAGATATTTCCTTTTCCAGCATTGGCCTCCAACAGCTCCAAATATGTACTTGCAGATTCTACAGAAAGAGAGTTTCAAAACTCTTCTATCAAAAAGAAGGTTCAACTCTGTGAGTAGAATGCACTCATCACAAAGAAGTTTCTGAGAATGCTTCTGTCTAGTTTTTATGTGAAGATATTTCCTTTTCCAGCATAGGCCTCAAAACGCTCCAAACAAACACTTTCAGATTCTTCAAAAGGAGTGTTTCCAAACTGCTCTATCCAAAGTAATGTTCAAGTCTGTGAGTTGAATGCACTCATCACACAGAAGTTTCCGAGAATGCTTCTGTCTAGGTTTTAGGTGAAGATATTCCATTTCCAAGCGTAGGCCAGAAAGCGTTCTAAATAGCCACTTTCAGATTGTACAAAAAGTGTGTTTCAAAACTGCTCTTTCAGTAGGAACGTTCAAGTCTGTGAGTTGAATGCACTCACTGCAAACAAGTTTCTGAGAATGCTTCTGTCTAGTTTTTATGTGAAGATATTTCCTTTTCCAGCATTGGCCTCCAACAGCTCCAAATATGTACTTGCAGATTCTACAGAAAGAGAGTTTCAAAACTCTTCTATCAAAAAGAAGGTTCAACTCTGTGAGTAGAATGCACTCATCGCAAAGAAGTTTCTGAGAATGCTTCTGTCTAGTTTTTATGTGAAGATATTTCCTTTTCCAGCCTAGGCCTCAAAGTGCTCCAAATAAACCCTTGCAGATTCTGCAAAAGGAGTGTTTCCAAACTTCTCTATCAAAAGGAATGTTCAAGTCTGTGAGTTGAATGCACTCATCACAAAGAAGTTTCTGAGAATGCTTCTGTCTAGTTTATAGGTGAAGATATTTCATTTCCCAGCCTAGGCCTCAAAGCGTTCCAAATATCCACTTGAAGATTCTACAAAAAGAGTGTTTGAAAACTGCTCTTTCAAAAGGAAGGTTCAAGTCTGTGAGTTGAATGCACTCATTGCAAAGAAGTTTCGGAGAATGCTTCTGTGTAGTTGTTATTTGAGGACATTTCCTTTTCCAACATTGGCCTCAATGAGCTCGAAATAAACACTTGCAGATTCTACAAAAGGAGTGTTTCAAAACTGTCCTATCAAAAGGATCGTTCAAGTCTGTGAGTTGAACGCACTCATCACACATAAGTTTCTGAGAATGCTTCTGTCTAGTTTTTATGTGAAGATATTTCCTTATCCAGCATTGGCCTCAAAGAGCTCGAAATAAACACTTGCAGATTCTACCAAAGGAGTGTTTCAAAACTGTCCTATCAAAAGGAACGTTCACGTCTGTGATTTGAATGCATTCATCACACAGAAGTTTCTGAGAATCCTTCTGTCTAGTTTTTAGGTGAAGATATTTCATTTCCCAGCATAGGCCTCACGGCGCTCCAAATATACACTAGCAGATTCTACAAAAAGAGTGTTTCAAAACTGCTCATTCAAAAGAAAGGTTCAAATCTGTGACTTGAATGCACTCCTCCCAAACAAGTTTCTGAGAACGCTTCTGTCTAGTTTTTATGTGAAGATATTTCCTTTTCCATCATTGGCCTCAAACAGCTCAAAATATGCACTTGCAGATTCTACAAAAAGACAGTTTCAAAACTCTTCTATCAAAAAGAAGGTTCAACACTGTGAGTAGAATGCACTCATCACAAAGATGTTTCTGAGAATGCTTCTGTCTAGTTTTTATGTGAAGTTATTACCTTTTCCAGCATAGGCCTCAAAACGCTCCAAGAAAACACTTGCAGATTCTTCAAAAGGAGTGTTTCCAAACTGCTCTATCCAAAGTAATGTTCAAGTCTGTGAGTTGAATGCACTCATCACACAGAAGTTTCCGAGAATACTTCTTTCTAGGTTTTAGGTGAAGTTATTTCATTTCCCAACATAGGCCAGAAAGCGTTCTAAATATCCACTTGCAGATTGTACAAAAAGTGTGTTTCAAAACTGCTCTTTCAAAAGGAACGTTCAAGTCTGTGAGTTGAATGCACTCATCGCAAACAAGTTTCTGAGAATGCTTCTGTCTAGTTTTTATGTGAAGATATTTCCTTTTCCAGCATTGGCCTACAACAGCTCCAAATATGCACTTGCAGAATCTACAGAAAGAGAGTTTCAAAACTCTTCTATCAAAAAGAAGGTTCAACTCTGTGAGTAGAATGCACTCATCACAAAGAAGTTTCTGAGAATGCTTCTGTCTAGTTTTTATGTGAAGATATTTCCTTTTCCAGCATAGGCCTCAAACCGCTCCGAACAAACACTTGCAGATACTTCAAAAGGAGTGTTTCCATACTGCTCTATCCAAAGTAATGTTCAAGTCTGTGAGTTGAATGCCCTCATCACACAGAAGTTTCCGAGAATGCTTCTGTCTAGGTTTTAGGTGAAGATATTTCTTTTCCCAGCATAAGCCAGAAAGCGTTCTAAATATCCACTTGCAGATTGTACAAAAAGTGTGTTTCAAAACTGCTCTTTCAAAAGGAACGTTCAATTCTGTGAGTTGAATGCACTCATCGCAAACAAGTTTCTGAGAATGCTTCTGTCTAGTTTTTATGTGAAGATATTTCCTTTTCCAGCATTGGCCTCCAACAGCTCCAAATATGTACTTGCAGATTCTACAGAAAGAGAGTTTCAAAACTCTTCTATCAAAAAGAAGGTTCAACTCTGTGAGTAGAATGCACTCATCACAAAGAAGTTTCTGAGAATGCTTCTGTCTAGTTTTTATGTGAAGATATTTCCTTTTCCAGCATAGGCCTCAAAACGCTCCAAACAAACACTTGCAGATTCTTCAAAAGGAGTGTTTCCAAACTGCACTATCCAAAGTAATGTTCAAGTCTGTGAGTTGAATGCACTCATCACACAGAAGTTTCCGAGAATGCTTCTGTCTAGGTTTTAGGTGAAGATATTCCATTTCCCAGCATAGGCCAGAAAGCGTTCTAAATAGCCACTTTCAGATTGTACAAAAAGTGTGTTTCAAAACTGCTCTTTCAGTAGGAACGTTCAAGTCTGTGAGTTGAATGCACTCACTGCAAACTAGTTTCTGAGAATGCTTCTGTCTAGTTTTTATGTGAAGATATTTCCTTTTCCAGCATTGGCCTCCAACAGCTCCAAATATGTACTTGCAGATTCTACAGAAAGAGAGTTTCAAAACTCTTCTATCAAAAAGAAGGTTCAACTCTGTGAGTAGAATGCACTCATCGCAAAGAAGTTTCTGAGAATGCTTCTGTCTAGTTTTTATGTGAAGATATTTCCTTTTCCAGCCTAGGCCTCAAAGTGCTCCAAATAAACCCTTGCAGATTCTGCAAAAGGAGTGTTTCCAAACTTCTCTATCAAAAGGAATGTTCAAGTCTGTGAGTTGAATGCACTCATCACAAAGAAGTTTCTGAGAATGCTTCTGTCTAGTTTATAGGTGAAGATATTTCATTTCCCAGCCTAGGCCTCAAAGCGTTCCAAATATCCACTTGAAGATTCTACAAAAAGAGTGTTTGAAAACTGCTCTTTCAAAAGGAAGGTTCAAGTCTGTGAGTTGAATGCACTCATTGCAAAGAAGTTTCGGAGAATGCTTCTGTGTAGTTGTTATTTGAGGACATTTCCTTTTCCAACATTGGCCTCAATGAGCTCGAAATAAACACTTGCAGATTCTACAAAAGGAGTGTTTCAAAACTGTCCTATCAAAAGGATCGTTCAAGTCTGTGAGTTGAACGCACTCATCACACATAAGTTTCTGAGAATGCTTCTGTCTAGTTTTTATGTGAAGATATTTCCTTATCCAGCATTGGCCTCAAAGAGCTCGAAATAAACACTTGCAGATTCTACCAAAGGAGTGTTTCAAAACTGTCCTATCAAAAGGAACGTTCACGTCTGTGATTTGAATGCATTCATCACACAGAAGTTTCTGAGAATCCTTCTGTCTAGTTTTTAGGTGAAGATATTTCATTTCCCAGCATAGGCCTCACGGCGCTCCAAATATACACTAGCAGATTCTACAAAAAGAGTGTTTCAAAACTGCTCATTCAAAAGAAAGGTTCAAATCTGTGACTTGAATGCACTCCTCCCAAACAAGTTTCTGAGAACGCTTCTGTCTAGTTTTTATGTGAAGATATTTCCTTTTCCATCATTGGCCTCAAACAGCTCAAAATATGCACTTGCAGATTCTACAAAAAGACAGTTTCAAAACTCTTCTATCAAAAAGAAGGTTCAACACTGTGAGTAGAATGCAGTCATCACAAAGAAGTTTCTGAGAATGCTTCTGTCTAGTTTTTATGTGAAGTTATTTCCTTTTCCAGCATAGGCCTCAAAACGCTCCAAGAAAACACTTGCAGATTCTTCAAAAGGAGTGTTTCCAAACTGCTCTATCCAAAGTAATGTTCAAGTCTGTGAGTTGAATGCACTCATCACACAGAAGTTTCCGAGAATGCTTCTGTCTAGGTTTTAGGTGAAGATATTTCATTTCCCAGCATAGGCCAAAAAGCGTTCTATATCCACTTGCAGATTGTACAAAAAGTGTTTTTCAAAACTGCTCTGTCAGTAGGAACGTTCAAGTCTGTGAGTTGAATGCACTCATCGCAAACAAGTTTCTGAGAATGCTTCTGTCTAGTTTTTATGTGAAGATATTTCCTTTTCCAGCATAGGCCTCAAAGTGCTCCAAATTAACCCTTGCAGATTCTGCAAAAGTAGTGTTTCCAATCTGCTCTATCAAAAGGAATGTTCAAGTCTGTGAGTTGAATGCACTCATCACACAGAAGTTTCTGAGAATGCTTCTGTCTAGTTTATAGGTGAAGATATTTCATTTCCCAGCCTAGGCCTCAAAGCGTTCCAAATATCCACTTGAAGATTCTACAAAAAGAGTGTTTCAAAACTGCTCTTTCAAAAGGAAGGTTCAAGTCTGTGAGTTGAATGCACTCATTGCAAAGAAGTTTCGGAGAATGCTTCTGTGTAGTTGTTATTTGAGGACATTTCCTTTTCCAACATTGGCCTCAATTAGCTCGAAATAAACACTTGCAGATTCCTACAAAAGGAGTGTTTCAAAACTGTCCTACCAAAAGGAACGTTCATGTCTGTGAGTTGAATGCATTCATCACACAGAA